>NC_133648.1:289359512-289959512 GCF_009905375.1 Apium graveolens
GTTTGATTTTAGTATGATAGTACTTGTTTCATACCATTACCTGTTTGGATCTGAGTTGAATTAGAGGCCGGGCTTTATATTTCTACTATGTACAACGTATATGTGTTAGTTTTGAGTTGTGACACCGTGATATTGAACCTATATTGGAGGGCATGATAAATAAATTGTTAGTCCCCTTAACAATATAGCAAGAATTACATAAGGGGGTTGAATGGAATTCTTGAACCTTTTTCTCGAAATAAAAATGTTCAACTCGAATATAGATATAATGTTTTGATTAGCACAATGCGGAATAGAAACTTAATTGAATCAAACCATAAGTAATTAAAAACAAGAGTCTTTAAAAACTTTCTGGTGGATTTAAACAATTCCACCAGATATATTATATATTATATATATATATATATATATCGAGAGGACTCTGTGTGCAAGAATGCTCACAGCTGCTTACAAATTGAATTGCTGAGAATACAGGGAAATGCTAATAATTCTACTTACAAAGATTTCTCTGTTTTTGTGTTTCCACCCTTTTTCTATTTGCTACATTCTTGGTTTATATATTACCAAGATTACAAAGTCAAAAAGACTGAACAAATATAAAAACTATCAGTCTTAAGCTTTGTTGCTTTTCGTCCTCTATTACCCGGTTAATGGGCTTCCACAGTAGATTTGTATACATCTCGACGGTTGTGCTCAGCTTTCACTGTTCAACTACTATTTGAATTCTTTATTAGTTGAGTACATGATCATCCGTCAGGTTGTTGATCATCCGTCGGGTTGTTGATCATCCGTCGGTTGCTTTGTAGGTTATCCGTCGGGTAGCAAACAAGCATATGACTTCATTTCACTTATACAGAATTACAAGACATCATTTATGTACAATTGATCAACCTATTTTGCATATCTAGTTAAAGTCAACATGACTTATATGCTACTATAGATTCTATACAAAGGTGTATACATAACTGTGCTACAGACTTATTTACATAAGCTACTCACTCGATGGATAATAAGTTAAAACATCCGTCGGACTATAATGAGTTATCCGTCGGACTATAATTCTTATCCGTCGAGTGCGACATTATTCACTAAGTAAAATCCACTTAGATGTTTTTGTTTATGAAATCATCAAGTACACAATATATGCACAACAATCTCCCCCCAATTTATGTCTACTGGAATTGTAGCCATAAAATTAAGAGGTACTTGATATAACAAAACATCCTAAACATACAGCTTTTAAATATAAGTAGATAATACTGAAAGTGCTTCAATAATCAAATGTACAAGGTTTGGCTCACAGTCATTTCAAGGTGCTCCTCTAAGCCTGAGCAGATGGTTTCTAGTTCCTTGAATGTCTGGATCTTCTTCCAAGGTTTCTGTTATTTTCCTCAATCTAATTTTGGAGCGCTGCCTGTGGAATTCCAGTTCCTCAGATTCTGAGAGATCTAGCTTTTCTTTGCATTTCCAAGAGAGTCTCATTGCTAGAGATACTCAATTGTCTTCTAATCTGAAGAATCTTCTCACACCCTTGTCATCCATGAACTCCATCAGCCAGTTAGGCCTTAGATGCACTCTTCCTTCTGGGTATGGGATTATTAGAGTCTTTGGAGAGTGGCATCTTTAGCTCTAACACTCCTTAGTTCTTCAATCTTCTTCATACTTAGTCTTCTTGCAGTGACATTGAACCCAAAGTTTTTCTTAAAGGAAGAATAAACTTAAATCAGCACAGCTTGGCTCTCTTGAAGAATCCTGTGAAGTGGGCCACTGATCTCTCCCTTCCTCCTTTGTTACTTGAACACCAACCTTTCAGGTAGGTTCCTGTATAGCATAAATTCCCCTTACTTCATCAGTTCATCCAGATAAAGATTTAGATCTGAAATTCTTTGATGTCACACAAGTACAAGTAGTCTCCCCTGTTGACTTTGGTTAGCTTTAACTACTGATTTGGATTTGAGAGGTGACAGCTTCACTTTCCTTGACTGCCTTGATTTTGTCCTTTTTGGCTTGCTAAGGATTGGTAAGCTGAAGTCAGGAATTGGTATTTTATCCCACTCTATTGGCTCATCCTTTGGCACAATAGGTTCATCATGTATATTCCTGTAGGGATCCACCACCCTTATGTCTTCAAATACACAGAGGGTTTTGATGCTTGAGTTGTAGCTAGTGTGGGTTCCTTAGGAAATTGATCTTCCAATTCCTTGTCAACAATATCCAGGTTTCCTTTTTGTTCTTCTAAGCCAATTCTTTCTTCCTTGGGGATTTCTTCTGTTCTTCAATTTGCTTCTTTGATTCAGCAACTTCAGATGGTTGAGAGGGAATTTGTTGAGATGAATTCACAACCTGTAGCTTGGCCAAGATAGCAATCTACTCTTTCTTTTGTTTAGTCTTCTTTACATCTAGAGCAGCTTGCTTCTTTTCCTGCTTCAATCTGGCTTTTTCTTCTCTCTTTGCATGAGCAAATTGTGGATGTCCAGCTACCACACAAATTTCCTTTCCATTTCTGAATATCATAGCAATTCTCCTTTTTGAAGCTGAATCAGCTGGATCTTTATAGAAGACAATTGATCTTGATAGAAGCTTCTTTTCATCAGGCTTGGGTGTCTCATACACAGTGTCCAAGGGGTTCTTCAAGGATGATTTTGGATAATTTGCCCTTGGTTTAAGAATTGTTTCAGCCTTTGGAGACTTGATGCAGGAAGATTGTCCTTTTTCCAGATAATTCATGCCCATCTCATTCACACTGATTGACTTGACTTGAGAGTGATGGATGGCTAACTTACCTGGCTCCTTGACAAGTTCAAACTTTTTCTGTATCTCATCATCAATCTTATTCCAGTTGATCAAACTCAACTTTCCTTTCTCAGCAACTTTCAAATTTGCTACTGCTTGCTTGAATTAGATCTATACCATCTGTAACTGGTGGATTGGAGACAGTAATTGAAGGTACAATTACTTTGTTGATTTGTACTTGAAATTTCTCCCCCTCACTTGGTCCTTTCTCCCCCTTACTGGATTCTTTCTCCCCCTTTTTGTTATCATCAAGTTGAGAGGCCTTGTGCTTTAGCCAGTTGCATGAGAAGATTTGTATAAGTCTGTTGATTTTGAAGAAGGATAGCCACTGAATTCTCAATAACTTGAACTCTGTCTTCCAGCTTGGCCAGCTTCTTTTCAGAATCTGATTCTCTCCTCAATCTTAGTAATAGATCTTGCATGGTACCATATGGCATGACTGAATCCAGCTTCTCAGAACTATAGGTCTTCAAGTCAGCTATATCCCTTTTTAGTTCATCTATAGTCAAATTCTGTCTTAACTGCTGGATCTTCATGAGATGTAGAGAGTCTAGATGAGCTTGAAGAATAGCCTTGGTACCAGCATCTGAAGTTTCCTGAAGGGCCTTTTGAATAGCCATCACTTGTTTAACCAAGGATACACTAAATTGTCCTGGTGTAGATTCCTTTGTCCATGCCCATTCAGGTAAATCTGAAACAAAACTTGGGCCTTCATCTCACCCTAAGTTCATGCTTCCATCCAAAGAAACAGAGTCATCATCATTAGAATTTACTTCAAATTCTTCAGATGGCTCACCAGCTTGAGAATGAAAGGAATATGTCCTAAGTCCAATCATGTATTAGGATTTAGGAATAACTTTTTATGTAATCTGTTTTGATTTCATTGATATTAATAAAGACTTGTTTTGCTTTTATTACGGGCTTTATCTATTTAAGTGTTTAAATAAGATATACCATAGTTTAGAGTAAAGCTTTTTATGGATTATGATGAGATCATAATAGTGAGACCTAAAAAGATGATAACTCTAAACTTAAATAGTTCCTGGTCGTAGGATTACTAACTGGTAATTAATAATCCGCAAAGATAGGTACAAACTATGCTTGCTTCATTATGAAGGATGTCTGTTCTCATAGACATTTGTGTGGTGACACTATAACTAGTATGTAGGTGCTTATTATAGAATAAGTTCACTAAACATGACTCGCCCAGCTGAACAACTGATGGAGTTCACTCACGTGTCAGCAGTTGTTCGCTTAGTGATAGTTGTACAAGTAGCCTTAGACTTGAGGTCATCATAGTCATCTTGTGTACACTGAACTATGCTTTGGTTTAGTTTTTAGTCTCCAGGGACAATTATTAGGGCTCTTCTGGGTATAGCAATTTGTACACGAAGATAGTGTATGATCAATAAAGGATCTATCCCTTCCAGTGAAGGAAGCGAATGTTCAAGGCTGATCCACTTATGCTAGTTCAGGAATCTCTGGCCAGAGTGAATGAAATTAGAAAGGAGTTTCTAATTTGCATAGAACTACGCATAGTAAATAGTAAGCAAGTGATTGAATTAGATAGGCTTGACACGAGATCCATGCCTTGTATTTAATCGGGACATTGTAGGGTAGAAGGAGTTTATTGTACGGTAACTATTCACTGAATAGGTTCTTGGTATTCTAAGCAGTGAATTCATATTATCCGGACAGTCGCGATATGCTGAGAAGTGTCCCTCACGATGTAGAATAAATGTGATTAATTAATTAATCATATTTAATAAATTAGAGAATTTATATAAATAATGATAAAATAGTTTTATTATTATTTATTTCTACTACCGGCTTAATATTGAACCTACAGGGTCACACCATAAAAAGAGAATGATTTAATGGTGGAGGAATTAATTAATAATGGCTAATCATTATTTATTTATGAAATAAATAATTAATTGGAAAATTTAATAATTGATTAAATGAAATTTAATTGATTATAAATTAATTAAGAAAAGTTCTTAATATTATTAATTAAAGGATTTAATTTTTGGAAATTAAATCAAGAGAGAGAATTATTTCTAAAGTGTTTAGAAAAAGGATTAATGATTAAAAGGTGTTTTAATTATTAATGAGAATAATAAATGGGATAATAATAATAATATTTATGGAAAAATTTCAGCTGAAAATTTTGCCTATAAATACACTATTATAGACCCTAATTTTATTCTTAACCCACACAAAACCCAAAAAGTTTGGAAAACCCAATTCTCTCCACCTCCTTCCTCCTCCTTAACATCGTTTTCTTGGTGGATACCGGTGGAGTGCGTCACACTTGAGGAGCAACTGCTAAGGATCTCTGATCGTTGTCTCCAAATTTTTTTAAAAAGGTTAGATTCGATCCCTCGAATTTTTATTCATGATCTGTATGCTTTTATTTGGATTTTGTATGTGTAAAAGTGTTTTGCCATGCCCCCGCTGCGTTAAAAATCCAACAATGGTATCAGAGCATAAGTTGTATGCATATAGATCTGTGGTAAAAATTTCATATTTTATGTGCTTGTATGAATTAATTATGATTTTTACAAGTTATATCATGGATTAATTTTGTCTGATGAGAAATCGTTTCTCAGAATAATTTTGAATGTTGATCTGGGTTCTACAAGTGTTGTAGATCGTCTGGGTATTTTTTTCATAATTTTATGATGTATAGATTTTTTATTATGAATTTTTGAATTTGTATCATTAATAATTCGTAATATTATATATATTATTTGTAAGTATATGTATATATCTGTTCTGCTGTATTCTGTGCTGTTGTCTGCTTATTCTGTGATGCACGGAAGAGGAGGAACAGCTGTCAGGCGCGGAGTTCGAGGCGAGCTGTCAGGCGGCGGCTGGGGGTGTTGCGCATTTCGGGAATGCGTTACACCCTGTAACGCATTCACGGAATGCGTTACACCTTTTTTAATGGCTTAAAAGGGGTGTAACGCATCACCGGAATGCGTTACAGGCTTGTAACGCGTTCCTGTAATGCGTTACAGCCCGTCTGTTGATTTTAAAATTGATTTTCTGGGAGTTTCGTAACTCCGTTTTGGGCGTGCAATATACCGTTGGATTCGTTTTTTCCGAGACGGATCTAATGGAGTGATCAATTTTAGTTTATATAAAAGTTTTGAACTGTTTATATTTCCATGAAGTGTTTTAAAGCTGTTTTTGACTGTTTTTAATTGCTTTTAAATGCTTCATGTGATACATAGAGATGTATAATGCTTAGACTAATGTGATAGATGATATAAAATGCCTACCTTGATGTTTATTCATGTTGATATATGTGATATATGCTTAGTTTATCATGCGATGATAGATTTAGGTGAACTTAAATGAACATAAGGCGTTTGTTAGACAACCTAGTATAGTGAAATTGTTTCATAACCTTAATAATAATATTATGAATACAATCATGAGATTCTTGTGTTTTTGAAACACGTAATTGAATATGAATTTTCGATATGAGAGAAAGGATGATTCTGTCAACAACAGATTTCTATCTGTAAGAAAGGGTTATTAAGTGACGCCTCTTGACAATACTCCACCCGATCTGGGAATCATCTGATTATTGATTATTGATTTGAAATATTTAATTTAAAAGGAAGAATCTCTTTATAATATGATTATGATTGTAACGTAATATAATCTCTCTAAAATTAAATAATATCAAGTAGTAATTGGCCAATGATACAACGGGCTTGTGTCGGTCATATCCTCCCAACATGATAGAAAGTAGTTCTCATTTTTGAATCATTGTCGGTTCGTGCTACAGCCGAGGGCTTTGATTTCGAAATAAGAAATACTTGTCTATTACATAGAGATGTGTACATTGAATAAGAATCTAAAGGTCGGTATGTGCTACAGCCGTGGGCCTTTGGGGACTGATTCAACTGTACGGAATGTTGGGTTAGACTGGACTTAGAATATTGAGTTTGTCATGCTACAGCCGAGACTCAATTATTCAAGAGGCTAAAGTTTGATTAGGGAATAACATGAGATGTAATTGATAAGAGTTGTCTGCCTATTGAACATTACATGGCGGTTCGTGCTACAGCCGGGGGTGTGTAATGGAATGTAGGATCCCTATTCCCACTAGCATTATGAATGCTTAATTTTTTCACATAGAGGGTTGAATAAATTAGATAAACTAGTGGGAGCCACTTATGAATAAAGACCCGATTCATATAGTGTTTTTAAAATGAAATCGAATATTTGCTAAGTGTTGTTATGTGTTTATCATTTACAGATTTACAATATACATTATGTCTTCTACACTATCACTCAGGAGCATACTAGATGCTCATAAATTGACTGGTCCTAATTATGCTGACTGGCTTCGAAACTTGAGAATTGTTCTCAGGATTGAGAAGCTGGAATACGTGATTGACTCACCTAAGTCTACTGAACCTGCTAGTGATGCACATAGTGATGAACATGTTGTGTATCGTAAGTGGATAGATGATGCAAATGTTGCTCAATGCATCATGCTAGCTTCCATGAACATTGAGCTATAGAAGCAACATGAGCATATGGATGCTCACACTATCCTCATGCATCTACAAGAGTTGTATGATGTGGCAGGGAGGACAGCTCGATATGAGATATCGAAGGAGCTGTTCGGTTGTAAGATGTCTGAGGGATCATCTGTGAATGACCATGTACTTAAGATGATCAATTTGATTGAACGTCTTGGACAACTTAGTTTTGTCATGGATGGGGAGCTGAGCCAAGACTTGGTCTTGCAATCGCTTCCGAGTTCGTTCTCGCAGTTTGTTGTGAACTTTCACATGAATAAGTTGGATGTCAGCATGCCTGAACTCCACAACATGTTGAAGACTGCGGAATCGAATTTTCCCCCTAAGAAGAGTTCTGCTCTTCTAATTGGTGAAGGTTCCAATCCTAAGAAAAGGAAGAGGAACCCTTCCAAGAAGAAGAAAGTAGGTGAGAAAATGCCGGTTCCACCAAAAGCTGAAGACCCCAAGAGCAAAGTTGTTTTCTTTCACTGTAATAAGGTGGGGCACTGGAAGAGGAACTGCAAGGTTTACCTTGCAGAATAAAAGAGGAAGGGTAGTGAGACTACCGCTTCTGATTCAGGTATGTTCATGATAGAAGTGAATATGTCACTAAATCAAATTTCTACTTGGGTATTAGATACCGCCTGTGGTTCTCAAATCTGCAATTGTTGCAGGGACCAAGGAGAAGTAGGACTCTTGAGGAAGAGGAGGTGATTCTACTGATGGAAATGGAGCAAGAGTTGCTGCTGAAGATGTAGAATCATTTCATTTACATAGGCCTACGGGCAAGACTATTGTTTGAAATAATTGTTATTTTGTTCCCTCGATTGTGAGGAATATTATTCCCATGTTAGACTTGGCTGGATTTTCATTTATTATTGAGAATAATGAATGTTCTATTCTTAGAGATAATATTCTTTATGAACGTGGTACTTTAAATAATGGTCTGTATAAATGTGACATAATTTACTTCAGATTGAACAAACTAATAAAAGAAAAGGGATGATGAAAATCTCACTTTATAGTGGCACTGCAGTCTCTATTTAGTAGACATGGAGAGAGGGCTGCAAATTTGCTAGGAATGGTACACACAGATGTATGTGGACCAATGTCTACGCATGCCATGGGTGGATTTTTATACTTCATTACTTTCATAGATGATAGATCTAGATTCGGATATGTGTTTGATGAAACACAAGTCTGAGGCCTTTGAAAAGTTCAAAGAGAATAAGTATGAAGTGGAGAAACAACCAAACATAGTATTATAACTCTTCGATCAGATCGAGGTGGTGAATACTTTAATGGAGTGTTTCTAGATTATCTCAAAGTAAATGGTATAGTCTCACAGTGGACTCCTCCAGATTGGTATCTGAAAAGAGAAATCAAACTTTGTTAGACATAGTTCGGTCCATGATGAGCTATGCAAATCTTCCAGTATTCCTATGGGGTTATACATTGGAAACCTCAGCATATTTACTGAATAAGGTGCCTTCCAAAATCTGTTCCTCAAACTTCGTATGATATATAGAAAGAAAGGAAACCGAGTCTTAAACACGTGAAGATTTGGGGATGTCCAGCTTATGTTAAGTAAGTTGACCCAGATAAGCTGGAATATCGATCCGTAAAATATAGTTTTGTGGGATATCCTAAAGAGACTTTAGGGTATTACTTTTGCACCGATCATTGGGTGTTTGTCTCCAGACATGCTACCTTCTTCGAAAAGGAGTTTATCCTTGAAGGAAACAGTGGGAGCAAAATTGAACTTGATGAAGTTCAAGAAGCACAAACTACTACAGATCGAGTGGAAACACCTGTTCTGACTGAACAACCTTTTGTGGAACAGCCCATTCATAGGTCAGGGAGAGTGTCTCGCCAACCTGAGACGTAATATGGCCTTGTCATTGAGAATGACAATGAGTTGTCGATCATTAATGATGACGACCCTGTGACCTATAATGAGGCTATGAGTAGTGTTGACTCAGAGAAATGGCATAGTGCCATGAAATCCAGAATGGAATCTATGTATATGGTATACAAAAGATAGATTATAGCAGATGGCCAGGTGAAGACCTTTAAGGCCAGGCTTTTGGGAAAAAGGATTCAAACAAAGGCAATGGATTGACTTTGATGAAACCTTTTACCTGTAGCCCTGTTAAAATCAGTTTGGATTTTGCTTGCGAATGCTGCTTACTACGACTATGTGATCTGGCAAATAGCCAAATGTTTTTCTTTCCAAGGGAAATGAAAAACTAGTGTGTAAGCTGCTGTGAACCATATGTGGTTTAAAGCAAGCTTCTCGAAAGATGGAACATTCGTTTTGATGAGACAATCAAAGAGTTTGATTTTATCAAAAACGTAGATGAACCATGCGTCTACAAAAGGGTTAGTGGGAGCGCGGTAACATTTGTTATATTGTATTGAATTAGAGTTGACACACATAACAACATAGCAGACCCACTCACAAAGCTACTTTATGAAAGTCACTTTGATCGTCATAAAGACTAGATGGGTATTAGATAGCAGAGTGATTGGCTTTAGTACAAGTGGGAGATTGAAAGGAATATGTCCTAAGTCCAATCATGTATTAGGATTTAGGAATAACTTTTTATGTAATCTGTTTTGATTTCATTGATATTAATAAAGACTTTTTTTGCTTTTATTACGGGCTTTATCTATTTAAGTGTTTAAATAAGATATACCATAGTTTAGAGTAAAGCTTTTTATGGATTATGATGAGATCATAATAGTGAGACCTAAAAAGATGATAACTCTAAACTTAAATAGTTCCTGGTCGTAGGATTACTAACTGGTAATTAATAATCCGCAAAGATCGGTACATACTATGCTTGCTTCATTTTGAAGGGTGTCTGTTCTCATAGACATTTGTGTGGTGACACTATAGCTAGTATGTAGGTGCTTATTATAGAATAAGTTCACTGAACATGACTCGCCCAGCTGAACAACTGATGAAGTTCACTCACGTGTCAGCAGTTGTTCGCTTAGTGATAGTTGTACAAGTATCCTTAGACTTGAGGTCATCATAGTCATCTTGTGTACACTGAACTATACTTTGGTTTAGTTCTTAGTCTCCAGGGACAATTATTAGGGCTCTTCTGGGTATAGCAATTTGTACACGAAGATAGTGTATGATCAATAAAGGATCTACCCCTTCCAGTGAAGGAAGCGAATGTTCAAGGCTGATCCACTTATGCTAGTTCAGGAATCTCTGGCCAGAGTGAATGAAATTAGAAAGGAGTTTCTAATTTGCATAGAACTACGCATAGTAAATGGTAAGCAAGTGATTGAATTAGATAGGCTTGACACGAGATCCATGCCTTGTATTTAATCGGGACATTATAGGGTAGAAGGAGTTTATTGTACGGTAACTATTCACTGAATAGGTTCTTGGTATTCTAAGCAGTGAATTCATATTATCCGGATAGTCGCGATATGCTGAGAAGTATCCCTCACGATGTAGAATAAATGTGATTAATTAATTAATCATATTTAATAAATTAGAGAATTTATATAAATAATGATAAAATAGTTTTATTATTATTTATTTCTACTACCGGCTTAATATTGAACCTACAGGGTCACACCATAAAAAGAGAATGATTTAATGGTGGAGGAATTAATTAATAATGGATAATAATTATTTATTTATGAAATAAATAATTAATTGGAAAATTTAATAATTGATTAAATGAGATTTAATTGATTATAAATTAATTAAGAAAAGTTCTTAATATTATTAATTAAAGGATTTAATTTTTGGAAATTAAATCAAGAGAGAGAATTATTTCTAAAGTATTTAGAAAAAGGATTAATGATTAAAAGGTGTTTTAATTATTAATGAGAATAATAAATGGGATAACAATAATAATATTTATGGGAAAATTTCAGCTGAAAATTTTTCCTATAAATACACTATTATAGACCCTAATTTTATTCTAACCCACACAAAACCCAAAAAGTTTGGAAAACCCAATTCTCTCCACCTCCTTCCTCCTCCTTAACATCGTTTTCTTGGTGGATACCGGTGGAGTGCTTCACACTTGAGGAGCAACTGCTAAGGATCTCTGATCGTTGTCTCCGAATTATTTTAAAAGGTTAGATTCGATCCCTCGAATTTTAATTCATGATCTGTATGCTTTTATTTGGATTTTGTATGTGTAAAAGTGTTTTGCCATGCCCCCGCTGCGTTAAAAATCCAACAGAGAAGGCATCCTATTTACAGCAGCTTTATCTCTTTGAAGAGATTCTGAGGTGTGTTCTAAGTTCAAAGTCTGTTCTGCCTCCACATTGCCCTGAGTAGCCAACAGTTGATAGGCTGACACAGGATGAGTAAAAGTGTCAGCATCCAAGGAAATGTTATCAATTACAACTTTGTAATGTAGCTGAAATTGTCTTCCCTTTTCAGCATCATCCACAATCATTGACTCACTAGCAATGGCTGGATCCACCCTTATTTCTCCTGTACCTGCTTTTCTCTCAAAAATATCTCTTTTGTTGCATCAGTGTCTCACCCTGGCTCCCCACCCTCACACCCTCACCTACACCTACTAAGGTGGGACTCCTCTCACTCACTTGTGCCAATCCTGAAAAAATGGATTGCTGATTTTCACTCTTTTCCTCTCTTTTTTCCTGGGAGCAACCCAGCCTCTCACTCAATACACTCTCCTCTCTCAGTCCTAAGAGTGACTGTACAACCACTAAATCTTCTGCACTTGAAATAATTGAAGTTTGAAGTTGTGCAGAGATACTCGATGGATAAGTGATATCCGTCGAGTGAGTGGTAATGCTATCCGACGGATAACTGTTGTTAAGCTTATCCGTCAGGATACAATCACTACTCGACGGATGAACGATATCCATCGAGAGAGTGGAAATGAATGAGGTCGGAAGAGAAACTATTGTTGACTCTGTGTTGATTGAAGTTATTTGAGGCACAGATATCACAATAGTATCTGAAAGAATTGGAAAGTGAGCCAACAAATCATCTAAAAGATGATGCTCACTTTCACTAGATTTTGGCTTCCCCAACAGAGTTAAAGAAGGGGAATCAGGAATTGAAGTGTTTATCATATCCACTTCTAGAGAGTTTGTTGGTGAGTATGGTGTTTCATGCTTCTATTATAAGAGATTTGGCTGTGACTCCACATTTATTGGAGCCACATCAAACTGAATTTGAGAAAATGCAGGGACTGTGTCTTTAGCACCAGTTTGCACTGTGTGTGTGCCCTGTGCATCCCCAGTGATTTTAGATTTCTTCTTTCTTGTGTAAGTTTGGGGTGAGCTTGTGTCCCTAACCCTTTTGGCCTGTGCTCTTGGCTGAGAGCTTTGTTCAATAACTACATCCTTTTGGGAGGATGCAGCTAGAAGTGAGCTTTTGTCCTTTATAAGCACTGCAGTTTGTTGAGAAACTGCAGTGTGGCTAGGCTGGGATTCACTCAACTCTCCAACCTTATTCTTGGGGTTTCTTTGATGTTCACCCCTTCCCTCACCTAACTTACCCTCCTTCACACTCCCCTCTTTGGCTTTGGTGGATTTTTCAACTGGTACCTTTTGAGAGATACCAGAGGGGGTTTTCTTTGATTTGGATTTAGAAATTTCAGTGGTTTTGGCAGCTTTGGTAGGCAACTGTTTGATCATTATCATAGTTGCCATAGCTATTCCTGAACTCAAAGAAATGGAGGAGGTTTGAATAGTTGTAGGGATGGATGAACTTACCTCACTTACCCGAGGTGTCTGCATTACAGGAAAATAGAACATTGGCACATCCCTGTGATGGTTGGCTCTGTTCAAATCTGCAATGAGTCTTCTCTCTTGAACCCAACAAGCCAGTTTGTTGTTTGGGTTCTCAAGCATAATTTCTTGACATAGATGGTTAGCTAATAACATGAAGAATCTAGCATAATACACATTCTTTCCTCTTTTAGCTAACTCACCTAGTTTAAAACCTAACTCAATCAAGACAAGGTCACTGAAATTGTAAAATTTATCTGTAACTAGCATGTATAGCATGTTAAGCATGGAAATATTTACAGAATCAAAATTACTGATTTTTCCAGAGAAAACCTTAGTAACTACATCACACAAGAAACTCCACTCCTTCCTAAGACCCATTCTTCTAATATCACTTAGTTTAGAAGTAGGAAGTGCATAATGCATGGAATTAAGCATATTGATAATATCAGTGTCAGTGTATGGTGAAGTTACATTATTATCAGGAATTTTGAAATATGCTTTTATCACATCACTAGTGATATATAATCCATTACCTTTGATGGTTAGAGTGATGGTCTTGTCAGTAGAGTTGTAGATTGCAGTGGTCCATATCTCTTCAACAACTTCACAGAAAATTATGGGTGATTCCAGCATGGCGTAATTTAACTTGCAGTTCTTCACAAAGTCCATCATCTTGTGATAGTCTTCTGATTGCTGAATACCCTTATTGACCAAAGCAGTGAAGTTGTTCTTCTCATAAATGAACCCAGTTTGAGACATAATCTTTACTACAGGTGCCATTGTTAGAGAAAGAAAGCTTGAAGAGAGAAAGAGAAGATTTGCTTGAGAGAGAAAGAAATAGAAGCAGTTGAATTTGAGAGTGATAAAAGAAAATAATTGGAATGAAATAAGCTTTTATACTATCTCAAAAACAACGAATAAAAATAATAAAGAAAAGTAAATTAACCAATAGAAATTGCCTAAAATAGCCGTTTTTTAAAAATAAACTGTAAGAATTCCACCCATTATCCGTCATGTAATGCTTACAAACTGTAAGTATACTCGATGGATAATGTTCAGGGAATTAACGGCTGTGATTTAGACAATTCGACGGATGAGGATAAACTGTAATATCCGGGATATATCGTAATTATTTTTGCTATTAAATAATTATTATGTGTGTTCAGTATCTATTCTGTGAGTTAATTATTAAGTGTTATCTGTACTTGTATATTCAAAAATAATATTAATTGAGTATTTTAATTTTTTAAATGTCCAAAATAAAATATAAATAATTGTCATATCTTCCTAATTATTTTTATGTTGATTTATGGATTTATAAGAATCATATGAAATTTATAAAATCTTTTCCGGGTAATTAAAATCTATTTTATAAAAACGGGAACCAACCGACGTCACCCGTTGTTACGTTTTTGGAACCCGAAACTCTTCCGAGAACTCCTTCCTAACCTAATTGTAATATTCCGAGCATATTCCATGTTTCGACTTTTTCGATCCGGTGTACGGTTTATCCTGCGCGGGTCCCGGCGCAACATTTTCGATATAATATTCGTTTAGGTAAATCAATAAAACCCGTATTTTCGATAAACGGAAGTTTTTATTAAACTATCTCAATTATCACTTCGTAGTACGTGTAACTAGGCGCTGAGACCAAGACCGCAGTACAAATTGTACTGATTTGGATAATTATCCCGAAAACCGATACCGTTTGGATCAGTTTTTACAAATAAATGTACCGTTTTATATCCGGAATGATCCAACGAGATACTAATTTTCCGTAAATATAAATAGCATTTTTCCGTATTTTATTTCGTATCAAAATCATTTGCAGACAGATAAATATATAATTTTACAGAGAAAAATCCTATATTCATAAACTGTTTCAAGAATCAAACCAACTTTTGAAGGTGTTATTCATCTTTTTTTGAAAAGCTCGAGTACTGGATTTGAAGGCCTTGAGAAGCTCTATCAGAATCTGTAATCCATACACCTGCAGAATCAAAGGTTTAATTTCTAAAAATTTAATTATTTTCGAATTTATTTTATTAAAAATATGAATTTTCGTTCGGATGATTGTTTGTATGATTTGATGATTGCATGTTGTAGAGCTTGTTTTCCTGATGATTTTGGTATATTATACGTCTGATTTGGAGTTCAATAACATGTTCAAATTTGAGTTTGATTTTCGAATTTCAAAATTAGGGTTTATAACCCGTATGAATTTTCTTAATTGAAATTTGGGGGTTTCTTATTCTGTAATAGATTGATGTTGTGATATAGTGGGTTGTGTTCTCTGTGAAATTTGCAATCCAGTCGTATAAGTTTCATGAATCACCGAGGTCTATAGAGAAGGGAGTTGTATTTTGAATATTTCTGAAGTTCGCCGGAAACTGGCAAACTTCACGGCCAAATTCCGGCCAACTCAGAGATGATTAGAACGATTTGTTGGCTTGGTTGTGTTCCTGGTAAAGTATAGATGTGATCTGGAAGTGTTGGTGGGGCGAGGACGCCGGGAACGTGTTCTCCGGCCACCCCGACGTTTTCCGGCGACTAGACTGTAATATTTGCAGTTTGGTCCCTAAACTTTTGGGGACGATACAGTTAGGTCCCCGAAGTTTCCAGACTTTGCAAATTTAGGATTCCTGTTTATAAAATGTTTAAAAATCATATTTCCTATTTAGTTTCTGAAAATTCTAAAAATTATTATTTTAATTTCAAAAATTATTTTTAATTCACAGATAAATCTGAATTAATTAGTTAATAATTTTAGTTAATTTTTAATTGATTAATTGGTCAATTAATTCAAAATTAATTGATTAATTGATTTAATTAATTATTAATTGATTTTAATTAATTATTTAATTAGATTTAATTATTTAAAAATGATTTAAAAATTCCGAAAAATAGTTTCGAGCTTCAAAATATTATTTTAAATTATTTCCAAGGCTCGATAATTATTCTAAAATTATTTCGGAGCCAGAATTGGCCAACCGAACCCTGTTTATTAACCCGAAATTGATCCAACGACCCGTTTTAATTCCGAAAAATGTTTTAAAAATCATTTTAAATACCAGAAAGCCTATTTATGACCTGAAATGTCTTTATAAATGATATGTCATTGATTATGTGACGTATTATGTGTTATATGTGATATGTTGGTTGACTGTCAGTTTATATATTCGATGTTTACTGATTATTGCATAACTTTCAATTCGTTAATCGGATTTGGGTAAAGCGAAGGGTAGATAGAAGTATGTGTTAAATAGAATTCTATGAGTCGATTATTGATAGATGTTTATGATATGTGAGCAGAAGAGGCAAGGCGTAGAAAAGGGAAACAGATAGTTGAGGAGTAAGACGGTTGTAATTGGAATCGAGTGCAGTGTAGTAAGCTAATACCAGGCAAGTGTTCTGAACTTTCTCGAGATATTGTAGTACTTGATAGTCTTGTTGATATTGCAAGTGCTTTGAAGCACTGAAACCCAAACCCTGATTCCAGTTATTGTTCTTGAGCCATGAACCTTATTCTTTCTAGACCATTGATTGTTCTGTACCCAAACACGAATCTCAAGCATACGATACTACTCTACAAATACATGCAAACAAAATCCCGAACACTGAACTGAATTACTTGTATACTCAATCATTGCATCCTATGCTTTGGAAGCCCAAATCTTTGAAACCCAGCATCCAAGCTTTTAAATTGACTTATTGATCCTTACAAGGATTGAAACCCTTTCATTGTTAAACACTTATTGTTGTTATTGATTCTGGTTATTGTTTATTATTGCATATTCTGTTATTATGTTAGAATTGGACTGTTTTTATAAAATTGTGGATCAGATTCATGGTCAGACCATATAATGGTCAAGTTAGGCCAATGTGTGCCTTGGATCCAGTAGTTAGAGCAATGCTTATGTGCCTTGCTCGGGATTAGTGCGTGACTGATCAGCAGCCTAACCTTGGTTTTTAAATTAAAAGTATAATATCCAATTCTAAATCATAATCCATTGTTCACTTGATATCATAATCATATTCACTTGATGATCATTATTCTCAGTTTTATCATTGTGACTTGCTGAGCTAGTTAGCTCATTTGTGCAATGTTGTTTATATTCTTTCCAGTTAAAAAGGAACCAGTTGGTAAAGAGGATCCCCAGTCCAGCGCGAGAGCTAGGGGTTCAGGTGGAGAAAGCTGAGCTAGTAGGCTTCTTTTGGGATAATTTAAGTTTGTAAAAGTTGTAATAAAGTTTAATACTCAGTTTGAGTTTGAATGATTGGGATTTGAACGGTTTGTAATATATTAGTGTGTTTGGCTTGTGTGCATACTTTAACCTGTTGCGGTCCGTGGTGGTTGGTAAGTAGGGTCACTGCATATATTATTATTATTATTATCTTTATCATTGTTATAAGCAGGTTATAAATAAGGTGTGTGTGTGGATCCCAAACTTCTGACCCCGGTTTGGAGGGCGCCACAGGTTTGGTATCAGTGCTACAGGTTATAAGTCCCTGACACAAGCCTAGGTTACGGGAATGGGTAGAGGGTTAGGATTAGAAGTAAGGAATAGAAAGATAGAACGTCGAGAGGTTGAGTGCTTCGGTATATCAGGTATTAGTAGTAATTCACGTTATGGTACGAGATTCTTATATTGCGATATGATTTCAGATAGCAGTGATGGCCGACTCTTTTATTCCCGTATCAGCTGATCACTCAGAGCCTTCAGTTGGAGTGATGTCTTCGGATTCACGTCTTATTGTTCTACCCGTGTTGGATATACAACCTCCACCTGTGTTGTAGCCCGTACCATTGGAGGCTATTCCACCTCCAGGCGTGAGGCCACCTGTCAGAGGACCCCCACCTGCTGATTCAGGCTTTACTAGTCATTCAGTCACAGGAGTACCTTTCCAGTTCTCTTCCTATCCTGTCCCATATCATCAGTTTGAGGCTTGCCTTATGGAGCAGCAATTCCTACAGGGTCAGATCCAGGAGTTATTGCATATCATGCGTAACAGAGAGATGGGGAGTGGTGAGAGGCGACTTAGGGAGAGGCTCCAGGCATTTCGTAGAGCAGCTTCTGTGAGGATTGCTGAGGCTACACATGAGGACATCACCCCTGATTTCCTAGTAGAGTGGGCTAAGTGGGTTCTAGAGGAACTTGAGGAGATAGGAGGTCCAGATTTTCCATGAGCCAGAGATTCAGAAATGGAGATTCTGAGCAGTGTTGTTGTGATTATATAGTATGTACAGTAGTGTGTAGTGTGTATTAGTAGATTTTTGAGTTGTATTTATAGACTAGCTATGCTGACTAGTGAGTAGGTTGTTGTACCCTTTTTGCTTTTACTTCTGAAGCGTCTTTACGCTTGTACTACCTAAAACTTTTGATCTATATATATCAATACCTTTTTCCTTTCCACCACTGCCATTTACTTTATTGCACCTGTTTTACCTTACCTTATTTATTGCACCAGTTATACCCTGTGATACCATGTGCCCTATTTTCCATAACTATTTATATTCTGTAAAGAAGCATGCAATTTACTTAGTTACAACTGTTTTCAAAAAGAGATATTCCTGTTTTACAAAACTTTTCCTTTATGCAAAGATTTGATTCAAAAACTAAATAAATTGATTGATTCTTTACAGAAAATGCCTCCCAGAAGAAATACCTACACCAACACCCAGAATGAAGAAACCAACAACAATAACAACGAAGATGATACAAACCCGAATGTGAACCCAGGACCCATGGACCCAGCAATAGCCCAGATTCTTCAAATCTTGGCCCAACAAATAGTTCACCTGGCACAATAACAACAAAGACAGACCAACCCCCAGGTAACTTTTAAAACTTTTCAGGCAGTAAACCCACCAGAATTCTAGGGTTCCTTAGAGCCAATTGAAGCAAATGTTTGGTTAAAGGAAATAGAGAAGGCATTTGCCTTAGTGAAAGTAAAGGAAGAACAGAAGGTTGAGTTTGCAAATTACTATCTGAAGAATGAGGCCACCTATTGGTGGGAAATGGTGAAGACATTGGAAGGCACAGATGCTATTACTTGGGAAAGGTTTAAGGAATTGTTTTTAGAAAATTATTTTCCTCAGTTTGTTCAGGATCAAATGGAGCTGAAGTTTTTAGAATTAAAGCAAGGGAACATGTTGGTAACAGATTTTGAGGATAAGTTTGAGGAATTGTCAAGGTATGTACCGTCGTATGTTGATACTGATAGAAAGAAAGCTAAAAGATTCCAGCAGGGTTTGAAACCATGGATCAGAGGGAAGGTAGCCATTTTTGAATTGGATACATATGCAGGAGTAGTACAGAAGGCTACGATCGCAGAGACAGAGAGTGAGATGTTCCAGAAGGAAAAGGAAAGCAAGAAAAGGAAATTTGAGGGAAGTGAGGGTCAGTCACAACCAGGGAAGTTTCCAAACTTTAAGAAGGGCAAGTTCCAGTCAGGGAGAAATTTTAATTTTAGGAGACAAAATGCAGGAGACGGAGGCTAGGGCAACCGTCCAGCTAATGTGAATCAGCCGAATCAGTTGAGATTAACTTTTCCAGATTGTCAAGTTTGTGGAAAGAAGCATGGAGGAGTTTGTAACAAGTTGAATGTGGTATGTTTTAGATGCAACCAGAAAGGGCACTATTCGAGGGAGTGCCAAAATCAGCCAACTAGAGAGCCAGCAAATAAGGATCAGCCTATCCGGAATCCAGCAGTGAAGGTTCCAGCCATTGGATTTACATGCTTCAAATATGGAAAGCCAGGACATATGGCCAGGGATTGCAAGACATCAGCCCCAGTCAGTAATGCCTTGAGGATCATAGGATCTACCCCAATAGTAAATGAGACTCAAAGGGCTAGAGTCTTCGACATGTCAGTGAGGGATGCTATCCAGGATACGGATGTTGTGGCAGGTACGTTTAATGTTAATTCTTTATGTGCCAAAGTGTTAATAGATTCGGGAGCAACTCGATCGTTTGTTTCACAAGATTTTGTTAGTAATTTAAATTGTCCAGTTGGGTATTTAAATGAAATAATGACTGTGGAGTTAGCTAATCAAGAATGTGTAACTGTGAATCAAGTGTGTGGAAATTGTGAGGTTGAAATTTCTGGTAGTAAGTTTTGTGTAGATTTGATACCATTTAAGTTAGGAGAATTTGACGTTATATTAGGGATGGATTGGTTATCTAAGCACGATGCCCAGATAGATTGTCGAAATAAGAAGGTAATAGTGAAGACGCCTGATGAAAAGATAGTAACATTCAAGGGACAGAAGCAAGTAAAGAAGTTCTTAACAATAATTCAAGCTAAGAAGTTATTACGACAAGGATGTGAGCATTTTGTAGCATATGTGATCGACAGAAGTCAGGAGCCAGCAAAACTTGAAGATATTCCAGTTGTAAATGAATTTCCAAACGTATTTCCCGACGAGTTACCAGGACTTCCTCCAGATAGAGAAATTGAATTTGCGATCGACTTAACACCTGGAACAGAACCAGTATCCAAGGCCCCGTACAGAATGGCGCCTGTTGAGATGAAAGAGCTAGCGAAGCAGTTATAGGAGTTGTTAGAGAAAGGAGTAATCAGACCCAGTGTATCCCCGTGGGGAGCACCAGTATTATTTATCAAGAAGAAAGATGGAAGCATGAGACTATGTATTGACTATAGGGAGCTCAACAAGCTGACAATCAAGAACAAGTATCCGTTACCCAGAATCGATGATCTGTTTGACCAGTTGAAGGGAGCCAAGTACTTCTCCAAAATTGATTTAAGATCGAGATATCATCAACTGAAGATCAAGCCAGAAGATATACCAAAGACAGCTTTCAGAACAAGGTATGGACATTACGAGTTTTTAGTGATGTCTTTTGGATTGACCAATGCCCCGGCAGCGTTTATGGACCTGATGAATAGAATTTTTAAAGAGTATTTGGATAAGTTTGTTATTGTGTTTATAGACGATATTTTAATCTATTCAAAGACAGAAGAGGATCATGCGGAACATGTGAGAACGACTTTGGAGATTTTAAGGAAAAAGAAGTTATATGCTAAATTCTCGAAGTGTGAGTTTTGGCTACAGGAAGTTCAATTCTTAGGACACATAGTCAGTAACGAAGGGATCAAAGTGGACCCGGCAAAGATCGAGGCAATTACGAATTGGGAAAGACCGAGAACACCCACTGAGGTAAGAAGTTTCTTGGGATTGGCAGGTTATTATCGACGATTCGTGCAGAATTTCTCAAGGATTACAACACCATTATCAAAGCTTACACGAAAGAATGAAAAGTTTATATGGAACGACAAGTGCAAAGATAGTTTTCAGGAATTGAAGCGGAGATTAATCACGACACCTGTTTTGTCACTTCCAGACGATCAAGGGAATTTCGTAATTTATAGTGATGCTTCTTACAAAGGATTAGGATGTGTTCTTATGCAGCATGACAAGATGATTGCGTATGCGTCAAGGCAATTGAAAGTACACGAACAGAAGTATCCTACTCATGACTTGGAGTTAGCAGCCATAATATTTGCTTTGAAAATTTGGAGACATTATCTGTATGGAGAGAAATGTGAGATTTATACGGATCACAAAAGTTTGAAATATATATTTACCCAGAAGGAAATTAATATGAGGCAAAGGAGATGGTTAGAGTTGATCAAAGACTATGATTGCTCGATTAATTATCATCCCGGTAAAGCGAACGTTGTGGCAGACGCATTGAGTCGGAAGGAAAGGTTGAATGTGTTATCAGTACCTGAAGATATATATAAAGAGTTTCAGAAATTGGAATTGGAAATTAGAGTTTGCAAACCTGAGGAAGCGAAAGTGTACAGTATGACTTTCCAGCTGGAGTTGTTGGAGAAAATAAAGAAATGTCAGGAAGATGTAATGGATCAAGATATAAATCATTTGGTAGGTGAAGAATTATACACGCAGAAGGATGATCAAAGCATTTTGAGATTTTCATCTAGAATCTGGATTCCACCGGTGACGGAGTTAAAGAATGAAATTTTACAAGAAGCACATAGTTCAAGATATTCCATCCATCCAGGGAGTACCAAAGTGTACAGAGATTTAAAGAAGAATTATTGGTGGCCAGATATGAAGAGGGAAATTGCGGAATGGGTTAGCAAATGTTATACCTGTCAGAGAGTTAAAGCAGAGCATCAGAGACCAAGTGGATTGCTACAGCCATTGGAGATTCCAGAGTGGAAGTGGGAACATATTACCATGGATTTCATAGTTGGATTACCAAGGACAAGGGCTAATCATGATGCCATTTGGATTATAGTGGATAGACTTACCAAGTCAGCTCATTTTTTGCCTATAAATGAAAGATTTTCGCTCGACAAGTTAGTCCATATGTACTTGAAAGAGATCATAGTTTGTCATGGAGTTCCTGTGTCTATTATATCTGATCGAGATCCAAGATTTAATTCAAGATTTTGGAAGAGTTTTCAAGAATGTTTGGGAACAAGACTGAATATGAGTACAGCTTATCACCCCCAAACGGATGGCCAAAGTCAAAGAACGATCCAGACAATCGAGGATATGTTACGTGTTTGTGCTATTGACTTCAAAGGAAGTTGGGACGAACATTTACCTCTGGTAGAGTTTGCTTACAACAGCAGTTATCATACCAGCATTGGGATGCCACCCTATGAAGCCCTTTATGGACGCAAATGTAGATCTCTAATATATTGGGACGAAGTAGGAGAACGCAAGATACTTGGACCTGAACTGGTACAGCAGACAAAGGAAGTTGTTGAACTTATCCAGAAAAGATTAATAGCCGCACAAGATCGTCAGAGGAAATATCTAGACCAATCAAGAAAAGACATGGAATTTGAAGAAGGAAGCTTGGTATTATTGAAAGTATCACCGTGGAAATGACTGACGAGGTTTGGGAAGAAAGGGAAGCTAAGCCCAATATATGTCAGACCTTTTGAAATCCTAAAGCGCGTTGGCAAAGTAGCTTACGAATTGGCGTTACCTCCGCACATGGAGCACATTCACAATGTTTTTCATGTATCTATGCTCAAGAAATATAATCCAGACTCCAGGCATGTAATAGAATATGAACCAATAGAGCTTCAGGCAGATTTATCATATGTAGAAAGTCCGATAGAGATTCTAGAGGAAAGAAAGAAAGTATTGAGAAATAAAGTGGTAAAGTTAGTAAGAGTATTGTGGAGAAACCCAAAGGTTGAAGAGTCAACCTGGGAATTAGAAAGTGATATGAGAGAAAAGTACCCTCATTTGTTTTCTTAGGAGATTCTGAGGACAGAATCCTTTTAAGGGGGGAAGGATGTAATATCCGGGATATATCGTGTAATTATTTTTGCTATTAAATAATTATTATGTGTGTTCAGTATCCATTCTGTGAGTTAATTATTAAGTGTTATCTGTACTTGGATATTCAAAAATAATATTAATTGAGTATTTTAATTTTTATATGTCCAAAATAAAATATAAATAATTGTCATATCTTCCTAATTATTTTTATGTTGATTTATGGATTTATAAGAATCATATGAAATTTATAAAATCTTTTTCCGAGTATTTAAAATCTATTTTTATAAAAACGGGAACCAACCGACGTCACCCATTGTTATTTTTTGGAACCCGAAACTCTTCCGAGAACTCCTTCCTAACCTAATTGTAATATTCCGAGCATATTCCATGTTTCGACTTTTTCGATCCGGTGTACAGTTTGTCCTGCGCGGGTCCCGGCGCAACATTTTCGATACAATATTCGTTTAGGTAAATCAATAAAACCCGTATTTTCGATAAACGGGAGCTTTTTATTAAACTATCCCAATTATCACTTCGTAGTACGTGTAACTAGGCGCTGAGACCAAGACCGCAGTACAAATTGTACTGATTTGGATAATTATCCCGAAAACTGATACCGTTTGGATCAGTTTTTATAAATAAACGTACCGTTTTATATCCGGAATGATCCAATGGAATACTAATTTTCCGTAAATATAAATAGCCTTTTTCCGTATTTTGTTTCGTATCAAAATCATTTGCAGACAGATAAATATATAATTTTACAGAGAAAAATCCTATATTCATAAACTGTTTCAAGAATCAAACCAACTTTTGAAGGTGTTATTGATCTTTGTTTGAAAAGCTCGAGTACTGGATTTGAAGGTCTTGAGAAGCTCTATCAGAATCTGTAATCCATACACCTGCAGAATCAAAGGTTTAATTTCTAAAAATTTAATTATTTTCGAATTTATTTTATTAAAAATATGAATTTTTGTTCGGATGATTGTTTGTATGATTTGATGATTGCTTGTTGTAGAGCTTGTTTTCCTGATGATTTTGGTATATTATACGTCTGATTTGGAGTTCAATAACATGTTCAAATTTGAGTTTGATTTTCGAATTTCAAAATTAGGGTTTATAACCCGTATGAATGTTCTTAATTGAAATTTGGGGGTTTCTTATTCTGTAATAGATTGATGTTGTGATATAGTGGGTTGTGTTCTCTGTGAAATTTGCAATCCAGTCGTATAAGTTTCATGAATCACCGAGGTCTGTAGAGAAGGGAGTTGTATTTTGAATATTTCCGAAGTTCGCCGGAAACTGGCAAACTTCACGGCCAAATTCCGGCCAACTCAGAGATGATTAGAACGATTTGTTGGCTTGGTTGCGTTCCTGGTAAAGTATAGATGTGATCTGGAGGTATTGGTGGGGTGAGGACGCCGGGAACGTGTTCTCCGGCCACCCCCGACGTTTTCCAGCGACTGGACTGTAATATTTGCAGTTTGGTCCTTGAACTTTTGGGGACGATACAGTTAGGTCCCTGAAGTTTCCAGACTTTGCAAATTTAGGATTCCTGTTTATAAAATGTTTAAAAATCATATTTCCTATTTATTTTTATTATAAAAATTTATTTTTAATTTCTGAAAATTCTAAAAATTATTATTTTAATTCCGAAAATTATTTTTAATTCACAAATAAATCTGAATTAATTAGTTAATTAATTTTAGTTAATTTTTAATTGATTAATTGGTCAATTAATTCAAAAATTAATTGATTAATTGATTTAATTAATTATTAATTGATTTTAATTAATTATTTAATTAGATTTAATTATTTAAAAATGATTTAAAAATTCTGAAAAATAGTTTCGAGCTTTAAAATATTATTTTAAATTATTTCCAAGGCTCGATAATTATTCTAAAATTATTTTGAAGCCAGAATTGGCCAACCGAACCCTGTTTATTAACCCGAAATTGATCCAAAGACCCTTTTTAATTCCGAAAAATGTTTTAAAAATCATTTTAAATACCAGAAAGCCTATTTATGACCCGAAATGTCTTTATAAATGATATGTCATTGATTATGTGACGTATTATGTGTTATATGTGATATGTTGGTTGACTGTCGGTTTATATATTCGATGTTTATTGATTATTGCGTAACTTTCAATCCATTAATCAGATTTGGGTAAAGCGAAGGGTAGATAGAAGTATGTGTTGAATAGAATTCTATGAGTCAATTATTGATAGATGCTTATGATATATGAACAGAAGAGGCAAGGCGTAGAAAAGGGAAACAGATAGTTGAGGAGTAAGACGGTTGTAATGGGAAGCGAGTGCAGTGTAGTAAGCTAATACCAGGCAAGTGTTCTGAACTTTCTCGAAATATTGTAGTACTTGATAGTCTTATTGATATTGCAAGTGCTTTGAAGCACTGAAACCCAAACCCTGATTCCAGTTATTGTTCTTGAGCCATGAACCTTATTCTTTCTAGACCATTGATTGTTCTGTACCCAAACACGAATCTCAAGCATACGATACTACTCTACAAATACATGCAAACAAAATCCCAAACACTGAACTGAATTACTTGTATACTCAATCATTGCATCCTATGCTTTGAAAGCCCAATCAATGGTCTTATTGATCCAATTCTTCATTACCCAGCATCCAAGCTTTTAAATTGACTTATTGATCCTTACAAGGATTGAAAACCTTTCATTGTTAAACACTTATTGTTGTTATTAATTCTGGTTATTGTTTATTATTGCATATTCTGTTATTATGTTAGAATTGGACTTTTTTTATAAAATTGTGGACCAGATTCGTGGTCAGACCATATAATGGTCAAGTTAGGCCAATGTGTGCCTTGGATCCAGTAGTTAGAGCAATGTTGTGTGCCTTGCTCGGGGTTAGTGCGTGACTGATCAGCAGCCTAACCTTGGTTTTTAAATTAAAAGTATAATATCCAATTCTAAATCATAATCCATTGTTCACTTGATATCATAATCATGTTCACTTGATGATCATTATTCTTAGTTTTGTCATTGTGACTTGCTGAGCTAGTTAGCTCATTTGTGCAATGTTGTTTATATTCTTTCCAGTTAAAAAGGAACCAGTTGGTAAAGAGGATCCCCAGTCCAGCGCGAGAGCTAGGGGTTCAGGTTGAGAAAGCTGAGCTATTAAGCTTCTTTTGGGATAATTTAAGTTTGTAAAAGTTGTAATAAAGTTTAATACTCAGTTTGAGTTTGAATGATTGGGATTTGAACGGTTTGTAATATATTAGTGTATTTGGCTTGTGTGCATACTTTAACCTGTTGCAGTCCGTGGTGGTTGGTAAGTAGGGTCACTGCATATATTATTATTATTATCTTTATTATTGTTATAAGAAGGTTATAAATAAGGTGTGTGTGTGGACCCCAAACTTCTGACCCGGGTTTGGAGGGCGCCACACTTTTGATATTCAACGACAAAGTAATATCAGCATAATCCAGAATACGGATCAAAACCTATTTTCAATTTCCAACTTTTTCACTTCTCTTAACCATTTCCTAACAATCTTAATGGTATTCATTCTTTTCTTTCTATTTGAAACATCTGTTCCTAAATGGACCTTTCCTGTTTGGAGTTAACCACACACTGGAGCTCATAATCCATTATAACCAGAGTTCATATCTTTGAGGCTGAGAATGCAGCTGTTATTTTCCCACTCTTCGCAAGCATAGCTTCAGGCGTTCAACTTAGTCTTCCTTAGTCTTTAAATTAGCGAGGATGTTATCAATAAATACAATCACACTATTCCAATACTCCTGGTACATTGTGTTCTTCCAACTTACAATTTCTGATAATCCACGCGTAACTTCCTACCTCTCTTCTCTTTTTTTTTCCATAATCGCTTTTGTGCACAGCGCAAAATATTCTTTATTTCATTATACTTTCATTCCACATTTCTGAAGTTTTCTTTTACTTATTATTTCATTCCTATTGAGTTATACGACACATGCTTTTGACATTAACTTGACTTTGTGCAATAACCGACGAGAAATTCTTACCTCATTCCCTGAGGTAACCTTGGTAAATCATTCGTTCGAACCTCCAAGACTTCACTTTAATTTGAAAGAATTCCGACATGAGATTCATTGCAACATTCTTCTTCAGCAGTTCTCCATCAATACCTTGGTTTAATCATTCATGTTTACACGCATTCCTTGAATGAAATTCCCATCTTCCATTATTGACATTTCACTTCATTCTCCAATCAATTCTAGCCCAACTGACGTTTATACCTTGCGTATATCCTGGATTATTTTATAAAATTTCTTTATCATCCTTTTGATTCCACTTCTTGTGTTGATTAGTTCTTTATTTTCATTATTCATTATCTTCTTTTAAACGCAACAAATTTCTTTTTCTTTTTTTAGTAATATTACTCTGTTTATTATTAGATAAGTCATTTCTGAAGTTCACCCTGGAATGAAGGCTTTTATTTATACTATTTAAATTCTTACTAACAGAATTATCGAATTTCCTTAGTAGCTGTTTCCTTAGCCTTTCTTGACGTATCACATATCGCGTGTTTGACTTCTCTTCATTGACCATCATCTCTTTTTCCTGAGTTCACATGCGGACTTCATCAATCTCCGTCTTTCATTGGGTGCTTGAATTTGCGAGCTTTCCGTTATTCTACTGCAACTTCCATTCAATCGCCGTTCCAAAAGAAGGGTACATTCAAATCTTCTATTAATTCGTCATTTGATATTGGTATACATCCAAGTTCTTCCTGAAATGCTATTACAGATGATATAATCCCTCTTCTTTATCTTGAACCTTCAGTTCTTGAAATATTCTTCTTACTAGCATGAACCAATAACTTCCTATTCCTTTTATTGATCGAAAAAAACGTATTTTTCTGGATCACACCTTGCACCTGATTACAATAACATCACACCGATTGAACTAGGCCTTTTTACTTTACGTTAACGCTATTACTTTCTCCAAATTTCTTATCACTTTAATTTCGGATCTGGAAATCATGTTAGAGTTTGACTCAATCTAATTGGAATCGATTTCCATTTAACTAACCATTAGTTGGCAAAGTGGATCAATCAACTCCTTTAAATGATCACTTAAACCAAGTGATGACTAGCTAACTGGAATCAAAGACCAATTATATAAAGTCAGTTTGGTCATAACAACTTTCTCAAGTACCGAGATTGCAATTATTTGGAGCATGACGAGAACGACAATATATTTCATTGTTCTTAACTATAGGATAATTTCTGAAAATTTGGGCAGCACTTCCCCCAACACCATTAACTACCAGTCGGACTCAAGCCGACACCATCAATCAACCAAATCATCCACAATCATATTCGTCCACTTCCATCAACCAAATTCATCCATTCAACACAATTCAGGTTATATCGGTTTGATCAGCATATGTACTATTAATTGGCATAACATATATCTTTTAATTATAATTGGGTTTTACATCAACAATGATTAATATAACCATAACTTTCTCAGTTCTTTCAGGATATTACAAAATGTTATTAGTGAACTTTAAAATTTATCTTGTTGTTTTTCAAGGATTTTACTTCGCGATTCTTTTAACTTATTTCTTGTCGTTACCAATCTGGGCACAATTATGCCGCATCCACCAACCAATCACAACAATCATCTATCTCAGACAATACACCTTCAATTTCATTAATTGATTTGTTTATCTTTTAATAACCACACATGGTTTTCATTATTATCATCGTAATCTGATGGAAACTTAATCGTTATCTCGTTATTTCTAAAATTTCCACAGTCGAATCACCATTATTTCATCTCCACTTATATTCCCGTAACCAACCTTTGTTACTGACTGGGGTATGAGCATTAATTTCACCATCACTTGTTTACACAAGTTAGAGATATTCACAATTTCTTGAAGAACACGTTCGACATTTGATTACATTTAAGATTTCCCCCATCTTGAATCTTCACGACAAGTATCTTCCAGCGACGAAGGGATGTTTCACGTCGTAATTGCTTGTCTGAGTCATTGTTCAGAATTTCCTTGATCTTTGATCGTCGTCCCGATACTCGTTTACTTCGTCTGACGAACACAACTTTGCTTCCTTAGTTTGTAACTAATTTATTGGTTACGATTCACTAACGATTTTACTTTTCATCGAAATCTTCTGATTTGTAGTGTATTGCGTTAACATACTCTACCGTACTGATGAGATCCCTGTAGCAAGAACAACTATCAGATTTAATGTCTTTGTCACGTCCATGTTGTCGGTGTGTCCATTCTTCCTTGCTCGCAAATGTCCACCATTTATCGATTTACAGTCGTATCTATGTTCGTTGTATGGTTCCACGTATCACACTATTTCATTTCTTATGAAATCGTCAGAGATCAGACTTTGCGCCAGAGGAGAGTTTGTGAACATGATTTTGATTGAAAGACAGAATAAGGAATAACAATACAGCAACCGATTGGAAGAATTTGTAAATCAGAAAATTGAAAGAAGAAAAATGAGTGAAGAATGAGACAACCATATTCGTACTCAAGATGGCCAGTCTTTCATACTATATGGCATACAGTACATGATTAGGTGGTGTCCCACCCGACTTTTCATCATTTCGACAAAACGTCATATCACAACACTGTTGTCTCAATCAGAAATCAATAGTTTGAGAAAGGAAACAATTCAGAAGGAATATAAATAATTTTCTTTCTTTTTCGCCTCATATAATTTATCAACTGAAGAAGCTCCTACGTATTTAAAAATCAAGAAAAACATATACCACCGTATCAGAAGAAAGAATATCAATGCCGATCACCTCCACGCTTCACTTACGTATGCCTTCAGGATCGCGCGAATACAGGTTCACGATTCAAGTCACATCATTGCTTCGAAATGCTTCCTGGAAATGCCTTCACATCAACTACTTCAACAATTTGATCTTAATCGCGTCCTTCCGAAATTTATAACCATTGCTTTAGATTCCATTTATTCCGCATAAAATACCCATCGACCAAGCAACGCCTCAGTTTTGTCGATAAAATATGATTCCTCTTTCACCATCCAGAAGATTCTGCCATCTCCTTCAAGCATCTTTCCTCCCTTCGATTCACGAATCTCGTTAAATTTTAATAATTTTATAAATTAGGGTAAATAATATTTTAATATGTTGATTTAATTGTTGATTTTATTAAACAACGTTTACTTTCATTTTTCACAGCAAACCTTAAACCTTCTCCCTGCTGATGGGTCTACTGGGCCCTTTGAATTAACAATACTGAATCTAATTTTATTCTTCTTTTTAGGTTATTTTCTGTTTATAATAACAAGAACTTAAGTAGTACCTCTTCTATATTTCCTCGGATTCAGCTTGCACAGATTAGTCGCCGAAACTTCCTTCACCGTCGTAAATCATCTTATTCGAAATTTTATCGCAATGCTGACATGTAATACTGTCTTTAACATTCTTGTCGTCGTTCTTGCCATTATCCTCACACCCACGTGTGTGATTCGGTGTTCTGTCCGTAGATAGGGTCGCATTTCCTTGCTAATCTTACATATATCTAGAAAGGTAAATATTATTCCTTGCGCAACTCCCGATGGGTGATAAGAATCTTCTCGCAACTGTGGTGCCTTCACAACGTGCAATGTTGGTTCTTCATCCACTTCCATCAACTAGTTGCCTTCGACGTGAAACTCGTCCTAATACCTAATTCTAAGTTCACCTAACATGCCTTTCACGAGTTCTCACGGGAATCAATCGCATTTTCTCAAAATCACATGAACAGTTAGGTAACATACCCAATCTCCGTCCGTCGATCTGTCGATCTCTCATTATTGTATGATCTGAGGTTTCAATATACCTGATCTCTCATTATTGTATGATCTGAGGTTTCAATATACCTATGATGTTGTGATATTCACCTTACACTTTCTCATCAATCCTATCTTACCAACTCCTTATCGGATCTGCTAACCCTAATTCGCACTCAACTCAATTTATCCTGAATATGCCTAGGGTCTTTCCTATCTTGTACGACCTATCATTCTTATCTTACTCTCACCTATTCTTATTTCAGTGACCAATAACCTGCAGCTCTGATGCCAACTGTAACATTCCAAATCCGGGGTCAAGATTTGGTGTCACTAAATAATTATTACATAAAATAAAGAAATAAATAAATAACCCCTTGAATCCGGATCGTTTACAGGTTATGGTATGAAACAAGAATCTAACCCTTTACAACTCACAACGACTAAAATACAAGTATAGATACCTTTGAACTAATGCTCTTGTCACATTCCTCTAACACCTTCAACCTCTCGCAGCGGAACTTTCTCTAACTTCTGTTGTCTATCAAAGCTATTCACTTTTTATCCTTATCTGTTTCTGGCAGAAATAAGAATTTACAAAGCAAGAGTGAGCCAAAAATGCCCAGCAAGTATATATTTTGAGTTTCAAACATTAATATCAAAGAAAACTTCCGGACAAAATCTCTGAAATATTTTGAAGAGCGAAACACGAAATCATTTAAAGGATATACTTCATTATCTTAAAATCAATTTGATTTGCATTGCTATAAATCACATAGGAAATAATGACATTTTTGTAAGAGCTTCAGAATTGCGTGTTTTCAAAATATCTTCTGATAATCCTTCATACTTGAGCAACGAATGCAACAACTATTCATAAAACGACGTTCAAGAAATTCCTAACTATTCAGTATCCATCATTATCGACTAAGTTTCCATAGACTTAGCCTGCTAAATTAGCCTGATAAGGACGGTTGAATAATTAAGAAGATCTCAATTCATTCAAGATTCTAATTATCACTGAGCAACTAATGCTGCAGCAACAATCTGAACCTCGAATTTATTTAGAAATATTATAATTTCCCGAAACTGAGTGCTAAGAAAGAACAACTTTAAACCATAATCACATTTTATTTCAAGAAGGAATGTCATTAACGGCGATCAACAATAAATTAGACTGGACACTAGTTCGCATCTATATTCTACTGATCAGTCAGAATATAATGCAGATCTATATCTCAATATATAGATCCGGTCGGATATCCAGGCACCACGGCCCATCTCGAGGCACCAGTCATCCCGGTCCTCAGGATTAAGACACACTTAATCCCTAAAACATTATCATTATCCAGCCCATGGAGTATTTTGATGTCAAATTATTTTGAATTCAAAACATCCCAATTCAGGGTTCACAAATAACCCAAAAGAATGGGTATCTGCTCAAGAGAGCAATCAAATTTTAGGAACAAGAATAAATGAACATGCATAATATGAGTAATTGCAACAAAATGTAAAACATTTAACTATTCTGAACTTAGAATATGATCGAAGAAATAATTGCAGTACTTTAAAAGAAAATTCGGGAATACTTGCCTCAATAAGCTTTAACCACTATTATCGGTTAACTTTGTTTCGACTTTAATCATTCGGCTTCATCGTCAAACTTCTATCATATTCTGGATAAGATCCCAACATTCAGATCCTTCAATTGGAACTTCGTTGATCTCGACGTCTAATCACTAGATTGTTCCTAGCCCGATATCACGTCTCGGTTCTTCCGTCTAAACCTACAGGGTTGAAATACCCTAATTCAGATAACCGCTCAAGGTTAACATCAAATAGTCATCCTATTCTACCCATACGATTTCATAACTGAATTCATATTTATATGTATTATTGAAATACACATAGCAATTATGGTTCACATCTTCGAAATCCGGTTCGATATTTATTTTCAGAAAATACGTATACTCGTCGTTTTGAAAAATAGGGTAATCGATTATTTATAAATTATCTTGTCTCAATCGCAGTCCAGTTCATGTAATATAATTGTATATGATTATTCGACGTCCCCGATAATTATAGGTTACGTTCCCGTATTTTCGGGATTAATTTTCCCGAAAATCGGGCAGCGTCTCCTTTGTTTATCGGCCTGCCCGTCGAACAATTCGACGTAAATTTCGCAACATAACAACCAATCCAATTTCAAATTCGCAAGTCCCAACCACCAATACATCTCAGACATTAATTATTTTTATTCGCATTTTTATTCATATTTTATGTCTTTGTTTGTGTTTTTATTTTATTCGTAGGACTCAGATAAAGATCATCATCGCCCACCGTCGGCTCGCCGAGGCTCATCGCCGACGGCGGCAAAATCCACGGGTTTCCGTTTACTGGACATCCAACGTGATTTTTACCGATTAATTACTGTTATCATCATTTTTCCCGCACAAAGTATTATTTTATTTCATAAAACTTGATCAACTGATTTGTGCAGAAAATAAAATAACCAAAATAAAATCCCATAGCACACGCACGCGCGCGTGCGCAGCACCAACAACAAACCAATCGTCGCCGGAAAAGAAAAGACAGAAGGCAAGGTAACAACGGAAAGCACAAAAGCCCCACCCAACTGACATATATACATGCAACAGATATATATATATATATATGAATTAGGTAGAAATCGAAGCAAATCACGACTGTATACAGGGCTACACAGCAGGCGCCGCCACCGCTGCCTGACCGGAGGGCCGGCGGCAACAGGGCGGCCACAACAAAACCAAACAACAAACTGAAATAAGCCAACAGAGTAACAGGCAACAACCGGACTAAGAAAGGCGGCCGAAAGATCATTACCGGAAAAGAGAGCGGCGACGGAGCCGAGAAAGAGAGAAGGAAGAGAGAGTTGAGTCGAGAGGCGAGAGAGATTTGTAAAGAGGAGAGCAGAGAGAGATTGAATCGATGGGGGAGAAGAAATAGGGAGAAAACGGGTTAAACCCGATTAACACCCGCCCCTCCTTTTTCCTTGTTATTTCGATAAATTCTGATATCGTACACCGAATTTCAAAATTTAACGAACATTTTAACGGGTTAAATCAGTTAAAGATTCTCGGAAATAATTTTTAGAATCTCGGAACAACTAGAGGTTATCAAAATAAAGTTTTCATAATTTCTAAATCATTTTTGAAACGCAAATCATACCGCGCTTTATGATTTAACGAACAGGCTGGCTGTTAAATAAAAACCAGAAAATTGTCGAAACAGTTTTAAAATTCTCAAAATATTTAAAAGTTAATAAAATAAAATTTTCATGATTTTTAAAACATCTCGAAATTAGATATTGATTTTACAATTAAATGGAGTCGGAAAATCATTTAAAGATAATTAATAAATAAAATATTGATTTCTAAATTTTATAAACTCCTAAAAATAATAAATAAAATTATAAAACAACAAAAATAATTTTAGAAGCAATTTTAGCATTTATGAGAATAAATATTCAATAAAATTGCTTTAAAATGAATTAAATGCATACAGCTCGATAATTTATTATAAAATTAATCTTCGCGTCCAACAGTTTACAGACAATTGATAATACAGCAACACATAGCTGACAGAACCATCACATATTTTATTTATTTAATAATTTAATAGTTACATTTACAGATCAGTTCCAAAAATAGGTTACTTAGCCGCTAAGTAACTGAAAAGACGATACGATTTTAATACCAGAATTGGATAATTATCAAAACAGAGCTTCCTATAAAATACTTTATACGAAATTAAAGTAATAATTTCTCTTCTTTTGAGAATATGGATTCTTATCGATAAATAAAATGATTTGCGTATCAAAAATTTCACACTGGGACTCGTACAGGCCAAACCGTACCCCGGATCGAAAAAGTCAAAACATGAAAAGTGTTCAGAATTATCAGATTAGGTTAGGAAGGAGTTTTCGGAAGAGTTTCGGGTTGTAAAAACGCAAAAACGATTGAAGTGGGACAATTTCTGATCCTAAATAGTAATTTCATAATTATGTAAAAATAATCATTGTTAATTCAATAAATTCTTATAAAATCATATGATTATCCAAAAATTACCAGAAAAATACCAAAATTATCTAGATTTAATTCTGGATAATTGGAAATTAAAATATCTCAATTTTATCAGAAATAAACATCCAAATATTATTCTCCATCATCAAATAATTTACCAAAATTCACATAATAATTATTTATTGATAAAAATAATTACATAATATTTCCCAGGCGTTACAAAGCTCACATACACTAGTGATCTGATTAACTCCATAATTAGCCAAAGAATCCACATTCATCGTCAAAGCCTTAAGCTGAGCAGCTATAGCAGTAATTGTATCTAACTCCAGAATTCCTGCTACCTTGCCCTGAGATAGTCTCTGAGTAGGATTCTGGTATTCATTTCCAGCCATCAGTTCAATCAATTCATAAGCTTCATCATAACTTTTATCCCACAATGCTCCTCTTGATGCTGCATCAAGCATGGGTCTAGAAGTAGCACCCAAACCATTATAGAAACAGTTAATGATCATCCAGGCAGGCATCCCGAGGATACTTTCTAAGCATCTCCTTATAACAATCTCAAGCCTCACATAAAGATTCTCCAGATTGCTGAGCAAATTGATTAAGTGCGTTTCTGATCGCAGCAGTCTTCTCCATAGAAAATAATTTAGTTAAGAATTTTTGAGCAAGATCCTCCCATGTGGTGATAGACCTTGGTGGTAGAGAATGTAACCAGCATTTAGCTTTATCCCACAGAGAGAATGGGAAAAGCCTTAACTTAATAGTATCTTCAGAAACTCCATTGAACTTGAAAGTGTCGCAGATCTCGATGAAATCTCTGATGTGCATGTTGGGGTCTTCTTTCGGAGAACCCCCAAAATGAACTTAGTTTTATATCATCTGAATCATGCTCGACTTGATTTCAAAGGTATTAGCCGAGATGGCTGGTCGAACAATGCTAGACTGAGTATCATTGATCTTCGGTTGAGAGTAGTCCATCAAAGCTTTTGGATTTTCTTCTATTTCTCCCATTGCAATAAGAACCGCTTCTTCTTTTTCAACTAAGATCTCTTCTTCAACTTTCTCCTCGACTACAACTTCTTCCTCAGCTTGATCCAGTGTTCTCTTACAAGACCAAGAACGCGTATGCATACACGCTCTCTAGAGTACCTGAAACACAACAAGAAATTTAGTAAGTAACAATGTCCGAGTCACTGAACTTTAACGACCAATGATGACAAACACATAAACTAAAAATTAACACTGAAATCCCCAGCACCGGCGCCAAAAACTTGTTAGAGCTAGAACACGCGATAATATTCATGCAAGTATACGTGATCGCAAGTAATATAGCATAAATTCTAGTTCGTTCCCACATGGACTGATTTAGGTTAATTTCAATCAATGTATTTATGCAACAATGATATGGTTATTATCCAATGCTAAGACGAATAAAATATTGAGGTTGTTTATAACTATAATTAATTAAGAGATTATACTAAAGAACATTAACTAAGAGATTAAAGAGAGTTGAATACAATATGACACAAACATGCGATTCTAACTTAATTAAATACTTTATTCAATAGCCTTTTCGTTTTTAACCTTAGCATGTAATGGTGATGACACTAATCAACTAACATGAAACTGATAAACGCCAACTTTCATTGTATAAATACCATACTACCAGATATCCACAAAAGAGATAAAAGCTGAATAAGCACCAATTATATTGAGACCCTATATGTCTATAGAATTTGACAACATAATGGTTTAATGCACAAGTTATCTATCATGATTACATAGGGCAAGTAAGATGGTTAAAATTACCTACGAATCATGAATAACAAATATATGAACTTATGCTAGCATGGCAAGTTCTAAACCCTTAAATCAACTTTCATTTCATTAAAGATTAACACACTATCTTATAAGTTCGCGATGCTCATAAGACGAATAAGCACAACCCATACTAGGTTATCATACAATCACCACACACTAAGGCATCGAAAGAAATTAACTAAATAATCCATAAATAAATCCGTTAGAACCCCACGATAACGATTAGCCCATAATCGGACTCATCATCAACGTGGGTTCCGGTGAAAGTATGGTATAATAAATGTAGTCTTTATACTGAATAAATAATAAACCAAGTTAGCAACAAGAGTATAGGCTCACGAATAAGAAAACTAGCATCCAAAGTTACAACTTAAAATAAATAATCACAAATATAAACTAGATCTTCTTCGCCTTGGTTGAATTTTGCTCTACGGTCTTCTTAAGCTCTAGTACGTCTTATTATGAAAAACGACCTTAAGTTATGTATATATAGCAGCCCATGCAGAGTAGAAGTCCATCAATCAGAATCACAAGAGAATCAGGATTCTTTTATCTCGACCTGACGCGGCCGCGCGCTTGACCAGTATGGGCGCGCTGTACTTCTGTAATCCTAGCGCGGCCGCGCGCTTCTACAGCGCGGGCGCGCTGACTCTCTGGATATTTTTCTGACTTCTTCTTTTCTTGCTGATTTGAGTTGGTCTTTTCATGAGCTTTTATTCTAGACACCATTCTAACACCAAATTAGCATCAAAACAATGATAATTCACCTGTATTCATGTTAAATGCCTGAAATGCAAAAATACTACAAAACACGTTAAAAACACTAACAATACTGCTTAGTTGCCACAAAACAACTAGAAGGATTCATAATTCAATAGATATATAGTTGAAAAAGAAAGAATGAGTAATGATTTGAATATAGTTGAGACAACCACATTGGTACTTAAGATGGCCAGTCTTTCATACCATATGGCATACAACACATGCTTAGGTGGTATCCCACTAGACACTTCGTCATTTCAAAAAAGCGTCATACCATAATACTGCTTGTCTCAATCAAGGAACAAAACTTAAGGGAAAAAATGATTTCTGAAAGGAATACATCAATCTTCTTTTTCTTATCACCTCATAAAACTTATAATGAAAGAAAATTCATACTTTATTTAAGAATCAGAAGAGTATACACTGGAGTGTTGTAGAAAAGAATGGTACCATTGGTCACCATTAATATTTTACTTATATACATTCAGAGCTTGTTCGATCAATAGATCACATTCGAGTCATATAATAACTTCAGAAAGTCCGCTGAAATGCCTTCATAAATTAAGCACTATGATAGATTCTTACTTATTAAGTCTTGTGTCTTTAGCATCGTACCTGCACATGTAGTATTTTAAAAATTTGACCATAATTGCGTTCATACAGTATTTACAATCATAACTTCAAATTTCGCCTATGCGACTTAGAATAACCACTAATCCTTCAACATATCGACTCTTTTGCTGATAATGTTCTTCCTTTAGAAAAGTCTGGAGATTTGCTCAATATTCTTAGATCATGCTCAGGCTTCTTTTAAATCAACGGATTCTTTAAACCTTAATAGTCTTAGAAATTGGATGAATAGTTTCTCCTTACGCTGATTTTTTTGTTAACCTTATCAAACAAGGATTGCACTCTTCTGTTAGGAATAATTGAAACTTCTCCATAATGGCGGGTCCACTTGGCCCTCTGATTTGACCATACTAGTTTCTGGAACACATATTTTCTAAGTAATCTGGGTCTTATAACAAATAAGAAACTCAAGTAGTAACTTGACAACCAATTTTTAAAACTTATTTTGTTTAAAGAACTTTTTTTTAAAAAAAATTGTTAAGAAAACTTTTTTTTAAAAACTCGTTTAAAATTTTGAAAATAGCACATCTGGTTGTTCTTACGATATGAGTTGGTTGTTGTCCTCCTTAACTATAACAAGGTATCAAGTTAATGAAGTAATCACATAAGGGTCAATCCACTTCAATTTATCTTCTACCCCTTTATTGGGTCCATTCGGCCTTCATTATTCGACGAAAACTTCACTACTGTTGCATATTATCTTATTCGTAACTTCACTTCAAAGCTTCCATACTGGTAATACTCCTATCATCATTTTTGCTATCGTTAAATACAACAGGTCTATCCAATAGTCAACAAGTCTATTCTATAAAACAAAGTCTGTTGATATCACATCACATCACTACTATAATATCACATTCATCATAACACCGTCATCTAACTCCAAGAAAACTACGGATCTCCAATCTTCTCAAACTCCTTTAAAACCCATCTAGCCCACTCCATAAGATAATCATGGGTGGTATACTCACTAGTGGCTCAATATAACCTGGTAGAAGCTATCCTCCGAAACACATGAATCTTCTCTCTAGGTTTCTTCTCACCTTCATTAATATCTCATGTATTCACCATATACTATAACTCTCGAATCCATCCTGTTGTGCATATGTTGTGTACTTGATGATTATATAAACAAAACACCTAAGTAGATTTTACTTAGTGAAATAATGTAGCACTCGACAGATAAGAATTAGAGTCCCGAAGGATAACTCATTATAGTCCCGACGGATGATGACTTATTATCCATCGAGTGAGTAGCTTATGTAATAATGAGTCTGTAGCACATTTCTGCATACACCATTGTATAAATTCTGTAGTAGCATATAAGTCATATTGACTTTAACTAGATATGCAGAATAGATTGATTAATTGTACATAGATGATGTCTTGTAATTCTCCATAAATGAATTGGAGTCAAGTGCCAAAATAGCTACCGACGGATGATTAACAAAGCCATCGACGAATGATCAAATAGCTATCAACGGATGTTCAATATAGCAGTCGACGGATGATCAATGAAGCCATCAACGGATGTTCATAAAGTCAACGGATGATCATGTACTCAACGGATAAAGAATTCAAATATCAGTTGACAGTGACAACTGGTCACATGCGTCGAAGTGTATGCAAATGGAATGAGGAAGCCTATAACTGGGTAATAGAGAACCAAGTAGCAAAGCATTAGACCCGGTAGTTTTTATGATGATCTTGTCTTTTGACTTTGTAATCTTGTTAATATATAAACCAAGAAGTAGCAAATAGAAACATAGATCTGAGATACAAAAAATGAGAAACATTTGTAAGCAGAATTATTAGCATTTCTCTGTATTCTCAGTAGTTCATATTTGTAAGCAGCTGTGAGCATTCTTGCACACAGAGTTCTCTCGATATAATATATATCTCTGGTGGAATTGTTTAAATCCACCAGAAAGTTTTTAAAGACTCTTGTATTTAATTACTTGTGTTTTGGTTCACTTAAGTTTTTATTCCGCATTGTGCTAATCAATACACTTATATTTATATTCGAGTTTGAACATTTTTATTTTAAGAAAAAGGTTTAAGAATTCCATTCAACCCCACTTCTGTAATTCTTGCTATATTGTTAAGGGACTAACAATTGGTAACTGTAATATCCCGTAATTTTTAGAATTAGATTATTAATTGAATAATAGAATAAAAAGGATTAAAATTAGACAAGGACTAGGATTTAAAATTGAATTAGACTAATGAGCCTATAATTTGGATCCAATTCTAATATGGATAACTTGTAGGTTAAGATATGGGGTTTTGTATCGTTATAAATACACCATATTCGTCTTTCTCGTTTTTTATATAAGAATTCGTAGGGCTCTTCTCAGCAAAAATCAGCAGTCTTGTAAAATTCGTAGAAAATTCATCGTAAGTCGGAATTCAGTGATTCTGGACTTTTCGGAAAGGTCTTTTCGTTCTCTACAACTTTGATGTTTCGTGTTTTCCAAGAAATTGTCATTTAGAGGGTCAAAATCGAGTAGTTTCAGATCTGGTCAGGTTTTTAGGTAAGTTTTCGATCGATCTTGCTAGTATTTTCAAAATTGTGTGTTGTGCGTTTATATTTGATTATCAAAACTTGGGCTAAGTGATCATATATTTGATATTATTATGTGATATAGAATATGTATCGATGTGTATATGTGATGTCTAGACGATAATTTGAGATCTCTGATTTGTGCCATGGTTTGTGAAAATATCGAATAAGAATTTAGGACCGCAGTCACCGGATTGTAGTGACAGTTTTATGAAAATTTAGGACTGTTATCACCGGGTTGTAGTGGTCGTGGCATGGGTTATGGATTTTGAATTATTGTTGTTTATGTGCTATGTGTATCGAATAAGAATAAGAATATGTATCAAAAGTGTTTGTTTCTTATATCGTATCATATTAATTATCGTATTTTTTTAATATGTGTATGTGTTACTTGGCCTACTAGTTGGATCGATTATTTTCTTGCTGGGCTGTATAGCTCATTCTTACAATTTCAGGTTTCGTCCGAGATTCGAGTTGTATAGCATTGGAGTTCGAGGACTTAGGATTGGAGTAGATTAAATTTTGGGCTTCCGTTAGCTGCGCCTTTGTAATAGACACCTCTGTAACAGCCCGCTCTTCCGGACCATTAACTCTAAAATCGAAACTAAAAGCAAATACTGTAACAGCCCGCTCTTCCGGACCATTAACTCTAAAATCGAAACTAAAAGCAAATACAATTTCTTGATTAAAAAGTCTATTACAGAGGTGTCTATTACAAAGGCGCAGCTAACGGAAGCCCAAAATTTAATCTACTCCAATCCTAAGTCCTCGAACTCCAATGCTATACAACTCGAATCTCGGACGAAACCTGAAATTGTAAGAATGAGCTATACAGCCCAGCAAGAAAATAATCGATCCAACTAGTAGGCCAAGTAACACATACACATATTAAAAAAATACGATAATTAATATGATACGATATAAGAAACAAACACTTTTGATACATATTCTTATTCTTATTCGATACACATAGCACATAAACAACAATAATTCAAAATCCATAACCCATGCCACGACCACTACAACCCGGTGATAACGGTCCTAAATTTTCATAAAACTGTCACTACAATCCGGTGACTGCGGTCCTAAATTCTTATTCGATATTTTCACAAACCATGGCACAAATCAGAGATCTCAAATTATCGTCTAGACATCACATATACACATCGATACATATTCTATATCACATAATAATATCAAATATATGATCACTTAGCCCAAGTTTTGATAATCAAATATAAACGCACAACACACAATTTTGAAAATACTAGCAAGATCGATCGAAAACTTACCTAAAAACCTGACCAGATCTGAAACTACTCGATTTTGACCCTCTAAATGACAATTTCTTGGAAAACACGAAACATCAAAGTTGTAGAGAACGAAAAGACCTTTCCGAAAAGTCCAGAATCACTGAATTCCGACTTACGATGAATTTTCTACGAATTTTACAAGACTGCTGATTTTTGCTGAGAAGAGCCCTACGAATTCTTATATAAAAAACGAGAAAGACGAATATGGTGTATTTATAACGATACAAAACCCCATATCTTAACCTACAAGTTATCCATATTAGAATTGGATCCAAATTATAGGCTCATTAGTCTAATTCAATTTTAAATCCTAGTCCTTGTCTAATTTTAATCCTTTTTATTCTATTATTCAATTAATAATCTAATTCTAAAAATTACGGGATATTACAGTAACAGAGCAAGCTCTTAACTTATAAAGAGTTTAAAGATCAAAACAATTCAGCAAGATGAACAAGAAGGATGTTGGAGTCAAGATTCCTTTTCTAGATAAAGACAATTACCATCATTGGAAGGTAAAAATGCATCTTCATATGCTTTCTCAAGATGAGGCCTATGTGGACTGCATAGAAGAGGCCCTCATGTTCCAATGAGAGCTGTAACAGGAAACGAGCCATCAGTCCCCAAGCCAAGGCATGAATGGTCTAATCCTGACATTGAACAAGTCAGAAAGGATAAAAAGGCCATGAATATTCTGTTTAATGGACTTGATGCAGACATGTTTGACAACATTATCAACTGTAAAACTTCCAAGGAAGTTTGGGATACTATACAGATAATCTGTGATGGCACTGAGCAAGTTAGAGAAAATAAGATGCAGCTCTTGATTCAGCAATATGAGCATTTTCACAATGAGGAAAGTGAGTCTCTCACTGACATTTTTAGTAGGTTTCAAAAACTACTAAATGCTCTCAAGTTGCATGGAAGGGTCTATCAGACTAAAGACTCTAATCTGAAATTCCTTAGATATCTTCCAAAGGAATGAAAGCCAATGATAGTCTCATTAAGAAACTCACAAGATTATAAGGAGTTTACTTTGGAGAGACTGTCTGGCATCCTGAAAACCTATGAGCTTGAAATAGAGCAGGATGAAAGGATGGAGAGAGGAAAGAAGAAAGGAGGATCCATTGCACTAGTTACTGAGTTGGAAAAGGAGAAGGAAGTGAAGATGGAAGCTGTTGAATCAACTTCAAAGGTCTGTGAGAATAAGGGAAATGGGCTTGCAGTAGAAAGTGAAGATCATTGAGCCAAGATGACATGGAGGACATTGATGAGCACCTAGAATTTCTTTCCAGGAGATTTTCCAAGCTCAAGTCCAAGAAGAACTTTGGAGCAGCCAAGCCAAATAGAAACATGGTGGATAAGTCAAAATTCAAATGTTTCAAATGTGGCTTGGCAGGGCATTTTGCCAGTGAGTGTAGGAAGTAAGATTCCAGTAAGAAAAAGTTTGAGTCTGTGGATTATAAGCAAAAATACTTTGATCTACTCAAGCAAAAGGAAAGGGCTTTTATTACACAAGAAAATGACTGGGCAGCAGATGGTCTGGATGAAGATGAAGATGTCAGCTATGTCAATCTAGCCCTAATGGGCAAGTCTGATAAGACAGAGACAAGTTCCTCAAGCAATCAGGTAATTACTAGAAACCTTGCACATTTATCTAAAGCTGAGTGTAATGATGCCATAAATGACATGTCTACAGAATTATATCATTTGTGTGTTACACTTAAGTCTCTTACTAAAGAAAATGCTAAAATTAAATAAAACAATTTGTTTTTAAGTGAGAGGAATAATGTGCTTAAGTCTGAGTTTATTGATTTTGAGAAATTAAGAATTGAGTGTAAGATTGCCAAGGAGGAATTAACTGAGTCCTTGAAAAAGGAAGAAATTTTAAAGAAGCAGCTTGAGCGTGAACAAGAGGTGATTAAAGCATGGAAAACATCCGGATGTCCATGCTCAAATCACCAAAGTTCAAGGAATTGAGTCTTACTGTGATGAAGTCTGGAAAAAGAACAAAGAGAAACTAGAACCAAATTTGGTAGATGGACTGCTAACAGATGTAGACTCGACGGATGATGAGGATTATCCATCGGATAACAAAAAGTGTTATCCATCGAATGATGAAAATCCTCATCCGTCGGCTGTGAGCAAGCCCATTAGTAAAGCCAAACTAGTTAAGCTGAATGAGAAGTATGGGTTTGTTTCCAAGAACTTTGTTTCAGGAGAGTCAAGTCAAGTTAAGAAAGGGAAAAAGGCTAATGTCAGTCACATGACTGTCAAACAGTTAAGTGACAGACTTGAGAAAATTGAGGTCAAAACAGAGACTAAAAGGAAAAACAACAGGAATGGTAAAGTAGGAATTAATAAACAAAATAACTACACACCTGATAAATATGCTCCTAGAAAAATCTGTGTCAAGTGTGGTAGTGTAAATCATTTATCTGTTAATTGCAAATCTACCATGCCTACTCCCATGTCTGCTCAGCCACAATTTCCTAACATGAATGCTATGTCTCCCATGCCTGTTAATGCTATGCCTACACAGAACATGAATGCACAGTTTGCTAATATGCCATTTGCACCTAATCCTTATTATATTATATATAGTATGCCACAAATGCCATTTAGCATGCCTTACTGGAATAACATGTTTACACCAAGCATGCCATTTCCTGTTAGTTATAATATGCATGATAATTCTGTTGCAATGAATGGTTTCAAAGGTCCAACTCAAATGACTAAGGATGAATCTGAAATTCCTAAGTCAAATGAAATAAGACCCAAGAAACAGAAAAAGAAAGCTAACAAGGCAAGACCCAAGGAAACTTGGGTACCAAAATGAACTTGATTTGATTTTGATGTGTGCAGGGAATCAGAAAGAAACTTTGGTACTTGGATAGTGGTTGTTCAAGACACATGACTGGTGATTCTACCCTGCTCATAGAGTTCAAGGAGAGAGCTGGCCCAAGTTCACTTTTGGAGATGACAGTAAGGGTTATACTGTGGGATATGGCTTGATTTCAAAGGACCGTGTCATCATTGAGGAGGTGCCTTAGTGGATTGTCTCAAACACAATTTGTTGAGTATCAGCCAGCTTTGTGACAAAGGCAATTCAGTAACCTTCAACTCAGAAGCCTGTGTTGTGACTAATAAAAGAAGCAACAAAGTGGTTCTCACTGGTGTGAGAAAAGAAAATATGTACCTAGCTGATTTCAACTCATCCAATACAGAGTCTGTAACTTGTCTTCTCAGTAAAGCAAGTCAGGATGAAAGTTGGCTATGGCACAAGAAACTATCCCACTTAAACTTCAAGACCATGAATGAGCTGGTAAAGAAAGAACTGGTTAGAGACATTCCTCTAGTGGAGTTTTCAAAGGATGGACTGTGTGATGCCTGCCAAAAAGGGAAGCAGATTAAAGCATCATTCAGGAAGAAACTTGATTCAACAATTGAAGAACCTTTGCAACTGCTTCACATGGACTTGTTTGGACCAGTCAATGTATTGTCAATCTCAAAGAAAAGATTTTTCCTAGTAATTGTAGATGATTTCTCAAAGTTCTCTTGGACATATTTCCTAAAGTCTAAAGATAAGGCTTGTGAAATCATCATCAATCACATAAGGCAAGTCAATAATCATCCTGATTTCAAAGTTAGAAGAATCTGGAGTGACAATGGAACTGAGTTCAAGAATTCTGTCATGAGAGCATTTTGTGAGGAAAATGGGATTCTGTATGAGTTTTCAGCAGCAAGGAGTCCACAACAGAATGGAGTAGTGGAAAGGAAGAACATATCACTCATTGAAACTGCAAGGACAATGCTTGAAGAATCAAAATTGCCAACATATTTCTGGGCTGAGGCTGTAAATACTGCATGTTACACTCAGAATATTTCTCTGGTTAATCAGGCAAGATGCATGACTCCCTATCAATTGTTCAAGAACAAGAAGCGAACTCTAAACTTTCTTCATGTCTTTGGCTGTAAATGCTATATTCTGAGAAATCAAACTGATCAAAATGGGAAGTTTGATGCTAAAGCAGATGAAGGAATTTTTGTTGGATATGCTGTTGGTAAAGCATATAGAGTCTACAATCTAAGAACCAACATTATTGTGGAATCAATACATGTTGTGTTTGATGATAAAAAGATTGAAGGACATAAAGATGGAGATTACCATGAGAGCCTCAAATTCGACAATGTGGAGATGGTTAGTGATGACAGTGATGATGAAAGTGATCAAGAAATAGTGTCTAAGGATAATGCAGATAAATCTACTACCAATGAAGCATAAAACTAAACATCTGTCGAGTTGCATAATGCTTCATCCGTCGGAAGGCAATCTGCGTTATCCGTCGGGAGACAACCAGCTTCATCCGTCGGTACTCAAAATTCACCATACGTCGGGTTATCAAAAGGAGCAGGAAGTCAAGATAGATCACTTATAGAAAGTTCCCCTTTCTCAAATCAAAGATCCACAAACTCAGGGGAAGTTTCTAACAATCAAAACGCAATCACACATCAAGACAACAATGAGGTTTCTTCATCTAGAGCTAATCTACCTCAATAAAGGAAATGGACAAATGATCACCCCTTTGAGCTTATCATTGGTGATGTTTCTTCTAGAGTTCAAACAAGAAGAGCAACTCAAGAAGAATGTCTATACAACAGCTTTCTTTCCAAGGAAGAACCAAAGAAGGTAGAAGAAGCTTTGTTGGATCCTGATTGGATTTTAGCTATGCAGGAGGAGCTAAACCAATTTGAAAGGAACAATATATGGAAGCCGGTACCCAAGCCTAAAGGAAAGAACCCAATAGACACTAAGTGGGTATTCAGAAACAAGATGGATGAAAATGGCATAGTAGTCAGGAACAAAGCTAGATTGGTTGCTAAGGGCTATTATCAGCAAGAAGGAATAGATTTTGATGAAACATTTGCTCCTGTTGCAAGACTTGAAGCCATCGGAATCTTCTTAGCCTATGCAGCCCATGCCAATTTCAAGGTCTACCAAATGGATGTCAAAAGTGCCTTTCTGAATGGAGATTTAGAGGAAGAAGTTTATGTCAGTCAACCTCTTGGTTTTGAAGATCCAAATTTTCCAGAATATGTCTATTATCTTTTGAAAGCACTTTATGGACTGAAGCAAGCACCTAGAGCCTGGTATGACACTTTATCAAAGTTCCTTTTGGAAAATCACTTCACAAGAGGTACTGTAGATAAAAATTTATTTTTCAGAAATATTAATGGCTCTAGTATACTTATTCAAATTTATTTAGATGATATTATTTTTGGCTCTACAGATGAGAAACTTTGCAAAAAGTTTTCCAAATTGATGCAAAGTAAGTATGAAATGAGTATGATGGGAGAACTAACTTACTTTCTTGGTTTACAAGTTAAGCAAGTTAGTGATGGAATATTCATTAGTCCAACTAAATATATTTTTGACCTTTTAAAGAAGTTTGATCTAATGGATTGCACATCTGCAAAAACTCCCATGGCCACAGCAACTAAGCTTGAATTAAACACTACTGAAAAGTCTGTGGATATTTCAAGTTATAGAGGCATGGTTGGCTCACTTCTGTACTTAACAACTAGTAGGCCAGATATAATGTTTGCTACATGTTTATGTGTAGATTTCAGGCTGATCCTAGAGAATCTCACTTAATATCTATTAAGAGAATTTTCAGATATCTTAAGGGAACACCAAACCTTGGCATTTGGTACCCTAGAGATTCTGGTTTTCATCTAACTGGTTATTCAGATGTAGATTATGCAGGTTGTAAAATTGATAGAAAGAGTACAACACGAACCTGTCAATTTCTAGGAAACAAGCTTGTGTCCTGGTTCAGTAAAAAGCAAAATTCAGTTTCTACTTCTACAGCTGAAGGTGAATATATTGCTGCTGGCAGTTACTGTGCACAGATTTTATGGATGAGAAATCAATTGATGGACTATGGTTTGCAAGTTGAGAGGATTCCTATTTTCTGTGATAACACAAGTTCAATTGCCATCACTGAAAATCCAATGCAACATTCAAGGACAAAGTACATAGATATCAAGTACCATTTTATAAGGGAACATGTAATGAATGGTACTGTGGAGCTATATTTTGTTCCAAGTGAGAAGCAACTTGCAGATATCTTTACCAAGCCACTGGATGAATCCACCTTTTCAAGGTTGGTAAGTGAGTTAGGTATGCTTAATTACTCTTAAATCTATCTGAGTTATTTTGCAAGTTGATATGCAGCCAGAAATTTAATTGATTTTTCAGTCTTGGATGAAATTTTGGCTAAGTCAAAATTTACATCTCAACGGATGACCCTTATCCATCGAGTTTGGTCATCTGTCGATATACAATTTGCTAATAAAAATCAATTACTTTTCTGGAATATTTTATGTCTCGACGGATAACAGTTTATCCTCATTCATCGAATTGTCTTAATCTCGGCCGTTAATTCCCTGTACATTATCCATCGAGTAAACTTACAGTTTGTAAGCATTAGACGACGGATAATGGGTGGAATTTTTACAGTTTATTTTTAAACGTCTATTTTAGGCAATTTCTATTGGTTACTTTATTTTACTTTATTATTTTTATCAGTTATTTTTGAGATAGTATAAAAGCTTATTTCATTACAATTGCTTTTCTTTTATCATTCTCAAATTCAACTGCTCTAATTTCATTCTCTCTCAAAGCACTTACTCACCTTCTCTTCAAGCTCCTATTCTCTAACAATGGCACATGTTGTAAAGATTATGTCTCAAACTGGGTTCAATTATGAGAAGAACAACTTCACCGCATTAGTGAACAAGGGTATTCAGCAATCAGATGACTATCACAAGATGATGGACTTTGTGAAGAATTGCAAGCTCAATTATGCCATGCTGGAATCACCCACAATATTCTGTGAAGTTGTTGAAGTGATGTGGACCGCTGCTACCTACAACTCTACAGATAAGACCATCACTCTAACCATTAAAGGTAAAGAATTATGTATAAATAGTGATGTGATAAAAGCATATTTCAAAATTCCTGATAATAATGTGACTTCACCACACACTGACACTGATATTATCAATATGCTTAATTCCATGCACTATGCACTTCCTACTTCTAAACTGAGTATTAGGAAGGAGTGGAGTTTCTTGTGAGATGTAGTTACAAAGGTTTTCTCAGGAAAGATCAGTAATTTTGATTTAGTGAATATTTCCATGCTTAACATGCTATACATGCTAGTTACAGATAAATTTTATAATTTCAGTGATCTTGTCTTGTTTGAGTTAGGTTTTAAATTAGGGGAGTTAAATAAAAGAGGTAAAAATGTGTATTATGCTAGATTTCTTATGTTATTAGCTAACCACCTATGTGAAGAGGTTGTGCTTGAGAACCCAAACAACAAACTGGATTGTTGGGTTCAAGAGAGAAGGCTCATTGCAGATCTGAACAGGGCCAATCATCACAAGGATGTGCCAATGTTCTACTTTCCTGTAATGCAAGCACCTCAGGTAAGTGAGGTAAGTTCATCCATCCCTAAAAATATTCTAACCTCCACAATTTCTTTGAGTTCAGGAGTAGCTATGGCAACTGTGCCAATCACCAAATAGTTGCCTACCAAAGCTGCCAGACCTACTACTATTTCCAAATCCAAATCAAAGAAAACCCCCTCTGGTATCTCTTAAAAGATGCCAGTTGAAAAATTCACAAAAGCCAAAGAGGGGAGTGTGAAGGAGGGTAAGTCAGGTGAGGGAAGGGGTGAACATAAAAGAAATCCCAAAAATAAGGTTGGCGAGTTGAGTGAATCCCAGCCTAGCCACACTGCAGTTTCCCAACAAACTGTAGTGCTTAAAAAGGATAAAATCTCATTTCTAGCTGCATCCTCCCAAAAGGATGTAGTTATTGAACAAAGCTCTCAACCAAGAGCACAGGCCAAGAGGGTTAGGGACACAAGCTCACCCCAAACTTATGTCAGAAAGAAGAAATCAAAAACATTTGGGGATGCACAGGGTTCACACACAGTGCAAACTGGTGCAACAGACACAGTCACTGCACCTTCTCAAATTCAGTTTGATGTGGCTTCAATAAATGTGGAGTCAGAGCTAAAATCTCTAGTTATAGAAGCACCTCAAACACCATACTCACCAACAAACTCTCTGGATGTGGATATGATAAACACATCAATCCCTGATTCCCCCTCTTTAACTCTGTTGGGGAAGCCAAAATCTAGTACAAGTGAGCATCGTCTTTTAGATGATTTGTTGGCTCACTTACCAATTCTTTCAGGAACTGTTGTGTCATCTGTGCCTATAATATCTTCAATAAGCACAGAGTCAACAATAGTTTCTATTCCCACCTCATTCATTTCTAATCTCTCGACGGATATTGCTCATCCGTCGAGTAGTACTCGATGGATAAGCCTAACAGCAGTTATCCGTCGGATAGCAAAACCACTCACTCGATGGATATCACTCATCCATCGAGTATCTCTGCACAATTTCAAACTTCAATTATTTCAAGTGTAGAAGAGTTAGTGGTTGTACAGTCACTCTCAGGATTGAGATAGCAGAGTGTTTTGAGTGAGAGGTTGGGTTGCTCCCAGGCAAAAGGAGAGGAAACGAGTGAAAATCTGTAATCCATTTCTTCAGGATTGGCAAAAGGGAGTCAGAGGAGTCCCACCTTAGTAGGTGAAAGTGAGGGTGTGAGGGTGGGGAGCCAGGGTGAGACCCTGATGCAACAAAAGAGAGAACATGAGAGAAAAGCAGGTACAAAGGGTATAAGGGTGGATCCAGCCATTGCTCATGAGTCAATGATTGTGGATGATGCTGAAAAGGAAAGACAATTTCAGCAACATTATAAAGTTGTAATTGATAACATTTCCTTGGATGCTGATACTTTTACTCATCCTGTGTCAGCCTATCAACTGTTGGCTACTCAGGGAAATGAGGAGGCAGAGAAGACTTTAAATCTAGTACATACTTCAGAATCTCTACAAAGGGATAAAGTTGTTGTCAATTTGATGCCTCCTACAGCTGGTGAGCCATCTGAAGAATTTGGAGTAAATTATAATGATGATGACTCTGTTTCATTTGATAGAAGCATGAACTTAGGGGGAGATGAAGGCCCAAGTTCTATTCCAGATCTACCTGAATGGGCATTGATAAAAGAGTCTACACCAGGACAATTCAATGTATCCTTAGTCAAACAAATCATGTCTATCCAAAAGGCCATTCAGAACACCTCAAATGTTGGTACCAAGGCTATTCTTCAAGCCCACCTAGATTCTCTACATCTCATGAAGCTACAACAATTAAGACAGAATCTGAGTGTGGATGAACTCAAAAAGGATATAACTGACTTGAAGACCTACAATTCTGAGAAGCTGGATTCAATCATGCCCAATGGTACCATGCAGGATCTGCTACTGAGACTGAGAAGAGAATCAGATGCTGAAAAGAAGCTGGCCAAATTGGAGGACAGAGTTCAAGTTATTGAAAACTCTGTGGCCACTATTCTTCAAAATCAACAATCTCAGACCAGTCTTCTAATGCAACTGGCTAAAGCATAAGGCTTGACCCCTCAACTTGATGATAACAAAAAGGGGGAGAAAGGACCAAGTGAGGGGGAGAAGCTTCAGATACAAATCAGTAAAGTAATTGTGCCTTCAATTACTGTCTCAAAGCCACCAGTTGCATATGGTAAAGATCTGATTCAAGCAACAGCTAACTTGAAAGTTGCTGAGAAGGAAAAGTTGAGTTTGGTCAACTAGGAGAAGATTGATGAGGAGATACAGAAGAAGTTCCAACTTTTCAAGGAGCCAGCTAAGTCAGCCATCCATCACTCTCAAGTCAAGCAAATCAGTGTGAATGAGATGAGCATGAACTATCTGGAAAGAGGACAATCTTCATGCATCAAGTCTCCAAAGGCTGAAATGATTCTCAAACCAAGGGCAAACTACTCAAAATCATCCTTGAAAAACCCCTTGGACACTGTGTATGAGACACCCAAGCCTGATGAGAAGAAGCTTCTGTCAAGATCAATTGTTTTCTATAAAGATCCAACTGATTCAGCTTCTAAAAGGATGATTGCTAAGATATTCAGAAATGGGAAGGAAATTTGTGTGATAGCTGGACATCCTCAATTTTCTCAAGCAAAGAGAGAAGAAAAATCCAGATTAAAGCAGGAAAAGAAGCAAGCTACTCTAGATGCAAAGAAGACTAAATAAAAGAAAGAGCAGATTGCTATCTTGGCCAAGCTACAGGCTGTGAATTCATCTCAACAAATTCCCTCTCAACCATCTGAAGCTACTGAATCAAGGAAACAAGTTGAAGAACAGAAGAAATCTCCAAGAAAGAAAGAATTGGCTAAAAGAACTAAAAGGAAACTGGATTTTGTTGACAAGGAATTGGAAGATCAATTTCCCAAGGAATCCACACCAGCTACAACTCAAGCATCAAAGCCCTCTGTGGTATTTGAAGATATAAGGGTGGTGGATCCCTACAGGAATATTCATGGTGAACCTATTGTGCCCAAGGATGAGCCAATAGAATGGGATAACATACCAATTCCTGACTTCAGTCTACCAATCCTTAGTAAGCCAAAAAGGACAAAGTCAAGAGCAGTCAAGAAAGTGAAGCTGTCTCCTCTCAAATTCAAATCTATAGTCAAAGCTCAGCCCAAAGTCAATAGGTGAGACTCTCTGTACTTGTGTGACATCAAAGAATTTTCTGATCTAAACCTCTATCTGGATGAACTAGATAAAGTGAGGGAAATTGATGCATACAGAAACCTACCTGAAAGGTTAGTATTCAAGTACAAAGGAGGAAGAGAGATTCAGTGGCCACTTCACAGGATTCTTCAAAAGAGCCAAGCTGTACTGATTAAAGTTTATTTATCCTTCAAGAAGAACTTTGGGTTCAATGTCACTGCAAGAAGACTAGTATTGAAGAAGATTGAAGAACTAAGGAGTGTTAGAGCTAAAGATGCACTCCCAAAGACTCTAATCATCCCATATACAGGGAGAAGAGTGCATCTAAGGCCCTACTGGCTGATGGAGTTCATGGATTACAAAGGTGTGAGAAGATTCTTCAGATTAGAAGAACAATTGAGCATCTTTAACAATGAGACTCTCTTGGAAATGCAAGGAAAGCTAAATCTCTCAGAATCTGATGAACTGAAATTCCACAGGCAGCTCCAAAATCAGATTGATGAAAACAACAGAAAGCTTGGAAGAAGATCCAGACCTTCAAGGAACTAGATAAATCTGCTCAGGCTAGAGGAGCATCTTGGAAAATGACTGTGAGCCAAACTTTGTACATTTTGATTAATTGAAGCACTTTTTAGTATTATCTACTTTTCTTTAAAGCTGTATATTTAGGGTGTTTTGTTATCATCAAGTATCTCTTAATTTATGGCTACAATTCCAGTAGATATAAATTGGGGAAGATTGTTGTGCATATGTTGTGTACTTGATGATTACATAAACAAAACACCTAAGTAGATTTTACTTAGTGAAATAATGTAGCACTCGACGGATAAGAATTATAGTCCCGACGAATAACTCATTATAGTCCCGACGGATGATGACTTATTATTTATCGAGTGAGTAGCTTATGTAATAATGAGTCTGTAGCATATTTCTGCATACACCTTTGTATAAATTCTGTAGTAGCATATAAGTTATGTTGACTTTAACTAGATATGCAGAATAGGTTGATTAATTATACATAGATGATGTCTTGTAATTCTGCATAAATGAATTGAAGTCAAGTGCCAAAATAGCTACCGATAGATGATTAACAAAGCCATCGACGGATGATCAAATAGCTATCAACGGATGTTCAATATAGCAGTCGATGGATGATCAATAAAGCCATCAACGGATGATCATAAAGTCGACGGATGATCATGTACTCAACGGATAAAGAATTCAAATATCAGTTGACATTGACAACTGGTCACATGCCTCGAAGTGTATGCAAATGGAATGAGGAAGCCTATTAACTGGGTAATAGAGAACAAAGTAGCAAAGCATTAGACCCGATAGTTTTTATGATGATCTTGTCTTTTGACTTTGTAATCATGGTAATATATAAACCAAGAAGTAGCAAATAGAAACATAGATCTGAGATACAAAAAGTGAGAAACATTTGTAAGCAGAATTATTAGCATTTCTCTGTATTCTCAGTAGTTCATATTTTTAAGCAGCTGTGAGCATTCTTGCACACAGAGCTCTCTCGATATAACATATATCTCTGGTGGAATTGTTTAAATCCACCAGAAAGTTTTTAAGGACTCTTGTTTTTAATTACTTGTGTTTTGGTTCACTGAAGTTTTTATTCCGCATTGTGCTAATCAATACACTTATATTTATATTCGAGTTTGAACATTTTTATTTTAAGAAAACGGTTCAAGAATTCCATTCAACCCCCCTTCTATAATTCTTGCTATATTATTAAGGGACTAACACATCCTCGTAGGTGTTGTTGCTCCATAAGACAAGTCTTAAACTAATGGTATAGAACAGGGTGTAGGGTAAACTGAAAAGATGTATTCACAGCTGAATGCCGGTAGAACCAGAATCAGCAGATGGAGGTCCTTGAATAGGTGGTCTCACATCAGGGGGTGTGGTAGAATAGCTTGAAGAGGTGTGATAAGTGGCATTTTGTACCACTTAGAACGTCTTATAATGGCTTGAATTGATGTTTTGGAATCAAGTATTTTGGTGTATTTGATGCGTTTTCTAGTGTTTTTGCATTTCAGGGTGTAACTTGCATATTCAGGGAGATTTCATCAAAATAAGCCTAGGGAAGTACTTGGGATCAGTGTCGGGGGAATGTATGAAGAATTCAGCAAAATCAGGAGCAGAATGCAGAATTTTCCAGAAGCCTGCCAGGAGCCCGCCCAGGATCTGGGGCGCCCGCTCGGGAAGCTGGGGCGGCCTCCCGGAGTTGGGAAATAAAATTATGTTTTTATAATTCGTGTTCTACTGGACTTCTGAGACGGCTGATTCTTGTGGACTTCTATATAAGTAATCTTCAGAGAAGTTTCACATAACGAAGTATTCATCAAGCTAGTAGCAAGGAGAGAAGGAAACAAGACCTTTTTAGCACACCGCAATGAAGAAGAAGAAGCATACATTAATTTGTGATTCTTTTATTCGTTGTAACAGTGGATGCTAGTTTTCTTTACTTTGAACCTATTTACTCTTGTGACGTACTCTGGTTTTAATAAATAGTTAGTTAATTTATATTATCGTGTTATTATCATATTTTCATATGAACCCATGGAGACGATGAGATTTATCATGGGCTAATCGTGATCATGGGATCGTAGCGGGTTTACTATGGATTTTGTTAGTTAATTGTTTAATACCTTGGTGTGTAATGATTGTATGATATCTAGTATTGGTTGTGCTTATTCGTCTTATGTGCGTCATGAACATATAAGATAGCTTGTTAATCTCTTGTGAAGTGACAGTGAATCTTGAGATTTAGAACTTGCCATGCTAGCATAGGTTCATGTGTTGTATGCATGATTAGTGGGTAACTCTAACCGTTTTACTTGCCCTGTGTAATCAAAATGAAAAACTTGCGCTTAAATCGTTATGTTGTCAAATTCTGTAGACATATAGGGTCTCAACATAATTGATGCCTATGCAACTTCTATCTTAATTATGGATGTTTGGTAGAATGGTACTAGTACAACGAAAGTTGGCTTTTATCAGTTTTGTGTTGTTCGATTAATATCATCACCGTTACATGCTAAGGGTAATAACAATGATTATTGAATGATGTAGTAATGAAGTTATGATCTCATGTGTGTTTAATATTGTTAATTCAAGTAATAATTTAAGTGCTTTATTCTCGTAGTTAATTGTAGTTAATAATTAGTTAATCAACCTTAAGTGTTATTGTCTTGACATTGAGAAGTAATCATACATTGGTGAGTGAGTGTTAATTAAATATAATTACTCCGAGTCTCTGTGGAAACGAACTAGAAATCATTTTATATTACTTGCGAACGCGTATACTTGCGTGAAATATTAGCGCGTGTTTTGTGCCTAACAAGTTTTTGGCACCGCTGTCGGGGACTTGGTGTTAATTTGTTTAGTTTATGTACTTGCCATCAGTGGTCATTAGGACTCATTGATTAATACTTATTACTTATTATTTCCGGTTGTGTTTCGGGTACTCTAGCGAGCATTTATGCAAACACATTCTCGCACTCGCAAGAGGACTTTAGATACGGCTGAGGAGACAGACTCAGTTCTTGATATTCCAGAGAAGATAGATTTTGAAGATTCGGATAAAGAGAGTGAGCAGAAGCAACCGATAATCATGGGTGATCGTATAATTCCAGCAGCAGATCCAGCTCTTATGGAATTTTCTTGGCCTAAAATTGATGACATTCAGTCAAGCATCCTTCATCCGGCTATTCAGGCTAATACTTTTGAAATCAAGTCGGGCACTATTCAAATGGTGCAGAATTTTGTTTCTTTTGGAGGTGTTGTGACTGAAGACCCCAACATGCATATCAGGAATTTTGTCGAGATCTATAGTACTTTCAAATATAATGGTGTTACTGATGAGGCTATCAAGCTAAGGCTTTTCCCATTCTCTCTCTGGGATAAAGCTAAGGACTGGTTACATTCTGAACCAGCTGGGTTCATTACTACTTGGCAAGATCTTGCACAAAAGTTTCTGGTGAAGTTCTATCCAATGGCCAAGACTGCAGCTATGAGAAGTGCTCTTACTTAGTTTGCGCAGCAACCAACATAATCTATGTGCGAAGCTTAGGAGTGCTATAAGGAGATGTTGAGAAAGTGTCTGTATCATGGTATGCCTGACTGGATAGTTATCACTGGGTTCTACAATGGTTTGGGGGCCCAATCTTGGCCCATGCTCGATGCAGCAGCTGGAGGCGCCTTGTGGGCCAAAAGCTATACTGAAGCCTATAATCTTATTGAAACTATGGCTGCAAATGAGCATCAAAACCCAACTCAAAGGATGATTCCTGGGAAGGTAGCAGGTATTCTAGAAGTAGATGCAGCCACAGCTATTGCAGCGCAGCTCCAAGCGCTGTCTATGAAGGTCGATTCTTTAGCCAACTATGGAGTTAATTAGATAGCTATGGTCTTTGAGCTTTGTGCAGGCTCTCATGATACGGATCAGTATTCTCTCGTTAATGAATCTGTTCAGTATGTGAACAATTATCAGCGACTACAGCAGTCTGTGCCAGCTACTTATCATCCTAATAACAGAGTTCATCCCAATTTCAGCTTGAGCAATATTCAGAATACTATTTAGCAACCATATCAGCAAGGTGTAAGTAAACAGTTTAATCCACTTGGATTCACGCAACCTCAGCAATATGCTCAAAGGCAATCATATCCTCAACAAGGAGGTGCTGCTCCACCTTCTAGTGCTGATTTCGAGGAGCTAAAGCTGTTATGCAAAAGTCAGGCTGTTTCTATCAAGACCTTGGAAAATCAAATCGGTCAAATAGCCAATGCCGTGCTCAATCGTCAACCTGGCACACTTCCCAGCGATACTGAAGTGCCAGGAAGGAAGGAAGCTAAAGAGCAAGTCAAAGCTATTACTTTAAGGTCTGGAAAAGTTGTTGATGCTGAAAAAGCAAAAGATGAAGGAGCTGAAGTTGTAGATGAAGAAGTGAAGCAAAAGGAAAAAGAGGCGGAACCAAGGAAGACTACTGTTGAACACACTCCGCCTGAGGGTCATACAGGGGAGAAACAACTCTATCCTCTACCACCTTTTCCTAAGAGATTGCAAAAACAAAAGCTGGATAAGCAATTTGGTAAGTTTCTGGAGGTGTTCAAGAAACTTTAAATCAACATACCTTTCGCTGAGGCTCTGGAGCAAATGCCTAGTTATGCGAAATTTATGAAGAGTATTCTTTTAAGGAAGGTGAAACTGGATGACCATGATACCGTTGCTCTAGAGGAAGAGTGCAGTGCTTTGCTGCAACAAAAATTACCTCCAAATCTTAAAGATCCAGGTAGCTTCACCATTCCTTGCACCATTGGTAAGTTGTCTTTTGACAAGTGCCTTTGCGATTTGGGTGTAAGCATTAATCTGATGCCGTTGTCTATCTTGAAAAAGCTGAATTTGCCTGATCCAAATCCCACCTACATGTCTCTCCAATTGGCTGATCGTTCTATTACATACCCTCGAGGCATCGTGGAAGACGTGTTAGTAAAGGTGGATAAGCTCTTCTTCCCTGTAGACTTTGTCATTCTGGATTTCGAGGAAGATAAGAAGATTTCCATAAATTTGGGAAGACCTTTCTTGGCTACAGGTCGTACCTTGATAGATGTGCAGAAAGGTGAACTTATTATGAGGGTGCAGGATCAGGATGGGACATTCAATGTATTCAAGGCGATGAAATTCCCTATAGAAGATGAGGAGTTCTTAAAGGTGGATTTGATTGAGTCTGCGGTAACCTCGGAACTTGATCAGGTGCTAATGTCTGATGCCTTAGAGAAAGCCTTAGTGGGGGAACTTGACAGTGAAGATGAGGAAGGCAATGAGCAACTACAATATCTAAATGCTTCTCCTTGGAGGCGAAAGCTAGACATGCCATTTGAATCTCTTGGTAATACTGATCTCAAAAATGCTGAGGGAAAGCTCAAACCATCTATTGAGGAAGCACCTACTTTGGAGCTTAAACCATTGCCTGAACACTTGAGGTATGCCTTTTTAGGTGACGCATCTACTTTTCCTGTTATTATTGCATCTGACCTTTCAGGTATTGAGGAGGACAAGCTCTTCAGGATCTTGAGAGAATTCAAATAGGCCATCGGATGGACTATAGCAGATATAAAAGGGATCAGCCCTTCGTACTGTATGCATAAAATTTAGCTAGAAGAAGGTAGTAAGCCGACTGTTGAACAACAGCGAAGACTTAATCCTATCATGAAAGAAGTGGTGAAGAAAGAAATTCTAAAGTAGCTGGATGCAGGAATTATATATCCTATTTCTGACAGTTCTTGGGTGAGCCCCGTGCAATGTGTACCTAAGAAAGGAGGTATTACTGTGGTAGCAAATGAGAAGAACGAGCTCATCCCCACTCGAACAGTCACAGGATGGAGGGTATGCATGGATTACAGAAAGTTGAACAAGGCCACAAGGAAGGATCACTTCCCTCTTCCATTTATTGATCAGATGCTCGACAGGTTGGCTGGTCATGAGTATTATTGTCTTCTGGATGGCTATTCGGGTTACAATCAGATTTGCATTGCACCAGAAGATCAAGAAAAGACTACTTTCACTTATCCATTTGGCACATTTGTTTTTCGCAGAGTTTCGTTTGGCTTATGTGGTGCACTTGCCACTTTTCAAAGATGCATGATGGCTATATTCTCTGATATGATTGGAAATAATGTCGAAGTGTTCATGGATGACTTCTCCGTCTTTGGAAATTTGTCTGATGAATGTTTGAATAATCTACGTTCGGGCTCAAAAGGTGTGTGGAAACTAATTTGGTGCTCAATTGGGAAAAATGTCACTTCATGGTGCAGCAAGGCATCATTCTTGGGCATAAAGTCTCTCGTAAGGGCCCTGAGGTTGATAAGGCCAAGGTGGGGGTCATTGAAAATCTTCCGCCACCTATTTCTGTGAAAGGAATCCGTAGTTTCCTTGGTCATGCGGGTTTTTATCGGCGTTTCATCAAGGGCTTCTCAAAGATATCTAAGCCATTGTGCAACTTGCTCGAGAAAGATGTGCCTTTCAAATTTGATGATGAATACTTGGCAGCATTCGAGACTCTCAAGAAGAGTTTAATAGTTGCACCAGTTATAACGACACCTGATTGGACATAACCTTTTGAGATGATATGCGATGCAAGTGATTATGCAGTGGGAGCAGTTCTTGGGCAGCACAAGAATAATATCTTTCATGTGGTCTACCATGCTAGTAAGACGCTTAATGGAGCTCAATTGAACTACACCACTACTGAGAAGGAGCTCTTGGCTATAGTCTTTGGTTTCAAAAAAATTCGATCTTATCTACTTGGGACAAAGGTGATAGTATTCACTGATCATACTGCCATTCGCTATCTGGTCTCAAAGAAGGATTCGAAGCCTAGACTTATTCATTGGGTGCTCTTGCTACAGGAATTTGAGTTAGAGATCAAGGATCGAAAAGGTACTGAGAATCAAGTAGCTGACCATCTCTCTAGATTGGAGAATCCCGTTCTACTTCACATGATAAGACTTTGATCAACGAATCTTTTCCGGATGAGCAGTTGTTCGCAGTTCAGGAGGAAGAACCATGGTTCGCAAACATTGTGAACTATCTAGTCAGCAATATAATGCCTCCTAATAAGAATACAGATCAAAAGAAAAAGTTTCTGCATGAGGTGAAGTTGTACATGTGGGATGAACCATATTTGTTTAGACAAGGAGCTGACCAGATCATCAGGAGATGTATCCCATTCTGTGAGACGGGGGGGATATTACGAGACTGCCATTCCACAGTTTATGGTGGACATTATGGGCGTAAAAATACAGCAGCTCGTATTCTACAAGCAGGTTTTTTCTGGCCTACGTTGTTTAAGGATGCACATCAGTTCATTTTAAGGTGTGATCATTACCAAAGAGTGGGGAATCTTAATAGAAAGGATGAGATGTCTTTAAATGTGATGCTGGAAGTTGAGGTCTTCGATGTTTGGGGAATCGATTTCATGGGACCATTTATCTCGTCCTGCAATAATCAGTACATCTTGCTGGCAGTCGATTATGTCTCGAAATGGGTAGAAGTCAAGGCTCTGCCGACGAATGATGCAAAGGTAGTGTTGAATTTTCTTCATAAGCAGATATTCACAAGTTTTGGAACACCACGAGTAATCATAAGTGATGAGGGGTCGCATTTCTGCAACCGTAAGTTCACTTCTATGATGCAGCGCTATAATGTGAATCATCGTATTGCTACTGCCTATCATCCGTAAACTAATGGTCAAGCGGAAGTGTCTAATAGAGAGATCAAGCGCATTCTAGAGAAAGTTGTTTGTCCGTCAAGGAAAGATTGGTCTTTGAAGCTCGATGAAGCTGTTTGGGCTTATAGAACATCATACAAGACTCCACTTTGAATGTCCCCGTTTCAACTTGTCTATGCTAAGGGATGTCATTTACCTGCGGAGCTTGAGCATAAGGCGTATGGGGCCTTAAAGAAGTTAAACCTTGATCTAGATGCAGCTAGGAAGAAGCGAATACTTCAGTTAAATAAACTTGATGAATTTCGACTACAAGCGTATGAGAACAACAAAATGTACAAGGAAAAAGTGAAAAGGTGGCATGACAGGAAGTTATCTCCTAAGTCATTTGTGCCGGGGCAACAAGTTCTTTTATTCAACTATCTTCTCTGACTTTTTCCTGTAAAGTTGAAATCAAGGTGGTCTGGACCATTTATCGTCAAACTTGTGTTTCCGCATGGAGCGGTGGAGATTTTTTAGAATGATCCGGGCCAAGCATTCAAGGTTAATGATCCGAGATTGAAGCATTATTATGGGGACACGGCAAACCGGGAAGTGGTTAGTGCCGTTTTATTGTCAACTTGATCGAGCTACTCTACGTCAAGCTAATGACGTAAAAAAAGCGCTTCTTGGGAGGCAACCCAAGATTTGAGACTATAGGAAACCTTAGAAGTTGGTACTCTATAAAAAAAAATTAAAAAAAATCAGAAAAATGGGCAGAATTTTTTTTCCAGAGATCCCCCAGGCGCCCACCCAGGATCTAGGGCGGCCGCCTGGAAGCTGGGGCGTCCGCCTGGAGAGGCCGGGCGGCCGCCTGGAGCCCTTCTGCTGGAAAACTTTTTTAGGCCTTATAAAAAAAAACAGAAAAACACACAAAAACATAAACCCATGACCATAACCCCATTACCCACGAATTTTCCCCCACAAACAAGCCACAACCCCACTCCTATTCTAATTTTAAACCTAAATCTTACCCTATATATACACACATCCTCCCGTATACATCTCCCACATACTTTCAACTTAAAAACTCTCTCCTACACACATAACACAAATATCGAACACTTATTCTCAGTTTCAATAGCCCCAAAGAGATCTCGAACTGTTGATAGCAGCAGCACCATTCCTACTGCTGATTCTTCGAGGGGTACTGCTGCGAGGCCCCGATTGATGGATAGGGCTGCTGAGGAGGAGTATACTAGGCTACTGACTAAGCCGATTCTGAAGGAGAGGGAATTTTTGCCATCGGGGAGGGATGGTGAGTTATTGCCGATGATTGCTGAGAAAGGGTGGATTTTTTTTTGTGAGTCACCGGAGGTGGTCCCGATGAGTGTGGTTAGCGAGTTTTATGTGAACGCAAAGGCTGATAAGAATGGGTATACTGTTGTTAGGGGGCTTACGGTTAATTACTAGCCCGAGGCGATTCACCGTGTTATTGGGCAGCGACAAAGGAAGCCCGAGGAGGAGAATTGGAATGAGAAGACCCCCGAGGATTTTGATTTGGATTTGATTATTGATACCCTCTGTCAGCCGGGCATGGTGTGGAAGTTTAAGACGGGATCTAATGAGTATCGTTCTTTTTCGGCTGTTGCTATGAACAGGTATGCCCGTGCATGGAATGCCTTTAGTTGTGCTAATATTTTGCCTTCTTCGCATGCACATGAGGTTACAGTTGAGAAAGCCAGGTTGTTATGGGGGATCTTGAATGCGGAGTATTATGTGGACCTTGGTAAGTTCGTCTACCAAGGGATTTTGAAGTTTTTGAGGGGGAGGACGCAAAGCAACATCCCTTATACCTCTACAGTCACAAAGTTGTGCAGGGCAGTTGGAGTCCATTGGCCTTCTTATGAGCAGCTGCAGATGCCGGCCGCTCCTATTGATTCATTGACGCTGAATGTAATGCAGGAATGGATGGGTGGAGAGCCCGAGGAGCATGGTTTGGGATATCGTCTTCCAGGAGGATGTCCAGCAGCTGGTGCTACGATGGCTAGGCCCAGTCAGGCTCATGATGAGGCAGGTTCTTCTAAAGCTCAGGGAGGTGCTAGTTCAGGGATGGATGATGCCCAGTATAGGAGGCTATCAAGGAGGATGGATGTGATATATGAGTCGCAGAGTAGGTTTTCTCGAGAACTCACCCTAGCGCTTAGGACTGCTTTCAGAGGTCTTGGAGCTGACATCCAGTGGCTCATTTTTGGTTAGGACTTTGCTTATCCACCTCCTGATATTCCACACTCTGAGGGTGATGATGATGATTTCTCTGAGTAGGTATACCCTGTGTTCCTTTCTACTACCTTCACTGGGGACAGTGAAGATTTTAAGTTTGGGGGTGGTAGTAAAGGAGCATATTTGTGTGTGTGTCATGTAGTTGCATATTCATGTTAGTTTAGTTCATATAGTTGCATATTTTTGCCATATAGTTTTTTTTTTTTTTTTTTTTATTTTATAGCTTTATTTATCATGTCATTTAGCTCATGCATATACCATGATCCCTTTTGTGTTGCTTTACCGATTGATATGTGATATTGATGTGAGTGTAGTGATAGCGTTAAAGTGATGTTGAATCTTGTTAGGTTGACATGCATGCTGGAAACAATTATAATTCACTAAGTCTTAGAGTATGCTTAAGGGATAGATTGTTGTCATGGTTTGATGGTTTTTGAGGTTAATCTATTGATTATGTTTAGAATTTATGATAGGCTCTTAATGATAAAAGGCATGAAAAGATAAAATTGGAGTGAAAATTGGAATTCATTTCTAGTCGTGGCTAGGCGTCAAATGGCTAGTAGTCGACTCGTATTTTATGCGAGTAGTATAGGGATGAGCAAGATGGAGCAAAACGCACTTGCTCAGAAATTTGAAAAAAAGAACAAAAAAAGAAACAAAAGAGAAACAAAATTTGGTTTAATGCATAATTGATCACGAGTGAGCTCTTTGGTATTCGAGTTATTAAGTTCTTAGGGGACTTTGTGCCTAGTGACCTAAGGCTTTTATAGTCTGGGATCCGCTAACCTATCGCTCGCTAAATGGATGCCATTGCATAAGTCTTTTGTGGACTTCACTCATTGCACGATCAAATAGGCATTTGTTTATTGTGTTAAATAAAAGCATGATTCCATAATAAGCTTCAGTGATCTTGAAGTGTTATACTTCATTTTGTGTCTAGAATTTATTCTTCGTATAATCATGTGAATGCCTTGAGGATAATTGAGTTATGATAATTGATCTAGTTTTGAAGCATATCTGTTAAGCATCCGCACACACCACGTTTCTAGTTGTATATTAGCTTGCGTGATTTAATTGGCCTTTAGTCGCCTAATTGCATTTGTTGAGATGTTATGTGTTGGTTGGTTCAGTCATCGTAAAGGGGGATCGCTGCATTTCATGTAGGCTGCATTCATGCATGTTTTTATTTTGTTTTTGAGTCTGTGACGCTTGAGGACAAGCATCGATTTAAATTTGGGGGTGTGATAAGTGGCATTTTATACCACTTAGAACGTCTTATAATGGCTTGAATTGATGTTTTGGAATCAAGTATTTTGGTGTATTTGATGGATTTTCGAGTGTTTTTGCATTTCAGGGTGTAACTTGCATATTCAGGGAGATTTCATCAAAATAAGCCTAGGGAAGTACTTGGGATCAGTCTCGGGGGAATGTGTGAAGAATTCAAAAAAATCAGGAGCAGAATGCAAAATTTTCCAGAAGCCTGCCAGGCGCCCGCCCAGGATCTGGGGCGGCCGCCTGGGATCTGGGGCGCCCGCCTGGGAAGCTGGGGCGGCCGCCCGGAGTCGGGAAATAAAATTCTGTTTTTATAATTCGTGTTCTACTGGACTTCTGAGACGATTGATTCTTGTGGACTTCTATATAAGTAATATTCAGAGACGTTTCACATAACGAAGTATTCATCAAGCAAGTAGCAAGGAGAAAAGGAAAGAAGACCGTTTTAGCACACCGCAACGAAGAAGAGGAAGCATACATTAATTTGTGATTCTTTTATTCGTTGTAACAGTGGATGCTAGTTTTCTTTACTTTGAACCTATTTACTCTTGTGACGTACTCTGGTTTTAGTAAATAGTTAGTTAGTTTATATTGTCGTGTTATTATCATGTTTTCATATGAACCCTGGTGACGATGATTTCTATCATGGGTTAATCGTGATCATGGGATCGTAGTGGATTTACTATGGATTTTGTTAGTTAATTGTTTAATACCATTGTGTGTGATGATTGTATGATATCTAGTATAAGTTGTGCTTATTCGTCTTATGTGCGTCGCGAACATATAAGATAGCTTGTTAATCTCTTGTGAAGCGACAGTGAATCTTGAGATTTAGAACTTGCCATGCTAGCATAGGTTCATGTGTTGTATGCATGATTAGTGGGTAACTCTAACTGTTTTACTTGCCCTGTGTAATCAAAATGAATAACTTGTTCTTAAATCGTTATGTTGTCAAATTCTGTAGACATATAGGGTCTCAATATAATTGATGCCTATGCAACTTCTATCTTAATTGTGGATGTTTGGTATAATGGTACTAGTACAACGAAAATTGGTTTTATCAGTTTTGTGTTGTTCGATTAATATCATCACCATTACATGCTAAGGGTAATAACAATGATTATTGAATGAAGTAGTAATGAAGTTATGATCCCATGTGTGTTTAATATTGTTAATTCAAGTAATAATTTAAGTGCTTTATTCTCGTAGTTAATTACAGTTAATAATTAGTTAATCAATCTTAAGTGTTATTGTCTTGACATTGAGAAGTAATCATACATTGGTGAGTGAGTGTTAATTAAATATAATTAGTCTGAGTCTCTGTGGGAACGAACTAGAAATCATTCTATATTACTTGCGAACGCGTATACTTGCGTGAAATATTAGCGCGTGTTTTGTACCTAACAAGGTGCAGCTGTTACAACAGGAGATAATTGAGTTAATATTGGTGGAAGAACAAGGTGTGGATCAAATCTGGGTAAAGATGACGGTCCTCACATAGAAGGTTCCAAATGATCATACGGAAAAAGGATAATAGGATCTGCGATCGCCGTTATTTGAAGATCAACTCCGCAAGATAAGAATCTCGAATCGCAACACGAATCGTACCGAAAACTGTTACACCATCGCACTCAACCTCACGATGTCCTATCTTTCTATTTCTTATTCCTAATCCTAACCCTCTACCCAATCCTGACAATCTAGGCTTGTTTCAGTGGCTTATAACTTATAACTCTGATACCAAACCAGTGATGCCCTCCAAACCTGGGTCAGAAGTTTGGGGTTCACAACACACATACTATATATAAACCTGTATATAAAATATTATAAGCAATGACCCTTCTTTACACAACCACGAATCACAAAAGGTTAAAGTATGAAAACAAGCCACAACCTTAACTTTTATTATATCGTACCAAATCCCAACTAGATTAACTTACAAATGATAATGAATATTATTCTTACAACCTTGCATAACTCAACTACAATGTAAATCTCCTGCTAGCTCGATCCAATTCAACCTGAAATCCTAGCTCGCACACTAGACTGGGAAACCTCGTTATCAACCATTTCCTTTTTAACTGTAGAATACATAAACAGATTCGCAAGAGTGAGCTAACTAGCTCAACATGTCATAATAACAATAACTGAGGTTAAACAATGATCAATTGAAATGATTCAGAGGATCCAAGGAACACATTGGCCTAATTCGACCACGAATCTGGTTTGACCACGAATCTAGTCCATATAAAGAAAACTATCCAATTCTAAAATAATTTAATATGATAGACATTGTAATTTAATGAAACAGAGCCACGATTAAGATTGGTAAAACATTTATCTCAGAGTATAAACCAATTCATGAGTATCACCAGGGTATATCAAGGTATATGTATGAAGAATGGCTTCAAGCCAATTCAAAAATCAGGTATTAGATGAACATTGGTTCAATGATTATACAAGGTATGATCTTTGATGTCACAAGGTATTATAGGGTATATAAGTTTCTGTATGATTAGGTAATTTTGTTTCAGTGTTTGGTATATGGTGTATATGTATTTATGGGGTGGTATCGTATTTTTATGGTTAAATATCTGGGAAATCAACAGTCGGTGGTTTACAAAGAATAAGGCTTACAACTTAGAGATCAAATGATATGATCAGGGTACAAGGTTGAATGATTCAAAGCACTTACAATATAAAACATAACTTTAATTTGAATTTTAGCAACATGTCACGATAAGGTTTAGAAAATATTTGCAATATATTTTGAGAAAGGTTTAGAAGAACTTGCCTAATCACAGATGATTTCCAACTTTACTTGTACTCGTCTAACAGTTCTACTCATCAACCACTTTCCTTCTTTTTCATTTATAGAATTACTCGACGACCCGTTTTAATTCCGAAAAATGTTTAAAAATTCGTATTAAATACCTGGAAAATCATTTTACCCCGAACACTCTTTGAAAAATTATTTTTATCAAATAACTTGTGTGCTCTGTGCTATGTGCTATCTGATTAATGTGTTATATGGCTATGTGATTATTGTTTGATTGTTTTAGTCATAACTTTCAATCCGTAAATCGGATTTGGGTAAAACGAAGGGTAGATAAAACTTTATGATGTATATGTGACGATTAGAATAATATGAGACTGAGTATTGATAGATACTTGTGATGCCTAGCAGAGGAAACAAGGCTTAGAAAAAGAAAGTGGTGATCAATAAATAGAATCGAGGCGTAGAAAAAGAAAGCAAGTGATCAGTGAGTAAAAGCGAGGCTTTAAAATCATTTAATAATAATTATCGAGTCTTGAAAACAATTTAAAATAATATTTTAAAGCTCGAAACTATTTTTTGAAATTTTTAAATCAAAAGAAATAATTAAATCTAATTAAATAATCATTTAAATTTAATTAATAATTAATTAAATCAATTAATATTTAAATTAATTTTCCAAACAAATAATTAATTATTAATTAAAATTAATAAACTAATTAATTCAGATTTATTTTTGAATTAAAAATAATTTTCGGAATTAAAATCATAAGTTTTGGAATTTTTAATAATTAAAAAAAAATTGAAATTAAAATAAACAGAAAATATAATTTTTATAAATTTTCAAAATAGGAATCTAAAATTTGCAACTTCTGGAAACTACAGGGACCATACTGTATCTTCTTCAAAACTACGGGGACCACACCGCAATTTTACAGTGGTCGCCGTCGAACTCGCCGGAGTTCGCGATTGCGGCCACCTCAGGCCACAAACTCCTTATATTTACTCTACAGTTTATCAGGAACTTATTCATGTAATCAAAACACACAACCAATCATAGAATTAGCCGAAAAATGATCAAGAAACTCGCCGTCGTCGGCGAGCTTTGTTTTCTTCGATTTGGTCGATCCAGGAATCCTCCCATAATTTCAAACACATGATTCAACTCCTGGAATCATTCTAAACCCGATGGTATCAACCAAATTCATCAATAAACTCTGAGGAAGAAACCCCCAAATTTTAATTTAGGACATTCATACGGGTTATAAACCCTAATTTCTTAATTCGAGAATTAAACCCGCTTTTGAACATGTTATTTAACTGCAAATGACTATTATAACATACCAAAATGACCAGAATCAAATTATTTACAACATACAGTCATCAAATCATATAAACAACATCAAAATCAAAATTCATAATTTAATCCAAAATAATTCGAATGTAAATAAAATCATAGAAAATTACTAGTTAATTATGTAGTTGTAAGGCTTACAGATTCTGACAGTACTCTTGAATACCTTTGTTTTGGTTACTTGAACTCCAAAATCCGATATCGATAACAACTTCAAATCTCAGTTTGATTCTCAAGAACATTATGAATTTAGGGTTTTTCTCTGAAAATTATATTTTTTTACTGTTTGCAAATGATTATCTGTACAAAATAGAACACGGTAAGGGCGATTTATATTTAATGAATATTAGTACCCCGTTGGATCATACCGGATATAAAAATAGAATACTTAATCATTATGTATTAATAAAATTGATCCAATTCGGTACCGGTTTTAGGATAATTATTAAAACCGGGATTTTTAAATACAGTACTGGTCTCAGCGCTTTGGTTACATAAATTACGAGAAGATAATATAATAGTTTAATCAAAATATCTTGTTTCTCGGAAATACGGGTTTATCGATTTACCGAAACGAACATTGTATCGAAAATTTTGCGTCCAGACCCACACAGGTAAAACCGTACCCCGGATCGAAAAAGTCAAAACACGGAAAATGCTCAGAATAATCAAATTCGGTTAAAAAGGAGTTTTACCGGGACTTACGGGTTGTAGAAACATAAAAACGGTTGAAATCAGACGGTTCTTGATTATACAAAATAGTTTATAAATACTCGGAAAAATAATTTATTAAATCCATTAATCATATATAAAATCATATTACAACATAAAAATTAATAGAAAAATATCAAAATTATCTCTACTTTATTTTGAACATATAAAAATTAAAATACTCAAATTTTATCACATTTAGTCATCCAAACACAAATACCAATCAACAGATATTCACCAAAATTCACATAATAATCACAGAATATTTATTTATTGATAAAAAAAATTACACGTCATATCCCGGATATTACAATAGCATCATTGCATTCATCTTCAGAAAGGTGTGGTAGGTTTGTAGTGATTACCTGATTTCTTGATGAACTGACTTCTGCTTCATCTGACTTGACCATAAGAGCTAGATTGACATTGTTGATGTCCTCATCTGCGTCCTCTCCATCAGTTGTCCATTCATTTTCTTGAGTAATGAAAGCTTTTTTCTTTTGTTTGAGTAACTCAAAGTACTTCTTTTGTAATCAACAGGACCTTCTGGGAATGTGAGGTCCATTCTCTATGCACTTGACATAGCTTTCATCTTGAGAGAGTAGATGAAGGTGCATCTTCACTTTTCAATGATGATAGTTGTCTTTATCCAGAATTAGAATCTTTACACCAACGTCCTTCTGCTCATGTTGTTAGATTACTTGATCTTTAAACTCTTTGTATGTCAAGAGTTTACTCTGATACCAATTGTTATACCCTAATAATGTAATAACAGAATTACAAAAGGGGTTGAATTCAATTGTGCTTTCTTTTTGAAACTTTGAAAATTCTTACAAATATATATAACTGTGTTTGAATATGCTAGAGTGCGGATAAACCATAATAATATTCAAGAACACAAAGTAAAAAATAGTTGTTTAAAAACTTTCCGGTGAATTGATATTTCCACCAGATATATATATATATAGAGAAAATCTTTGTGATGCATGAATGCACACGGCTGCTTACAAGTATTACAACTTAAACTGAGAGTGTTCAAAGATACAGCTTGTTGAGCAAGATTGGAGCTGTATGTATACCTCAAAAATACTGGTTTGGATAACTCAATAGAGGACAAAGACTTTGAAAAAATCTATGTTCCACTAGAATCAATACGGATTGTTTATTGGGCATATACACAAAAGGTTTTGTTAGTTGTAGTGAAGAAGACATCAACAGTGATCCGTAAGAAGTTCATTAATATGTTCAGGCATCGGAGGAATAAGGTTGGAGTCATTTGAAGCAGTTACCAGAATCAGTTATCAGAATCATTCTGAAGACCTCAAGGATTCCTAGTGAAGTTGGTTATATTTGGTAGAAGACTTAACAGTGGTTTGTACGGGTATAATATGAGGGCCTGAGAGCGGAATAAGTCGTTTGTAAACCAGAACTGTGCACTAGACGTCAGTGATCCGTGAAAGGAAGCGGAGTATTAATTTTAGAAATAATGTTAAGTGGTTTTCGTACTCGAGAAGACTGGAAATATTTTATAGTACGAAAACCTGGAGATTAGAAGGCCTACAGATACAGAGGATTTATTTTTAATCGATGACTGATTTCTTATTAAATGAATAAATAGAAATTAATTCAGTTATTTATTTAATTTTATATCATAATTGATTTTAAAATAAATAAATAAAAATTGATTTTTATTAAATGAATAAATGAAACTCAAATCATTTATTTATTTAATTTAATATCAATATTTAATTTTGGAAAACTAAAATTATTGTTTGAATTTTAATTAAATAAATTAATAAAATTTGATTTTTAATTATTTATTTATTTTAAAGTCAAATTTGTATTTTATTTGTACTTGGGGTGCTCGAATTTTATGGATTCAACATAACACAGATTGCAAACATATATATAATTTGGCAGCTTGGTTGATTTTTAGAGTCACGAGAACCACAACCTTACAAACCAAAGAAAACAACTCGGTTTGAAGTTGTACTGATATTTGACTTTAAAATAAATAAATAAATAAAAATCAAATTTGTAGCCTCTTTGTGTGTATTGATTATCATTTGGTAAACGAGTTATGGATTTTTAGATTGATAAAAGAACCCTAGATTGATAAAACATTGCATTGGTTATTTTTATATTTGTTGCTCCGAATATTTGTATTTGGAGTTGTAAGCAAACCTCCGGGTATTTATCCTTTTTAATAAAAAGAATATTTACCCAGAATCTCTTTGTGTGTTTATTTCATTTTAGTTTTGATATTCCGCCGCAATTAATTTTAGAAAATGAAAAACATACATTCACCCCCCTCTGTATGTACCTTTTGGACCTAACAATTAGTATCAGAGCTTGTTGATCGATATACAGATCTGATCCGTTAGATTAGCAAGTTTTGTTGTTGATTTTGGTTGTACGGAGTCTGGGAGTGCTTCTGGTGTGTAGATCTGATTTTGGATTTGTTGGTTTTGACTTGATTGGTTTGGTATTGTTGACTGACTGGGTTATCATATTTTGAGACGGTATATTGCGAATTTTTCTCAGATTTGAAAAGATGAGTTCTCAGAAAGTTAGTAGAATCAAGGTTCCTCAGTTCGATAAATCGAGATATAGTCTATGGAAAAAATGCTATTGTATATTCGGGCGTCAAATCCAGAGTATATGAGAGTATTAAGAGAAGGAAGACATGTGCCGATGAAGGATCATCCGGAGTTGCCTAACATGAGAATGTCATGTCCTGAAGCAGAATGGAGTGCTCGTGAAAAAGAACTGATAGCTCTGGATGAAGGCCTGTAGCTTATTTTGCTGGATTCGATGAATGATGATATGAGTCACCAAATTATGGTCTGTGAAAGTGCCAAGCACATGTGGGAGACCATACAATTGCTTATGGAAGGAACTGAAGATGTCAGGAAGAATCGATTGGATATCTTGACTTCATAATATGAGGCTTTTAAGTCCTTTTCTGGAGAAAGTATCACTCAGGTCTTTGAAACACTGAACAAGCTGTTAAATGAATTAAGTATTCATGGTAAGACTTGTCCTCAGAGAGAAGTCAATAGGAAGTTTATGCTAGTCTTACCTCACTACTGGAGAATAAGGCTTCATCTGTTCGTGAGCGTGTTGACTTTGAAACCATGACACTTGAGAAGTTGTATGGAAAACTGAAGACTCATGAAATGGAGCAGGAATAAAGGAAGATCATTTATGGTGGTGGTACAGTTGATAGCAAGAATGCTAAACTACTCAAAATAACTTCTCTTGTAGCAAGTGGAATCAAAGAGCTTGACATTACTGGTGAAAATCCTAAGTCTAAATCTGAAACGCTCTTTGAAGCTGAAATGGATGATGGAAACCTCTCTGATAATCCAAGTGACTACTACACCACTAAAGAGCTGCAAATCATGGTAGATCCTACTATGGCCAACCTACCAGGGATGTTCAGTAACATCAAGTTTAGAAGGAAGCAAGGCTTTAGGGGTTCTGGAAGCAGCAACCATGGTCAAAGGTCAAGTTCATCTTCTGGATCAGGTTACAAGACAGGGATGGTAGACAGAAGCAAGTTCAGATGCGACAATTGTGATGAGGTTGGGCACTTTGCCACTGAATGTAGGAACTCCCAACAAGCAAGGGATAAACGGAAAGCTTATCATAAGAAGGACTCAGTTAGCTCAAGGAAGTATCCGGTGAAATCTTATATTGCTGAAGGGAAGAACTGGGATGACACTGACGATGAAGAAGAACAATATGGAAATCTAGCATCGATAGAAGAATCTTATTCTCAGGTAACATTTCCATCTATTCGTGCTTTACCTCCAGATAACTTGTGTGAGAATGAACACTCTGTCGTATTCAGGCAGACTGTCCTAGTGTATGGAAATGTTGTTTCTAATCACTATCTTAAGGCACGATGCAATACAAAAGAATGTATTGAACAACATGATATCGTAAAAGAAGTGTATAGAAATGTTATTACTATACTAAGATGTACTCTGCTTGATGTCAAAGACCTTAAAGTAGAACTAAAGAAAGTTAAAGATGAAAATGATAAGTTAGTTTTAGATAGGGTCAGTGTTGAGAATCTTAATCAAACCAATAGATATTTAGAGCTTAAGATTACTAAGCACCTTGAGACAGAGGAAGAGCTTAAGAACAAAAATACAGAGTTAGAAAACAAATTGCATGCTTTAATGATTCTGCAAATCTTGCTAAGAAGCTCATAGCTGATTAAGTAGTAGGTGGAAAGGTTGGGATAGGTCTAGACTACGACAAAATTAGAAAAACTTCTAAGAAACAAGTAGTTGAAAATGACCCTGTAGAGAAAGTTATTAATCCCCCTGGTACACCTCATATTCTAAAGGAAGCTAAGAAGCCTTTGTTTAAGAAAGCTACTGTTGAGCCCTTTGATGAAGATAATCTTTATATTCATCATGAGATGCTTGTTGAGGATCTCGAGCTCTCAAGGAGATAAAAGGCAAAGAAACATATGTTTGTTGCTAGTGACTCTGACTTATCTTTTCCCGGACTAGGTTTTACTTCCAAGACTAAGAAGAATACAAGTAGAAATGGCAGGATAGGAACTTATGGCCCTAGGAAGTTATGCAATAACTGTGATTCTTCTGGTCACCTTACTCATGCTTGTAGAAAGGTTAAAGTAGACAATGTTAAGAATGCTTATGTGCATAACATGCCTAAAGTTTCTAAGTATGATGAATCTGTTTGCATGCCATGTGTAGTATCTTTTATGAACACTTATCTTGATTCCACACACTCACAGAACACATCTCATAATCATGATAAGCATGTTAGTAAGAGTACTAGTAGATCAAAGACTGTAAGCCCTCCTAAAGCCAGGAAAGTGGCACCTCTCACCAAGCCCAAGAGCAAGTATGTTGGCTTCTAAAAGTGATAAGGAAACAATCAATGATAAAGCAAAAAATGTTAAGCCTGTCAATTCTGTTATGAGAAATGTTATATATTCAAATGCTTCTAAGTCTTCTGGACCAACTTAGTTTGGGTACCAAAGAAAACTTAATCATATTTTTTTCAGGGCATTAAGCAAAAAAAGGTCATGTGAATTCTGGATAGTGGATGTTCAAGGCATATGACTGGAGATAGAGCCCTGCTATCAAAGATGGTTGAGAAAGCTGGCCCAGTGGTTACTTCTGGAGATGACATCAAAGGTTATACTATGGGATATGGCTGTTTGGAAATTGGCAATATTATCATTGAAGAAATCTCTGTTGTTGAAGTTCTTATGCATAATCTCCTCAGTATCAGTCAGTTCTGTGATAAAGGATGCGAAGTGTTGTTCAAGAAGGAGAAGTGTTTGATCTCTAGTCAAAAGAATGAGAATCTAACTTTTAATGGAGTTAGAAAGGGTAATTTGTTCGTAGCTGACTGGAATTCTGTAGTTGGTCAAGTAATGTGCTTCTATAGTAAAGCTTCTCCAGATGAAAGTTGGTTATGGCATAAGAAGCTCTCCACTTGAACTTCAAGATCATGAATTCTTTGGTTAAGAGAAAATTTGTGAGAGGATTGTCCGATATGGAGTTCAGGCCTGATGGACTTTGTGAAGCATGTGAGAAGGGAAAGTCAAAAAGGGCATCACACAAGAAGAAGATAATGACTGACATCACTGAACCACTAAAACTCCTTCACATAGATTTGTTTGGCCCTGTCAACATCATGTCTATGTCAAGAAAGAAATACGGCTTAGTGATTGTTGATGACTATTCCAGATACACGTGGGTGTTATTCTTACAATTAAAGGATGAAGCACCTGATATTATTATTGATAACATCAACAAGATTGAGTAAGAAGCTGGAGTGCATGTGCGAACAATCAGATCAGATAATGGAATAGATTCAGAAATGCAAAGCTGAATGATTTCTGTAACGAGAAGGGCATCTCAAGACAGTTTTCAGCACCAAGGACTCTACAACAAAATGGAGTGGTTGAGAGGAAGAATCGAACATTGGTTGAAGCTGCAAGGACTATGCTTAATGAAGTCAATCTTCCTACCTACTTTTGGGCTGAAGCAGTTAACACTGCATGCTATACTCAAAACAAAACCCTGATCAACAAGATGTACGAGAAGACCCCTATGAGTTAATGGCCAACAAGAAACCATCAGTGAAATACTTTCACGTGTTTGGAGGAAAGTGCTTTGTGCTTAAGGACGATGAACATCAAGTTTGATGCTAATTCTGAAGAAGGTATCTTTTTGGGCTATTCTCTGGAGTCAAAGGCTTACAGGGTGTATATGATTAGTGATCAAATGGTTGTGGAAAGCATTAATGTAACATTTGATGACGCCAAGCTCCCAAGTATTCAGAAGAAAGATGATAATGATAATCTTGATGTTGAAGATCTTTCTAATGGAGAAGCTGAACCTAAAGTTGTTCCAGACAACAATAACGATGGAAATGATCCTGTTGATCATAATTCTGATGCACACTCTGAAGATAATGGTCATGAGATAAGTAATGATAGTCACACTATCTCAGGGACTAGTCCTCAAGCCTCAGATTCTGGAGATCAAGCTAGCAACAACTCAGGGGGAGCAGAACAAGGAGAAGAACAAGGATCCGGTAGTCAGACACAACATAATTCTGGAAATACTGAGTCATCAAGGGCTAGTCTACCAACACATAGCGTATGGAGTAAAGACCACCCTCAGAACTTGATACTTAATAATCCAGATAGTGGAGTTAAGACTAGAAGAGCTACAGAAAATGAATGTTTCTATTCTAGGTTTCTATCTCAAATGGAGCCAAAGAAAGTAAATGAAGCTCTCGGGGATCCTGGTTGGATGATTTCTATGCAAGAGGAACTCAATCAGTTTGAACACCAGAAAGTGTGGAAGCTTTTACCCAGACCTAAAGATAAATTAGTGATTGCCACAAAATGGGTTTTCAAAAACAGGCTTGATGAAGATGGAGTAGTAACAAGGAATAAAGCGAGGCTGGTTGCTAAGGGATATTCTCAAGAAGAAGGGATTGACTACGATAAAACCTTTGCACCAGTTGCTAGACTTAAAGCCATCAGGATGTTTTTAACATTTTCAGCATACTCAAATTTTAAGGTATATCAGATGGATGTGAGAAGTGCTTTCCTGAATGGTGAGCTTGAAGAAGAGGTCTATGTGGAACAACCCCTTGGTTTCATAGATCCTGAGTTTGAAGATTTTGTCTATTTTCTCTTCAAGGCTCTTTATGGTCTAAAGCAAGCGCCAAGAACATGGTATGACACCCTCTCAAAATTTCTACTTGAAAATGGTTTTACTAGAGGTGTCATACATAAGACTTTGTTTCATATGATTAATAAAATGATATCATACTTGTGCAAGTCTATGTTTACGACATTATATTTGGGTCTATGAATTATGCACTTTGTGCAAGGTTTGCTAAGCTTATTTAGAGTAGGTATGAGATGAGTATGATGGGCGAGTTGAAGTTCTTTCTTGGACTTCAAGTGAGTCAGAAGCCAGATGGTATCTTCATTTTTCAAACAAAGTACATCGAAGATCTTTAGAAGAAATATTAGTTGGAAGATTCAACACCTGTTAAGGACTATGCTTAATGAAGTCAATCTTCCTACCTACTTTTGGGCTGAAGCAGTTAACACTGCATGCTATACTCAAAACAAAACCCTGATCAACAAGATTACGAGAAGACCCCTATGAGTTAATGGCCAACAAGAAACCATCAGTGAAATACTTTCACGTGTTTGGAGGAAAGTGCTTTGTGCTTAAGGACGATGAACATCAAGTTTGATGCTAATTCTGAAGAAGGTATCTTTCTGGGCTATTCTCTGGAGTCAAAGGCTTACAGGGTGTATGTGATTAGTGATCAAATGGTTGTGGAAAGCATTAATGTAACATTTGATGACGCCAAGCTCCCAAGTATTCAGAAGAAAGATGATAATGATAATCTTGATGTTGAAGATCTTTCTAATGGAGAAGTTGAACCTAAAGTTGTTCCAGACAACAATGACGATGGAAATGATCCTGTTGATCATAATTTTGATGCACACTCTGAAGATAATGGTCATGAGATAAGTAATGATAGTCACACTATCTCAGGGACTAGTCCTCAAGCCTCAGATTCTGGAGATCAAGCTGGCAACAACTCAGGGGGAGCAGAACAGGGAGAAGAACAAGGATCCGGTAGTCAGACACAACATAATTCTGGAAATACTGAGTCATCAAGGGCTAGTCTACCAACACATAGCGTATGGAGTAAAGACCACCCTCAGAACTTGATACTTAATAATCCAGACAGTGGAGTTAAGACTAGAAGAGCTACATAAAATGAATGTTTCTATTCTAGGTTTCTATCTCAAATGGAGCCAAAGAAAGTAGATGAAGCTCTCGGGGATCCTGATTGGATGATTTCTATGCAAGAGGAAATCAATCAGTTTGAACACCAGAAAGTGTGGAAGCTTTTACCCAGACCTAAAGATAAATTAGTGATTGGCACAAAATGGGTTTTCAAAAACAGGCTTGATGAAGATGGAGTAGTAACAAGGAACAAAGCGAGGCTGGTTGCTAAGGTATATTCTCAAGAAGAAGGGATTGACTGCGATAAAACCTTTGCACCAGTTGCTAGACTTGAAGCCATCAGGATGTTTTTAACATTTTCAGCATACTCAAATTTTAAGGTATATCAGATGGATGTGAAAAGTGCTTTCCTGAATGGTGAGCTTGAAGAAGAGGTCTATGTGGAACAACCCCTTGGTTTCATAGATCCTGAGTTTGAAGATTTTGTCTATTTTCTCTTCAAGGCTTTTTATGGTCTAAAGCAAGCGCCAAGAACATGGTATGACACTCTCTCAAAATTTCTACTTGAAAATGGTTTTACTAGAGGTGTCATAGATAAGACTCTGTTTCATAAGATTCATAAAATGATATCATACTTGTGCAAGTCTATGTTTACGACATTATATTTGGGTCTATGAATTATGCACTTTGTGCAAGGTTTGCTAAGCTTATTTAGAGTAGATATGAGATGAGTATGATGGGCGAGTTGAAGTTCTTTCTTGGACTTCAAGTGAGTCAGAAGCCAGATGGTATCTTCATTTTTCAAACAAAGTACATCGAAGATCTTTAGAAGAAATATTAGTTGGAAGATTCAACACCTGCTAAGACTCCGATGGCAACTGCCACAAAACTTGATCAAGACAAGTCTGGTAAAAAGGTGGACATCATTTATTATCGAGGCATGATTGGATCATTACTCTACCTGACTGCAAGTCATTTAGATATTATGTTTGCTATATGCTTGTGTGCACGGTTCTAAGATGATCCGAAGGAATCTCATCTGATAGCCGTCAAAAGAATTTTCAGATATCTGAAGGGTACACCTAATCTAGGTATCTGGTATCCTAAAGATACGAGCTTTGATCTCATTGGCTATACAGATTCTGATTACGCTGGTTATAATATTGATCGGAAGAGTACTTCAGGAAGCTTTCAGTTTCTTGGAAGAAGATTGGTTTCTTGGTTTAGTAAGAAGCTTTATTTAGTTTCTACATCTACGGCTGAAGCTGAATACATTGCTGCTAGAAGCTGTTGTTCTCAAATTCTTTGGATGAGAAACCAACTCCGTGACTACGGACTTGATTTGAAGAATATTCTTATCTACTGTGACAACACAAGTGCCATAATAATTTCAAACAATCATGTTCAGCATTCAAGGACCAAACATATTAATATAAGGTATCATTTCATTCGAGAGCATATAACGAATGGTATTGTGGAACTTCATTATGTTCCCACAGCTAACCAAATTGCAGACATTTTCATGAAGCCACTTGATGAAGTTACCTTCAATAAGTTGGTTAGTGAACTTGGCATGTTAAATTTGTCCAATTAATTGGAAATCAACAAATATAATTTGGTGCGGGTAAACTTTACTACCCCAATGATGATGCTTTGAGGGGAAAGTAAGTTTACATATCTATTTTCATTATATATATCCATATTTGCAAACTTTTTTTGAAGCTAACTGATTACCATGCATTACATGTTATATGCTAGTGGTAAGTAAGTTAGAGTTTTAATGCAATATATGAGTTGTTTGAATGTTTACATGCTATGTCTTCACTCTAATGCAAATACTCATGATATTGATATTTATTTTAGCACACACACATCTCAATATTGTTTGCACTCTGATCTAAGACCATGTCATCTCATTTGTGATATTATCATAACTCTGATTTATAGGTCTAGATCCTGCTTAAGATTTTGTGCAACTAGCTTGAGTACTCTGTTTATATTTTATATGATTGTATCATGTTTTTGAGTAATTATGCATGATTTTTGAGCTTCAGACCCTAGGTAACTCTAACAACAAATTCCTTGGTCACTCTGATTCTCTGTTTATGCTAGAATAACTCTGTCTGTTTTGTGCTAGAATAAATATGCAGCATGACTAGTGATAATTATGATATGATTATGTCAGGAGTAGTTTTAATTGGTTCAGTCGTGTGTTGACTAATCATTTGGTGCATACTTGTTGGATATACTCTTGGTATAATTATTTGATTTTATGACCTATGTGTTGATCCTATATGTAACTCTGATGATCTGGTTATGCTTATACTCTGTTCTGGATATTTAAACCTTGATATATTTCTTACACTCTAATTACCTTATGCAAGTCTTATCAGTTTGGAGCAATGTTCACTCTCTTTCCTCTATAGTATTGATCTATACTGGACTAACTTTGAACTGTTTTGAGCTAATGAGATTTGATTGAGTAGCATTGTCAAAAGAATCAGAAAGCATGATCATCTGAGACATCTTTCATGAATCCATGGTGTGGTAAGCAAAGGTAATAGATCTATGGTTCTGAAATCACTCTGTTCTTGATCATGAAATTCTCTGATATTGTACTTCGGATGTTTGTGATCTTCAACACCCTCAATGGTTTTAGGAACTGACTAAGAGCCTATCAAACCTCATAGGTTCTAGCCCAAGTCATTAAAACCAAACACTTCTCAAACAATATTCCATTACCTTACTATGATATATTACCCATATATTGTTCTGATTCACTTAATTTTCTTGAGATATCAACTCAGTAATCAAACAAAATTACCACTTGGTATTGGATTTGTGTTGAGAATGAGGGAGATAGTGCCAAGAAGCACCACATAAGGAAGGAAAGGACAACCCTACAGCTCTGTCTCTCACAAAGAAGTGGAGTATCTATAACCTGAGACATCTGTAAGCCCATTTGTATTCTCTTAGAAGGATATAGAGCTGCAAAAGGCATATAAATAGTTACTAGGTGTATTCTCCCAACATAAGGTTATCTATTGAAAATTTTCCTGTCAGCCAGGGCATCCGTATAAGAGTCACTACCCCTTGATTAAAATAATTCCAATGCACATGTGAGATTCACAAACACAAGGAAGGTATTGATGCAGCAATCGTTATCAAACCATATCAAAGTTAATGGCAATGGTTATATACTGGATCATGTTCTGCTCTTTATCTCTGATCTTGAATGAGAACATATGATCCTGGTTGGTTACTTTGATAAGTCCTCACAGACTTTAGAAGAAATCTTTGATCCCTAATGGCATATCGTTGATCATTGGTTATCTTCCCAGAATTCAAATCTGTATATGATTTTGACTTAGTCAAAATAGAAACTTGTAAATGAGGACTCAGATATCATCTAACGAATTTATGAGGTATAATTCTTCATGGAAGTTGAGGGATATCAGGTATTCTGCCACTTAAAAGAATCCTAATTTCCCCTCTCAGAAGGAACATTTCTGAATCTCTTGACTGAGAGTTTCCATCCTTGAAGGTGGAAGGCAACTTTTTTATGAAAAGGATTTTCTCACAGGTACACTTGGAAGCTTGGAGCTGTGAGTGAGTGACACACTGTGAGACGGAGTGACAAATATTTGAGTGTAGAGTGGAGTGAAACACAATATGAGATCACTAAATAGAAATTACATACTTGCACAGTGAGAAATGGTTACCAAATAGGCTCTTCACTTGGTTGGTTGATCCTAAGGTTTTACTCCGAATATATTTTAAAGGATTACTCAACAAGGGGGAGAGATTTAAAGAGATTATGGAGTGATAGTCTTTCTGAAACTAAGAAGAGGAGTTTCCAACTTTATTGTACTAAGGAGGGATTCTTCATCTTAGGGGGAGAGATTATTGGGTTTTGTTTCTAAGTTCCAAAATGTTTTCTATGTGCATTATGGGAAGATCTGAAGATTATTGAAGACGGTATTTGGAAGACGAATCTGTCTGCAACTTTACATAAGGGAGAGAAGAATATGTTCTCTGCTGAAGCTGAATGTGTATTTAAAATGTGGTAGATATAAGATAGCATTATTTCCAAGTCCGGGATTGAAAGTTGAAAGCTGATTGTAGATTTTTGGATACGGTTAGTTGAGTTATCCTCAAAACTGTTGCTTCTCCATTATTATTTGACTGTTAGGTGTACAGTCAAGTAGGGGAGATTGTTGAGCAAGATTGAAGTTGTATGTATACCTCAACAATACTGGTTTGGATAACTCAACATAGGAAAAGGAATTTGAAATAATCTATGTTCCACTAGCATCAGTACAGACTGTTTATTGGGCATGTACACAAAAGGTTTTGTTAGCTACAGTGAAGAAGACATCAACAGTTGTAATAACCCCAAAATTTTGGACTTTTTGTAACCCTTATGAATAGTGATTTTGCTGATTATGCTGAATAAGAAAACTTTTCATGCCACACTTTGTAGAAGTTCTTTTATTGTTATTCTGAGATGTCATTAGTACTCTATATGGTATATAAGTGTATGTAAAGATCGTCAGAATCCAAATTCGAACACTTTGATTTTTCCCGAAAACCCACCAGATACCAAAAGAATTAAGTATAAGGTAACATGATTTAAAGGATTTTAATTCAAGGATTATAAGAGAGGATCATAAAAGGAATATAAAATATTGAGAAAGGTTTAAGGGAACCTAAGTAATGAGATCCCGGGGATGATCCCTCAAACGATAAACGAGAACGAAAGTTAAGCGAACCGTATAACAGATCAGCGATCATTAGCCAAGTAATTAGGAGTTAATCAAAGAGGTTAATGGATGATTATGTCCTCACACCAACAAGAAGAAGACAAGTGTGGGAAGATGACATAAGTGGATGACATAAGCATGATCAAATGGGAAGGAATTGTTGGTTGATTATAAGCCACACAACTTTTACCATGGTAACAATTTAATTAAACAAGCAAAAGGAAGTAACCAAGCCAAAAACAATTCATAACACAAAAAACACAAGTTGACTTTCATTTCCAAGCAAAGAAGCTCTCGGCCCTTCTTCTTTTTCAAAGAAAAGAAAATCCAAATTCAAGTTCCAAGCTTTGATAATTAGTGAGGTAATTATCCAAGGTTCCTTGTACATAGATATAGATATCCTATGAATCTAAGCTTCCATTTCCTTCACAATCTCTTCCAATAATTCATGGAAGAAGAGAGTAAATAGTGTTTTCAAGAACTTAAAATTTTGATCTTGTGTTTTTGTTTAGATAAAGCTTTAGTAAGGATTTCCAAGGGTTGTTCCAAGCTCCTTAGTTACTTTTACTCACCAAGGAAGGTATAATCTCATACCCTAGCCCTAATTTTGTATATTTAGAGTTTTTATGCTTGGTTTAGTTCTTGAGAAGTATGATCCATGTATATTTAGAGTTGGGTTGGACTTATAATGAGTTTGGAGTTGTAAATCTTGATTATTGATTAATGAACATAAGTATAAGCTTTTAGTTCATGATTGAGAGTAGTATAAATTGGAAATCTTGAGATGTTGGGGCTGTTGTAGTAGAGTATGGATGGATTTTGGTGGTAGTAATGATTGTGGGATTGATTGTGGATTGATTTGGAGTTGTAAAAATTTGGTAATCGCGTAAATATAGCCGTCGTAATGCCCGATTTACCTTAGACTGCTTTTGTTCTTAATATCAGGACCCGTGAACTCACTGTTAGGTTTTGACCATTTTCATGATTAGATAGTTCATGTTACGAGCTTCGTTTTGATATGTGGTTCGCTTGAATCCGATGTACGGTTTAGGAGAAACGACCGTTTTAAGTAACGACGTTTCGCGAACGAACCATTACCCCTCGCCTTACTTCGAAACCTTGGTTAAGGCCCTTAAATGACTAATTGGGGTATAAAACAATTATGTAAAGTGGATTAGGCAGTTGGTAGGGTACTCGTGAAAGAATAGCCTTAAAATTCTTAATGGTTAATTTATTAAAAATGGTGGAGCTGAGGGTACTCGAGTGACTTAAGTGAATCGTTAAGCGCAAAAGCGAACGTTAGGGTCTAATTGGTTAAATTATAGATTCTTAAGCGACTTTGGTTTAATTCCAACTTATATGATGTTTATAGGTCACCAGACTCGTCCCGGGCCTTTTATCACCCCCAGTCGCTCAGGCAAGTTTTCTACCCGTTATACTGTTGTTGTGATGTATATATGTATATGCATTATCTTGAGATAGTTGCATGATGGTTATTAGCAAATCTTGCGATATATTGGGGCATGCTGATATGGTTTTATGCATGTCTGTTTCGTAATCTTGATATCTAATTGTTGATTCAATTGCTTATAAACTGCATAATACCTATGTTAGAGATAAGCAGTAGTTGCGTATACCCTTAGTATAGGGGACCCAAAGGTGAACATTTTCTAAACCGGGAGTCGATGTTCCCGAATATATTATATATATATTTATATATATATAGTTATAGTTTTCAAAACTATTAATCGAATAAGGTTTATTCGATAACTTTATTTTATTTAATGAATATTATTTTGAATATTCATTCGAGGACTTATGACTCCGCTTATTTTATTTAATGAATATTATTCTGAATATTCATTCGAGGACTTATGACTCCGCTTATTTATTAAATAATATTCTTTATTTTATTAAAGAATGATGTATTGATAATCAAACTTATTTTCGATTATTCAAATAAAGATCGTACTTTCGTATAAGTATATCTTTGGTTATTTATTATTCATTTCAAGTATGAGTTTTAAAACTTGTACTTCAAATTATTTTTATAAAGATTATCCTTATGGGAATATTATTTAAATAATAATATTCAGATATTTTCTAATATATCGGGACTGATTTATTTCATTAAATCAGCATTACTCCAATCATTCTTAAAAATATTTTCGAGTCTTCAAAATGATTTTTAAAAGTTAGAGCGGATCCCAAAACTCATTTTATATTTAAGACCTTCCTTTCGAAGGGGATTTAAATACTCGCTCAAAACCTGAGGGATCCGGCTCTGTGGTGTATTTTATATTCGCAACAAGGCTGTTGTTTTAAGAAAATGTCTTGATTACTTGCCCAACATTCAGGAAGTAAGTCAATCTAATTGAGTCGGCATAAGCAACATGGGCTCAGTGAGCGTCCATAAAAGTCTAAGTGGCTCAGTGGGAGTCCATCAATGCGTAAGTGGCTGAGTGGCAGTCCAGCATAGGTCCTAATACGGCCAGGGTGATGATCAGTGGGGAATTCGTCCATCTACTAGTAGAAAAGGTTACTTATTGGTATCTTTTCCTGATCAGCAAGATATCAGGTTTATGCCAAGGTTTTCTCCTTTCGAAATTAATTGGATATTACAACTCTGTTTATAATTTTCATAACAGAGGTTTTCAAGGAGTGTATGAAATGTATATATATAGGTTTATATATATATCGGGACTTAATGAAGTATCTCGTAACTTCATTATTTATAATGATATTTCAAAATTGAATCCATCCAAGTCTTTTCTTGTAGTCTCATCTATGTGATGAACTTTTGAAACTGATTATACCTTGAATGGTGGTAGTTCAAGTAGTATTCGGAAAAGATATAAGTATATTGGAGTATCTTGTAACTTCATCTTTTCAACTTATATCTGGTTAATGATTATCTTATGCATGACAAAGATTTTCACAAAAACATTGAGACAAGGTTAGATATATGAGATCACCTTGCAACGATATTTTTATACAGTTATAAACTGGAACTCTGTGTTTATTATGCATGGAAGAGGACTTCCAAGATTTTGAAAAGTATATGTACATATATACTGAATATTTTGCGACTTGGTCGCGTTAAGATATCAACTTGGTTCAATTCTTCTTGACCAAGACTTTCATGAGTACTATGAGAATGCTCATATATTGTTAATTATTATACATATTATTTCGGTGGGCTTGTTGCTTGATAAGTGGCATTTTATACCACTTAGAACGTCTTAAAATGGCTTAAATTGGTGTCTTGAAATCAAGTATTTTGTGTATTTGATGCGTTTTTCTAGTGTTTATGCATTTCAGGGTATTAGTTGCATTTCGGAGGAGGAATCATCAAGAATAAGCCTTGGCATGTGTTCACCATTGCGAGAGGAAAAGAACGGGCAGATTACGGCGAAGAAACGGAGCAAACCTGGAAATTTTCTAGTAGGGTCCTGCGCGCCCGCGCAGCAATGCTGAGCGGCCGCGCAGCAGCCTTGCGCGCCCGCGCAGAAATGCTGAGCGGCTGCGCAGGGTCGGGGAAAATAATATATTGTTTTAGACTTCTACTTCTGTTTGGCTTCCAACTTCTATGTAATCTGAGTTTTATGGGACTATTATATAAGTAGATTTGAGACGTTTTTCACAGAGTATTAAGAGGGGGTTATGTTTTAGATTGTGTTTTGCAAGAAGCGAAGGAGATAAGGAAGAAGACCGATTTAGCACACAGCAACGAAGAGGAAGCATATATTCTTGTGATTCTTGTTTCGTTGTAACGTTGGATGCTAGTTTTCTTGCTTTGACTTATTTACTCTTGTGACGTACTCTGTTTTAATATAATTAGTTTAGTTGTTATTTTCTTGTGTTCGTTTATCATGATTTCATATGAACCCATGATGGCGATAAGTTCTATTATGGGCTAATCGTGATCATGGGGTTGCAACGGATTTACTATGGAATTCTTTAGTTAATTGTTTAATACTTTAGTGTGTGATGATTGCATGATATCTAGTATTGGTTGTGCGTATTCGTCTTATGTGCGTCGCGAACATATAAGATAGGGTGTTAATCTCTTGTGAAGCGACGGTGGATCTTGAGATTTAGAACTTGCCATGCTAGCATAGGTTCATGTACGTTGTGCATGATTAGTGGGTAACTTTAACAGTTTTATTTGCCCTATGTAATCAAAAGGAATAACTTGTGCTTAAATCGTTGTGTTGTCAATTTCTGTAGACATATAGGAACTCAACATAATTGATGACTATTCAATTTCTATCTTAATTGTGGATGTTTGGTAGAATGGTATTAGTACAATGAAAGTTGGCTTTTATCAGTTTTGTGTTATTCGATTAATATCATCACTGTCACATGCTAAAGGTAATAACTATGGCTATAGAAGGAAGTAATAATGAAGTTGTGATCTCATGAGTGTTTTATTATTGATAAATTGAAGTGTTAGTTAAGTGGTTAATTAAGTAGTTAATTATAGTTAATATTTAATCAACAATTTTAAGTGTTATTATCTTAACATTGAGAAGTAATCATACATTGGTGAGTGAGTTAAATTAGACAATAAATTAGTCTGAGTCTCTGAGGGAACGAACTAGAAAGTATTCTATATTACTTGCGAACGCGTATACTTGCGTGAATATTAGTGCGTGATTTCGCCCTAACAAGTTTTTGGCGCCACTGCCGGGGACTCGGCGTATTTGTTTAGTTTATGTACTTACCATCATTGGTCATTAGGACTCAGTGATTAGGACGTAGTAGTTAATTACTCTTTTCGGTTGTGTTTCAGGTACTTTAGCAAACGTTTATGCAAACTCGTTCTCGTGCTCGCAAGAGGACCTTAGATACAGCTGAGGAGAAAGACGAAGTTCTTGATACACCGGAGAAGTTAGATTTTGAGGATTCGGATTCAGGAACTGAGCAGAAAGAACCAGTAAACATGGGAGATCATATTATTCAAGCTGATCCAGCTCTTATGGATTTTTCTCGGCCTAAAATTGATGACATTCAGTCAAGCATCCTTCATCCGGCTATTCAAGCTAACACCTTTGAAATCAAGCCGGGCACTATTCAGATGGTGCAGAATTCTATTTCTTTTGGAGGAGCGGCAACTGAAGACCCCAACATGCACATAAGGAATTTTGTCGAGATCTGCAGCACTTTTAAGTATAATGGCGTGACTGATGAGGCTATCAAGTTGAGGCTTTTCCCATTCTCACTGAGGGATAAGGCTAAAGACTGGTTATATTCTGAACCAGCTGGGTCAATCAATACGTGGCAAGATCTTGCACAAAAGTTTCTGGTGAAGTTTTATCCAATGGCAAAGACTGCTGCTATGAGGAGTGCTCTTACTCAGTTTGCGCAGCAACCTACAGAATCTATGTGCGAGGCTTGGGAACGCTACAAGGAAATGTTGAGAAAATGTCCACATCATGGAATGCCGGATTGGATGGTAATCACTGGTTTTTATAATGGTTTGGGGGCTCAATCTCGGCCCATGCTCGATGCAGCAGCTGGAGGCGCCTTATGGGCTAAAAGCTATACTGAGGCGTACAATCTTATTGAGACGATGGCTGCAAATGAGCATCAAAACCCAACTCAGAGGATGACATCAGGCAAGGTAGCAGGTATTCTGGAAGTTGATGCAGCCACCGCTATTGCAGCCCAGCTCCAAGCGCTATCAATGAAGGTTGATTCTTTGGATACGTATGGAGTTAATCAAATAGCTATGGTTTGTGAGCTTTGTGCAGGTTCTCATGCTACGGATCAGTGTTCTCTTGTCAATGAATCTGTTCAGTATGTGAATAATTATCAGCGACAACAGCAGCCTGTGCCAGCGACCTATCATCCTAACAACAGAAATCATCCAAATTTCAGCTGGGGAAATAATCAGAATGCTATTCAGCCACCATATCAGCAAGGAGTGAGTAAACAGTTTAACCCACCTGGATTCCAGCAACCACAGCAGTATGCTACAAGACAATCATATCCTCAACAGGGAAGTGCAGCTGCACCTACTAGTGCTGATTTTGAGGAACTTAAGCTGTTGTGCAAGAGTCAGGCGGTTTCTATCAAGACCTTGGAAAATCAAATCGGTCAATTAGCCAATGCAGTGCTCAATCGTCAACCTGGCACTCTTCCCAGTGACACGGAAGTACCAGGCAGGAAGGAAGCTAAAGAGCAAGTCAAGGCTATTACCTTAAGGTCTGGAAAAGTAGCTGATGCTGAAAAGGCAAAAGAAGTCGAAGCTGAAGTTCGAGATGAAGAATCTAAGCAAAGGGAGAAAGCGGCGGAACCAAGGAAGACTACTGTTGAACACACTCTGCCTGAGGCTAATACAGGGGAGAAACAGCTCTATCCTCCACCACCTTTTCCTAAGAGATTGCAGCAACAAAAGCTGGATAGACAGTTCGGGAAGTTTCTGGAGGTGTTCAAGAAACTTCACATCAATATACCTTTCGCTGAGGCTCTGGAACAAATGCCTAGTTATGCGAAGTTTATGAAGACTATTCTTTCAAGGAAGGTGAAACTGGATGACCTTGAAACCGTTGCTCTCACGGAAGAATGCAGCGCGGTTCTGCAACAAAAGTTACCACCAAAACTGAAAGATCCAGGAAGCTTCACCATTCCTTGCACCATTGGCAATCTAACTTTTGACAAGTGCCTTTGTGATTTGGGAGCAAGCATTAATCTGATGCCGTTGTCGATCTTTAAAAAGCTGGACCTACCTGATCCAAAACCCACATACATGTCGCTACAATTGGCGGACCGTTCCATTACTTACCCAAAGGGCATAGTTGAGGATGTGCTCGTCAAGGTGGATAAGCTCTTCTTTCCTGCTGATTTTGTTATTCTGGATTTTGAGGAAGATAAAAAGATTCCCATAATCTTGGGGAGGCCTTTCTTGGCGACTGGCCGTACCTTGATAGATTTGCAAAAAGGAGAACTTACTATGCGGGTTCAAGATCAGGATGTGACCTTCAACGTATTCAAGGCAATGAAATTCCCTACAGAAGATGAGGAGTGCTTAAAAGTGGATGTGATTGATTCTGCGGTTACTTCGGAACTCGATCACATGCTAATGTCTGATGCATTGGAAAAGGCCTTAGTGGGGGAATTTGACAGTGATGATGAAGATAGCAACGAGCAATTACAATATCTGAACGCTTCTCCCTGGAAGCGAAAGCTAGATATACCATTTGAATCTCTTGGTACTTCTGACCTCAAGAACGCTGAAGGGAAGCTCAAACCATCAATAGAGGAAGCGCCTACCTTAGAGCTCAAACCATTACCTGAACACTTGAGGTATGCCTTTTTAGGTGATTCATCTATGTTACCTGTTATTATTTCAGCTGACCTTTCAGGTAGTGAGGAAGACAAGCTCTTAAGGATTTTGAGAGAATTCAAATCGGCTATAGGATGGACTATAGCAGACATCAAGGGGATAAGTCCCTCATATTATATGCATAAAATTCTGTTAGAGGAAGGTAGTAAGCCAACTGTGGAACAGCAGCGAAGACTGAACCCAATCATGAAGGAGGTGGTGAAGAAAGAAATTCTGAAATGGCTAGATGCAGGCATCATTTATCCTATTTCTGACAGCTCGTGGGTGAGCCCTGTACAATGTGTTCCTAAGAAGGGAGGTATCACTGTGGTCGTAAATGAAAAGAATGAGCTCATCCCTACTCGAACAGTTACAGGATGGAGAGTATGCATGGATTATAGAAAATTGAACAAAGCCACAAGAAAGGATCACTTCCCTCTCCCATTCATTGATCAAATGCTTGACAGATTGGCGGGACATGAGTATTTTTGTCTTCTGGATGGGTATTCCGGGTATAATCAGATTTGTATTGCACCAGAGGATCAGGAAAAGACTACCTTCACTTGTCCATTTGGCACATTTGCTTTTCGTAGAGTTTCGTTTGGGTTATGTGGTGCCCCGGCCACCTTTCAGAGATGTATGATGGCTATATTCTCTGACATGATTGGAAATAACATCGAAGTGTTCATGGATGACTTCTCCGTCTTTGGACACTCATATGATGAATGCTTGAATAATCTGCGCGCCGTACTCAAAAGATGCGTGGAAACTAATTTGGTGCTTAATTGGGAGAAATGTCATTTTATGGTGCGTGAAGGCATTATCCTTGGGCATAAGGTCTCTAGCAAAGGTCTGGAGGTGGACAAGGCCAAGGTGGGAGTCATTGAAAATCTTCCCCCACCTAATTCAGTGAAAGGAATCCGTAGTTTTCTCGGTCATGCGGGTTTTTATCGGCGATTTATCAAGGACTTTTCAAAGATATCTAAGCCGTTGTGCAATTTACTTGAGAAAGATGTGCCTTTCAAATTTGATGATGAATGTTTGGCAGCATTCGAGACTCTCAAGGAGAGTTTGATCACGGCACCAGTTATTACAGCACCAGATTGGACAGAACCGTTTGAGATGATGTGTGATGCAAGTGACTATGCGATAGGTGCAGTTCTGGGACAGCGCAAGAAAAATCTCTTCCATGTGGTCTACTATGCGAGTAAGACTTTAAATGGGGCCCAATTGAACTACACCACTACTGAGAAGGAGCTTTTGGCTATAGTCTTTGGCTTTGAGAAATTTCGATCTTATCTGCTTGGTACGAAAGTGACAGTATTCACTGATCATGCAGCTATTCGCTATCTGGTTTCTAAGAAGGATCCGAAGCCGAGACTCATTCGTTGGGTGCTTTTACTTCAGGAATTTGAGTTAGGGATCAAAGATAGACAAGGTACCGAGAATCAAGTAGCTGACCATCTCTCTAGGTTGGAGAATCCCGATTCTACTTCACAAGATATGACGTTAATCAATGAATCTTTTCCGGATGAGCAGTTGTTTGCAATTCAGGAGGAAGAACCATGGTTTGCAGATATTGTAAACTATCTTGTCAGCAATATAATGCCTCCTAATTTGACATCCGCGCAAAAGAAGAAGTTTCTGCATGAGGTAAAGTGGTATATGTGGGATGAACCATATTTGTTTAGACAGGGAGCTGACCAGATCATCAGGAGATGTATCCCGTTCTGTGAGACGGAGGGGATATTACGAGACTGCCATTCCACGGTTTATGGTGGACACTATGGAGGTGAGAAAACGGAAGCTCGTATTCTGCAAGCAGGTTTTTTCTGGCCCACCTTGTTCAAGGATGCTCATCAGTTTGTTTTAAGGTGTGATCGTTGCCAAAGAGTGGGAAATTTGTCAAGGAAGGATGAGATGCCATTAAATGTGATGCTTGAAGTCGAGGTCTTTGATGTATGGGGAATCGATTTCATGGGGCCTTTTATCTCGTCTTGCAATAATCAGTACATTTTGCTGGCAGTCGATTATGTCTCAAAATGGGTCGAAGTTAAAGCTTTACCGACAAATGATGCAAAGGCAGTGCTAAATTTTCTTCATAAGCAAATTTTCACAAGGTTTGGAACACCTCGGGTAATCATAAGTGATGAAGGATCGCATTTTTGCAACCGTAAGTTCACTTCCATGATGCAGCGTTATAATGTGAGTCATCGAGTAGCTACTGTTTATCATCCGCAAATAAATGGTCAAGCGGAAGTGTCTAACAGAGAGATAAAGCGCATTCTAGAGAAGGTTGTTTGTCCATCAAGGAAGGATTGGTCTTTAAAGCTCGATGAAGCTGTTTGGGCTTACAGAACAGCATACAAAACTCCACTTAGGATGTCACCATTTCAGTTGGTGTACGGTAAGAGATGTCATCTACCGGCGGAGCTTGAGCATAAGGCCTACTGGGCATTGAAGAAATTGAACCTGGATTTAGATGCAGCTGGTAAGAAAAGAATGCTTCAGCTTAATGAACTTGATGAATTTCGACTTCAAGCGTACGAGAATAACAAAATGTATAAGGAAAAGGTGAAAAGGTGGCACGATAGGAAGCTACATCCTAAGTTATTTGTGCCAGGGCAACAAGTTCTGTTATTCAACTCTCGGCTCCGACTTTTTCCTGGGAAGTTGAAATCAAGGTGGTCTGGACCTTTCATTGTCAAAACTGTGTTTCCACATGGAGCGGTGGAAATTTTTGAGAATGATTCGGACCAAGCATTCAAGGTTAACGGTCAGCGGTTGAAGCACTACTATGGGGACATCGCAAACCGAGAGGTGGTTAGTGCCATTTTGTTGACTATGTGAGAAAGGAACGGAACGTCAAGCTAATGACGAAAAAGAAGCGCTGCGTGGGAGGCAACCCATGAATTGTTGTTACAGGAACCCTTAGAAGTTAATAACCTATCCAAAAACACAAAAAAATCAGAAAACAGGGGCTGAAAAAAAAATTTTCCAGAGACCCTCTGCGCGCCCGCGCAGCTTGCTGCGCGCCCGCGCAGAAATGCTGAGCGGCCGCGCAGGGGTCGAGTTCCAGAATTTTTTTTTTACAGTTCAGAAAAAAAAAACAAAAAAAAAAACAAAAACACAAAAACCCATTACAGCCCATAAACCCACGAATTCTTTTCCCATTACCCCATGATTTTATCCCTCAACCCCACTCCTAATCTAATTTAACCTACTCCACACCCTATATATACATACACCTATCCTACATATCTCCCACAACTTCCTACACTTAAACCCTCTCATAAACATCAAAAATCAGTTCTTACACACTTTTATTCACAAATCAATGGCACCCAAGAGAGCACACACTATTGACAGCAGCAGCACAGTTCCTACTGCTGATTCATCAAGGGGTACTGCTGCGAGGCCACGGTTAACTGACACAGCCGCGGAGGAGGAGTACACTAGGCTGTTGGGGAAGCCGATTCTGAAGGAGAGGGGGTTTTTACCATCAGGGAGGGATGGTGAGTTGTTGCCCATGATTGCAGAGAAGGGGTGGATAGCTTTTTGTGAGTCACCCGAAGCAGTACCGATGAGTGTTGTTCGCGAGTTCTACGCGAACGCGAAGGCTGAAAAGAATGGGTTTTCTGTAGTTCGGGGGCTGACGGTTGATTATCATCCTGCGGCGATTCGCCGAGTGATTGGACAGCGAGAGAGGAAGCCCGAGGAGGAGAACTGGAATGAAAAGACTGCTGAGGATTTTGACTTGGATTTGATTTGTGCGACTCTCTGTCGACCGGGCACAGTTTGGAACCGCAGTCCAGCCAATAATGAGTATCGTCACTTTCCGGCGATCGCCATGAACAGGTATGCCCGTGCATGGAACGCATTTATATGTGCTAATATTTTGCCTTCTTCACATGCACACGAGGTCACAGTTGAGAGAACACAGTTGTTGTGGGGAATTCTGAATGAGGAATACTATGTGGACCTTGGTGAGTTTATCTACCAAGGAATTCTGAAGTTTTTGAGGGGAGCAAAGCATATGAACATCTCTTATGCATCCACGGTTACAAAGCTATGCCGTGCAGTAGGAGTGAACTGGCCGGCTCATGAGCAGTTGCAGTTGCCAGCAGCTCCTATAGATTCTGGCACTCTGAATGGGATGCAGGAGTGGACCGGTGGTGAGCCTGAGGAGCATGGGCTGGGTTATCGTCTTCCAGGAGGGCGTCCAGCACGAGGTGCTACTATGGCCAGGCCAGGGCGTGGTGAGACTAGTTCTTCGAGAGCTCAGGAGGGTGCTGGGATGGGTGATGCCCAGTATAGGAGGCTTTCACGGCGGATGGATGCCATGTATGAGACGCAGAGCAGGTTTGCTCAGGAGCTCACCCTTGCGTTAGGGACTGCTTTTCGAGGCCTTGGAGCTGATATCCAGTGGCCAGTTTTTGGTGAGGACTCTGCATACCCGCCGCCTGATACTCCACCCACTGAGGGTGATGATGATGATGACTCCGAGTAGGTATACCCTGTGTTCCTTTCTACTACCTTCACTGGGGACAGTGAAGATTTTAAGTTTGGGGGTGGTAGTTAAGGAATATTTTGTGTGTGTCATATAGTTGCATATTCATGATAGTTAGTTCATATAGTTGCATAATTTTTGCCATATAGTTTTTTTTATATATAGCTTTATTTGTTGTCATATCATATAGCTCATGCATATACCATGATCCCTTTTGCAATGATTTATCGACTGAATTGTGATATTGATGCGAGTGTAGTGATAGCATTAAAGTGATATTAAGTTGTGTAGGTTGATATGCATGCTAGAAGCACTTGTATTGTCACTAAGTCTTAGAGAATGCTGAAGGACTAGATTGTTGTTATGATCTGATTATTTTCGAGGATAATCTATTTATTATGCTTAGAATTTGATAATAGGTTCTTAGTGGTAAAGGCATGAAAAAAAAATGGAGTAAAAATGGAATTTGTTGCTAGTTGTGGCTAGGCGTCAAATGGCTAGTAGCCGGCTCGCATGTTATGCGAGTAGTCTAGGGTTGAGCAAGATGGAGCGAAACGCACTTACTCAGAGTTAAAAAAAAAAAAATTGCGTAATTGATCAAGAGTGGGCTCTTTGGTATTCGAGTTATTAAGTTCTTAGGGGACTTTGTGCCTAGTGACCTAAGGCTTTTAGAGTCTGGGATCCGCTAACCTAACGCTCGTTATATGGATACCATTGTATAAGTCTTTTGTGGACCTCACTCATTGCACGGTCAAATAAGCATTTGCGTTGTAAATAAAAAGCACGATTCCGTAGTAAGCTCCAAAGTTCTTGTAGTGTTGTATATCACTTTGTGCCTAGAATTTTTATTCTTTGTATAATCGTAGGATTGCCTTGAGGATAGTCTAGTCATAGTAATTGGTCTAGTTCCGAAGCATATCTGTTAAGCATTTGCACACACCACGTTTCTGGCGGTATGTCCGTTTGCATGAGTTTCTTGATCTTTAGTGTCTAACTGCATTCGTTGAGACGTGACAATTTGGTTGGTTAATTGTAGTAAGGGGGATCGTTGCATTTTCATATAGATTGCATTCATGCATATTTTTATTTGTTTTTGAGTCTGTGACGCTTGAGGACAAGCATCGATTTAAGTTTGGGGGTGTGATAAGTGGCATTTTATACCACTTAGAACGTCTTAAAATGGCTTAAATTGGTATCTTGAAATCAAGTATTTTGTGTATTTGATGCGTTTTTCTAGTGTTTATGTATTTCAGGGTATTAGTTGCATTTCGGAGGAGGAATCATCAAGAATAAGCCTTGGCATGTGTTCACCATTGCGAGAGGAAAAGAACGGGCAGATTACGGCGAAGAAACGGAGCAAACCTGGAAATTTTCCAGTAGGGTCCTGCGCGCCCGCGCAGCAATGCTGAGCGGCCGCGCAGCAGCCTTGCGCGCCCACGCAGAAATGCTGAGCGGCCGCGCAGGGTCGGGGAAAATAATATATTGTTTTAGACTTCTACTTCTGTTTGGCTTCCAACTTCTATGTAATCTGAGTTTTATGGGACTATTATATAAGTAGATTTGAGACATTTTTCACAGAGTATTAAGAGGGGATTATGTTTTAGATTGTGTTTTGCAAGAAGCGAAGGAGATAAGGAAGAAGACCGATTTAGCACACAGCAACGAAGAGGAAGCATATATTCTTGTGATTCTTGTTGCGTTGTAACGTTGGATGCTAGTTTTCTTGCTTTGACTTATTTACTCTTGTGACGTACTCTGTTTTAATATAATTAGTTTAGTTGTTATTTTCTTGTGTTCGTTTATCATGATTTCATATGAACCCATGATGGCGATAAGTTCTATTATGGGCTAATCGTGATCATGGGGTTGCAACGGATTTACTATGGAATTCTTTAGTTAATTGTTTAATACTTTAGTGTGTGATGATTGCATGATATCTAGTATTGGTTGTGCGTATTCGTCTTATGTGCGTCGCGAAAATATAAGATAGGGTGTTAATCTCTTGTGAAGCGACGGTGGATCTTGAGATTTAGAACTTGCCATGCTAGCATAGGTTCATGTACGTTGTGCATGATTAGTGGGTAACTCTAACAGTTTTATTTGCCCTATGTAATCAAAAGGAATAACTTGTGCTTAAATCGTTGTGTTGTCAATTTCTGTAGACATATAGGAACTCAACATAATTGATGACTATTCAATTTCTATCTTAATTGTGGATGTTTGGTAGAATGGTATTAGTACAATGAAAGTTGGCTTTTATCAGTTTTGTGTTATTCGATTAATATCATCACTGTCACATGCTAAAGGTAATAACTATGGCTATAGAAGGAAGTAATAATGAAGTTGTGATCTCATGAGTGTTTTATTATTGATAAATTGAAGTGTTAGTTAAGTGGTTAATTAAGTAGTTAATTATAGTTAATATTTAATCAACAATTTTAAGTGTTATTATCTTAACATTGAGAAGTAATCATACATTGGTGAGTGAGTTAAATTAGACAATAAATTAGTCTGAGTCTCTGAGGGAACGAACTAGAAAGTATTCTATATTACTTGCGAACGCGTATACTTGCGTGAATATTAGTGCGTGATTTCGCCCTAACATTGCTCACCCTTGCTTTCTTCTTTCATCACACAACAACAGATAGACAAGATGAACAGGACCAAGCTCCCAATTTGCGAGCGGATAGGAAACGTTCCACAGTTTCCGGTAGGCATTGATGTCGCTGTAGCTGAGGTAGGAATTACTAATAGGCTAGGCTTTCAACTTCTGATGTACCAGACTTATGTATCTATATGATTTGTAATAATGGCAAAGAAATGTAAATTTATTCAGAAACCCTTTTGAGGTGTAATGGCTTATAATTGTGGAATAAAACGACTTGTGTAATTTTTGGTATTCATCTCTGAGACTATAACTTGTGGTGTGTGTGTGTATATTGTGGGGTCACAGTACGCAGTAGTTGGTTGTTTATTAAGATTAAGTGTTATTAAGGGAAATGGAACTCGTGACAACCCGGATCCCCGACCCCGGATTTGGGAGTGTTACAACAGTGATCCGTATGAAGTTCATTAATAGGTTCAGGCATCGGAGGAATAAGGTTGGAGTCATTCAAAGTAGTTATCAGAATCAGTGTGAAGACCTCAAGGATTCCTAGTGAAGTTGGTTATATTTGGTAGAAGACTTAACAGTGGTTTGTACGGGTATAATATGAGTGTCTCGCTCTATTGTCTGTGAACCAGACCTGTGCACTATACGTCAGTGATCCGTGACAGAAAATGGAATATTATTTTAGATACATTGTTAAGTGGTTTTTGTACTCGAGAAGACTGAAAATATTTTATAGTACGAAAACCTGGAGATTAGAAGGCTTGTAGATACAAAGGAGTACAGCCCCAGGATTTACATGATTTATTTTTAATCAATGACTGATTTCATATTAAATGAATAAATGGAAATTAATTCATTTATTTATTTAATTTTATATCACAATTGATTTTAAAATAATTAAAATAAAAATTGATTTTTATTAAATGAATAAATGAAACTCAAATTATTAATTTATTTAATTTAATATCAATATTTAATTTTGGAAAAATAAAATTAATGTTTGAATTTTAAAGAAATAAATAAATAAAATCTGATTTTATTTATTTATTTTAAAGTCAAATTTGTATTTTATTTTTTTGAACAAATTTTTCTACCAGCCTTGCCTGCATGTACCTGGGGGTGCTCAAATTTTGTTTATTCAACAGAACACAGATTGCAAACATATAAACAATTTGGCAGCTTGGTTTATTTTCAGAGTCACGGGACCCACAGCCTTACAAACCAAAGAAAATAACTCAGTTTGAAGTTGTACTGATATTCAAAAAATGGCTGGGTTGGTTTCGTGTCATCCAACAGCGCATACATGCGCGTGTCGATCAATCGCCCGCTCCCTTGCTTGCATATGACGCGCGTGCATCTCACCTTCCTCCTGGTGCACCTGTTCTTTGATTCGAATGGAAAGCAAAAGCAGTGTACTGCTTTTTGATTGTATAAAAGAAACTTGTACTGTTTTCATTTGTTTATACAAAAACAGAAGAAGGAAAAATTGGCTAAGCATTTCTTTGACTCGCAAGTTGCTGAATCAAGTCTCCAGTTACAATTAAAAGCCAAGTCACAACATAAAAATTGTGGGTTGGAGGTTAGCTTCAAATGCAGGTCGCAACTTGGACTTAAACAATTAATTTGAAAGCTGTCAACTCAATTTGCTTGGTTCTGATTGTGTCACGTAGCCTCCTATCTCTCCTCCACAATCTGTATTCTATATAACTAAATTTGCAGTAGATTGGTAAAATAACTTCTCAGCACATTCAAGAAACGAAGCTCTGCAGAAATTTACTCTCGGGGAATTTTTCAATTTTATTTATTGAAATTGAGGAGAGAAGTGCTGCCCAATTTGATTTATACCACATCCAAGTCTTACATATTGTAACACTCATTAGTTGTAGCCTATTTGTGTGTTTTGATTATCATTTGGTAAAGGAGCTATGGATTTTTAGAGTGATAAAAAGAACTCTAGATTGATAGAACATTACATTGGTTCTTTTTATATTTGTTGCTCCGAATATTTATATTTGGAGTTATAAGCAAAACTCCGGGTATTTATCATTTTTAAGAAAAAGAATATTTACCCAGGATCTCTTTGTGTGTTTATTTCATTTTAGTTTTGATATTCCGCTGCAATTAATTTTAGAAAACGAAAAACATACATTCACCCCCTTTGTATGTACCTTTTAACCCTAACACAACTTACAAAGACTCTCTTGATAATTGCTTGCAATTCTTAATTTGAAATACTTGCTACACTTGGTTATATATCACCAAGTTACATGTGCAATAAGAAAAAATATAAAACCTAATAGCTATATCCAATCACATGTTTCTTCATTTCTCAATCCAATGCAATTTAGTTAGATACCGCATCTTTGAACATCCCTATTTTACATGGAAATGAAAATGCTTCATTTTTTTCTAACACCTGAATCCACGATGCCACACACCTTTTGTATACAATCAACCCATGTGACTGTCAAGTCACTGTCAACAGCTATTTTAATTAGTTATCCGTTGAAGTTTCGCCATCATTCGTTGATGCTGTTATAGTGCTATCTGTTGATGCTTGCATATGAACATCCGTTGAAGCTTTGACAAATATCAGTTGATCAGCTTATCCGTTGAAGGTGTCTTGAGTCATCCGTTGAAGCTTTAAGTTTATCCGTTGAAGGTGTATTCCATAGCAGTTGATACTCTTTCACTTATATAAAATTACAAGACATCTTCTATTTACAGTTGGACAACCTATTTTATATATTTTGCTAGTAGTCAACATGACTAAGAATACTTTATAACTTCTAAACCCATAAGTTGTTTATGGTATACAACAATGTGCTACTAACTTATTTTACTGTAAGCTACTCCATCAACGGATAAAGAATTGTGGTTATCCATTGATGGTTACAAACTCATTTAATTTATCTACTTAGAGTGTTTTAGTAAGTCATCATCAAGCCTAAAACATATTCCTAATAGGAAGGTATTGGAGACCTCAAAGGAGACAGAGACATGGAAGGAAGGCGTTATTAAAAAGCTTTAGTCATGGCTGAAACCAAGCTAGAAAACAGGAAGAAGGCCATGTCCTTACCCAAGGGACAAAGCCGAAAGAAACACTGGAAACATATTAGCAAAAGGCCAAAGATAGATGTAAACGTTATTGAAGAGTTAGGATATAGGGTAACCAACATAAATGCTCGAATCCAGAAGTTCGTTGAGATAAAGGAGAAAACAAAGTTGAACCAACCTCACAAACAATAGATGTTGATTTTGACCTCAGGAACCCCACCTGAAAATTGAATATTGACAAAGTCTTGGAGTAGAGACTTTCCAAAAAGATCTTATAGACCTGTTAAAGGAGTATCTCGATATATTTGCATGGAGTCTGGAGGATATTACCGGGATAGATAAATCTATAACCTGCATAACCATCTTGTTAACCCTAAACAAAGACCAATAAAGCAGAAGCGGCAAAATTTCACCCTAAAGCATCAGCAAGCAATCGACGAAGAAACAGAGAAACTTCTTAATACAGATATCATCTGTGAAATTAAGTACCCGGCTTGTCTAGCTAATATGGTCTTAGTCAAGAAACCGAATGATAAGTGGAGGATGTGTGTTGACTATACAAGCTTAAATTTGGCATGCAAGAAAGACTCATACCCCATTCCCAACATTAATCAGGTAATTGATACAACCACATGCCATGTCATGCTGAATTTCATGCTCCGGATATAACTAAGTCAAGATGGATCCAAAGGACATAGCAAAAACAGCCTTCATAACCCACTGAGCTGTTTATGCTTTCATTATAATGTCGTTTAGACTCATCAATGCCAGTGCAACATATCATAAAATGATGAATATCATCTTGTTAAGAATATGTTGTATACTTGATGATAACTTGAACAAAAAACTTAGTAGATTTTAGTTTAGTGATTTTGTAGCTTTCAACGGATGATCATTTTCAACATCCATTGAAAGAGTAGCTTATGTAACAATAAGACTAGTGGCACATTTATGCATACTTGGATAGCTTAGTGAACCAAATGTTGTAGATTATCCAAGTTATGTTAACTAGTAGATTGATATGCAAGATAGGATGGTTAATTATAATTATTAGATGCCTTGTAATCTTGTGTAAATGAAGTAGAGTTAACTATCAAGAAGACAGTCCCAACGGATGATTTACAAAGTTTCAACGGATGATCAACATAAGTCTCGACGGATGATCAACCTGAGTTTCAACGGATGATCAATTTATGTTCCAACGGATGTTCAAATTCAAAAGAGCAGTTGATAGTGACTTGACAGTCACATGCGTTGGTTGTATGCAACTGGAATGTGGCAGTCTGTTTGAAGGTTTTAGAGAACAAAGAAGCATTTCCATTTCTATGCTAAACAGATGATATTCAAAGATGCTGGAAAGAGAAGTGTAGCAGCATGAAGTTAGACTAGATACCATTTGTCTTATTATCTTGTCTTACTATCATGTAACTTGGTAATATATAAATGAAGAGTAGAAAGTTGAAATGTACAAGTGGGAGCAAGAAAAATGAAAGAAATAGATAAAACAAAATCTGTAAAGAATTTCTCAGTAGTTATTGTTGTTCACTTGTAAGTAGCTGTCTACTATTAGTATCGCAGAGTTTTCTACTTAATATAATCTCTGGTGGAAAAATTTAATCCACTAGAAAGTTTTTAAATACTTGTATTTAATTGCTTTGTGATTTGATTTCTGTTATATTCGTATTCTGCACCATTGCAAATCAAACACATTTATTTATTTGTAGAAGAATTATTCTTAAAATTCAAAAGGAAGCCAGAATTACATTCAACCCCCCTTCTGTAATTCTAGTTTAGATTGTTTGGGAATAACAATTGGTATCAGAGGAAGCTCTTGAAGAACAAAGAGTTTAAAGATCACAAAAACTAACAAGATGAATAGAAAAGATGTTCAAGTAAAGATTCTATTTATGGACAAAGACAACTATCACCATTGGAAGGTGAAGATGCACCTGCATCTCCTACCTTAAGATGAAGCATATGTGGACTGCATTGAGAAAGGTCCACATATCTCTATGAGAGCTGCTACAGGAAATGAAGCATCAATCCCAAAGCCACATGCAGAATGGTCAGATCCAGATAAACAACAAGTTCAAAAGGATAAAAAGGCCATGAACATTCTGTTTAATGGTGTTGACAGTTGACATGTTTGATAACATCATAAATTGTAAAACTGCTAAGGATGTCTGGGATACAATTCAAGTTATATGTGATGGAACTTAGCAAGTAAGGGAGAATAAAATGCAACTCTTGATTCAACAATATGAGCATTTCCATAGTGAAGAAGGTGAGTCACTCACTGACATTTTCAGTAGATTCCAAAAACTACTGAATGCTCTAAAACTGCATGGAAGGGTCTATCAAACAAAAGACTCAAACCTCAAATTTCTTAGATCTCTGCCAAAGGAATGGAAGCCTATGATAGCCTCATTGAGAAATTCTCAAGATTACAAGAAATTCACCTTGGATAGACTGTATGGTATCCTAAAAACCTATGAGCTTGAAATAGATCAAGATGAGAAGATGGAGAAAGGAAGAAAGAATGGAGGGTCCATTGCATTAGTTGCTGAGCAAGAAAAGGAGAAGGAGATAAAGGTTGAAGTTGTTGTCTCTGCACCAAACCCTAGAGTTTGTGAAGGCAAAGGTAAAGGGCTAGTAGCTGAACATGAAGCTCATCTTAGTCAAGATGACATGGATGACATAAATGAGCATCTTGTTTTTCTATCCAGGAGATTTTCCAAACTCAAATTCAAGAAGAATTTTGGAGCAGCTAAGTCAAACAAAAACATGGTTGATAAGTCTAAATTCAAGTGTTTTAAGTGTCGCTTGGCAGGTCATTTCGCTAGTGGGTGTAGAAAGCCTGATTTTGGTAAAAAGAAGTTTGAGCCTGTTGATTATAAGCAGAAATACTTTGAGTTGCTCAAGCAAAAGGAAAGGGCTTTCATTACACAAGAAAATGACTGGGCTGCAGATGGATTGGAAGAGGATGAAGATACAAGCTATGTAACGCCCCCAAATCCGGGGTCAAGGGATTTGGTCGTCACTATGAAATCTCAATCCAACTTAACCTGTTAAATCAATAAATAAATGCCAGCGGAAGATATTTAACATAAATGATCCCATCTAATCCAAGATCTTTTAAGGTTACAGTTCTAGAAACAAGATATGCAAATTCCACAAATAAATTTTTTTCACTTCCTTTTAAAACTCTTTTCAATAATTCTCAATATCCAAACTTAACCCGCTAGTATAACTTCGAAATGAAGTATACTAGGCCCAACTATAAAATACACAACTATAATATAATATAATATAAACAACTTTACACAATAAAACTTACACTAATTCGCAAACCCTGGACCAACCAACTTCCAAGAGCTTCTTCTTGCTTCCTCGAATTACGCAGCTAAACAGCGCAAGCTAATCCTCACTGGAGGTTAAATTTAAAAACAGGCAAGTATGAACGGAAGAAATGCTCAACAAGATCATTATAGCATATATAGGGTCGTTTTGATATAAAACCGACATCTGCATTAGGCAGAACATTTAAAATCATAATTGTTGAATCATAAAATTTTAGTTGAGGAATCCAAGAATTGATTCCTTAATTGTATTCAAAACCATTTTGATATTTTTGAGCGAAATGCTTCAGCAATACTTTGAATCTTGACGAGAATCAAACTCGTAAAACAGTGTTTACGGAAATATCGTAAACAATAATAACATGAAACAATGATTATAGAGTGGATCATAAACTCATTCAAAACCGAACTCTTCAAATTAATACTTACTTTGTTATCATATCAAATTAGATATCAATACGAACTTTGATGCTCACAACACCCATACTGAAGTCAACATCAATCATCTATACTAATACCACCTTTGATATTTAACAACAACGTAAGTATAAGCATAAATCAGAATCGAAATCAAAACTGCATTTTACCATTATTCCAAAACAGAAATAGTTGATAAATCATTTATTCTATGATTATCAAAACAATAAAGAAATTTAGATATCAATTTAGATTGGAACCAATAACATTTCATGTTGTTCCCGATGATCAGTCGTGAAACAACACCGGTATCCCGCAGCCATACCATAAATATAGGTACTACCCGTATCCCGAAGACATACGGTACCTATAGGGCGCCAGAAAAGGCATAACTAGCCTTGAAAGATATTACAGCTGGACCGATATCTCGACCGCCTACGCTGTAATCAATAACCAGTAACCAGTAACCATTCCAATCTTAAAACCCTTTTTTTATTGACAAAGGAGCCGAATCCTTCGACATCCAAAATAATTTTTATTCCCCCACTCACTTAGGCAGGAATACTCGCAACAAAATCATCTTTCTCAAAATTCAAAATATTTATAAATCCGGTAATTTGATACGTAAAATCACTTAGCTATTCTGAACCTAGAATAGCAGATGAAAACTTGCATAAACAGAATTATTTAATTCAGCGATATGTAAAACATTTATCTATCTTGAACTGAATAGGGAAAGCAATACTTGCATGATAAGATTCAAAATAAATATCACTTGAACAATAAGTGATAATAAGGATACTTGCCTTTGGGTTTTAGCAGTTAGTCACACTCGCAAAGACGCATCTATCTGACATTCTGCTTCAAAACATCACCGTCTTTATTCAATTAATCATTTGGTCTGCTGCTCATGTAGTGCTGCAACCCAAGATTCCATACTATTCAACTCTACTCTTCACCCATTCCATCGGGTCCTGATCGACTTGAGAAATCTGCATCTATAATTAAAATATAGAACTTTAATCGTCTAATTGATAATCACTCGATGAACTACGCGTCAAAAGCCTATCGTCTACCCATACAATAACCCACACATGAATATAACAGACAAACACAGGATTCTTGATCCACATATGCACATAATTCACATAGCATATAAGCACATAACTCATATATCACATAATTCATATCACATAAAACTCGGTTCATCAGAAAGGTCGACTCGGTATGTTTAAAACGGAAATCAGGTCAAAAATATGATTTATCGATCAAAAATCGACTCAGAATGATTCGTAAAACAGGCGACCTTTCGAAAGAAAAGAATTTGGGTCTCGAAAGTATTTTTAATAGAAGCAGAATATTTTTCTGAGTCTATACGCGATCGTTTCGTATTAAACAGACGAACGATTGATTTATTATGAATTTTTGAACATTTTTCGGAATAAAAACGGGTCTCTAAATCATTTTATAACTAAATAATAGTGCTCGAACACCCGAAAATAATTTTATAAGAATTATTGAGCCTGGAAAATAATTTAAAATAATATTTTAAAGCTCGAACTATTTTTCGGAATTTTTAAATCATAAGAAATAATTAACTCGAATTAAATAATCAATTAAAATTTGTTAACTAAATAATTTGAATTTATTTTCGAATAATAATAAAAATAATAATCTTCAGAACTAAAAAATAATATTTTCTTGGAAATCGGACAGCACCTCCTCTATTTCTCGGACTACCAGTCGATATCATATCGACACAACCAACAACAATCAACATAATAATTTATATTTACGCGTATAAACACTCCAGAAATGAATAACACGGCCACCTGAACCAAAACTCAGACCAAAAGTGACTTCTCCAATAATTTCTAAAAATTATGAAATAAATATATAAACACTAACATGCTATAATATACACAAGTACGAAAGCGGAATTTCGGAATCGTTACCCAAAATAAATTTTGATCACCCTGAAGAGAATATCTGATGTCCGGAAAATATCTCCAGAAAAATACGAAATTAATAGTCATAGACATATACACGCTGAGATGCCATGTGGAGTAATCACCGCCTCCAAACTCTTTTTCTACGCCCCGAAAATAAATTAAAACGGAAATATAACGGAAATATGTCCCACAATTTTTCTTCTCAAAACCTTGCAATATATATATACATATGCGTAGGTATCGAAGCGCTGATCGTTTATATATATAACAATTGAAATTTGGATGAACGGTTGAGAAGATATGAATTTTTGAAAATTAAAAGTATATAAATATATACGAGAGAGAGAGAGAGAGAGAAGAGAGACAGGGGAGAGAGAGCCATCTGTGTAAAACAAGAAAACTAAAGGAAAGGGGGCAGGGGATTAATGCTGGTGGGGTGGCTTTTTTTGTTTTTTTTTAACAAACGGTACACTGACACACGTATAGAACATGCATACGATAATAACCAAAATCAAAGACACGTGTAATAGAATTGACACGTACCCTGCACAACTCGGTTCTGTCCCGTTTTTGCTTTTTAAGTAACAAATTTGCGGGTGAGAATAATCCGAAAAATTACCAAAATACTTTTAAAATTTTAAGAATAATTAAAAACTAGTAAAATAAAATTTTCATAATTTTTAAAGTAATTTTGACTTGCACGCTATACCCGCATTTTACAATTAACGAACCGAGCTGCACTTGAAACAAATTCAGAAAATTACTAAAATAGTCTTAAAATGTTACAAATATCCTGAAGTTTATAAAAACATAAATTTCGTAATTTTAAAATAATTTTTGAAACGCAATTTATACCCGTTTTTAGCAATTAAACGATTCAACGCGCGAGTGAAATTAATCCCAAAAATTCCCAAAATAATTTTAAAATTCTCAGAGTATTCCAAACTTAAATAAATATGAGTTTCGTAATTTTTGAAGAATTTTGGAATTAAATACGAGTTTTACAAATAAATGCAATCAGAAAATCATATAGGGCTAAATATTTGATGAAATATTGATTTCTAAATTTTATAAAATCCCAAAAATAATTATTGTAATTATAAAGTCATAAAAATAATTTTAAAGATAATTTAAATATTTATGAAATTAAATTTTCAATAAAATCACTTTTAAAGACAAAAACAAAACGATACGACTCAGTAATTAATAATACAAATAACCTTCAATCACAAATGAGTCCCACACAATTAATATTACATACAATACATAGCAGACCGAATATCCATCCAATCCCTAATATTACTAAACGAACACAATTTACCGATATCAATGAAATGATCGGTTTTCAAATAAACTTTTGAAAATAATATATTTAAGTAAATATTTTCAGAAATTAATAAGGATCGATATAACACTTAACAATTAGCATATTACCATTTAATAACACAAACTCGTCAAATAGGAATAAAATATCCCCAATTTTATTCCTTATAAATCAGAAAATCACATAAACATATTCAAATAATAATAATAATAATAATTCTGAAAATACGGGATATCACAAGCTATGTCAATCTAGCACTTATGGCCAAGTAAGATGAAATAGAGACCAGTTTATCAAGCAATCAGGTAATCACAACCAACCTAGCTCATTTATCTAAAGCTGAGTGTAATGATGCTATAAATGACATGTCTACTAAATTATATCACCTGCGTGTTACATCAAGTTGATAAGTGGATATTATATCCACTTGGAATGCTTTATTACAAGCTTAAATTGGTGTTTTGGACTCAAGTTGTTGGTATTTTGATGTGTTTTTGTGTTATTGCATTTCAGGTATCAGTTAAATGAAGAAAAGAGCTTTTAAAGGAAATATGATAAAAAGTGATCAGAATTGGAAGCCAGGGCCATTTTTAAGTTGTAGAAAATCTCAATAGCTTCGCGTGGGCAGTTGAATCGCCTAATTCTGACGAGTAGAACTCAAGTTATGGCCAAAACAAGATTCACCAGAAATTTTTCCAGTCAGTAGCTGAGTGCCCGCTCAGGAGCTGAGCGGCCGCTCAAGGCGCGGCTGGTCGCTGATTTCGCTGAAAACACCTTTTTTGAGTGGAATTTGACGATTTTAAGGGTCCAGGTCCACTAGGGGCGTATATATACTTAAAAAAGGGTTTATTAAGACCTTGTTTATACCATGCTTTCATATGAACCCATGGTGACGATGAGTTCTATTATGGGCTAATCGTTATCATGGGGTTCTAGCGGATTTACTTATGGATTTCAATAATTAATTTGTTTCGATATCTTGGTGTGTGGTGATTGATTGATATCCTAGTATTGGTTGTGCTTATTCATCTTATGCGCATAGCTAACATATAATATAGCGTGTTAATCTCTATTGAAGCGACAGTGAATATAAAGGTTTAGAACTTGCCATGCTAGCATAGGTTCATGTATGTGTATGCATGATTCGTAGGTAACTCTAACCGTTTTACTTGCCCTATGTAATCATTATGGATAACTTGTGCTTAAACCATTATGTTGTCAAATTCTATAGACATATAGGGTCTCAATATAGTTGGTGCCTATTCAGCTTCTATCTCTTTTGTGGATGTCTGGTAGAATGGTACTCGTGCAACGAAAGTTGGCGTTTATCAGTTTCGTGTTATCTGATTAGTGTCCTCACCATCACATGCTAAGGTTAAGAATGAGAAGGCTATTGAATGAAGTAGTAATGAAGTTAGAATCCCATGTTTGTCATATATAGTAATTCAACCTCAATTCTCTTAGTTAATGTTATTTAGTATAATCTCTTAGTTTAATCAAAACCCAATTTGTTATTTGTCTTAGCATTGAGCGATAACCATACATTGTTGCATAGGTGCATAAATTGAACTTAACCTAAACCAGTCTCTGTGGGAACGAATCTGATTTATATCTTATACTATTTGTGAACGCGTATACTTGCGTGTATTTTAGCGCGTATTTTCGCCCTAACAAGTTTTTGGCGCCGCTGCCGGGGACTCAGTGTTAATTTTTAGTTTATGTGCTTGTCATCAGTGGTCGTTAAAGTTCACTGACTCGGATTCTTTTACTTTCACAGTTTATTTGTTTGTGTTTCAGGTACTCGTTACAATGGGAGATCCAGCAGCACGAACGAAAGCCTTGATGGATTTTTCTCAACCCAAGATCAATGACATTCAATCTAGCATTGTCCGGCCAGCTATCACAGCTAATACCTTTGAGATCAAGCCTGGCATAATTCAATGGGTGCAGAATTCAATCCAGTTTGGGGGTTCTTCAACGGAAGATCCCAATATGCACATTAGGGATTTCATTGAGATCTGCGACACCTTCAAGTTCAACGGCGTTTCTGAAGATGCTGTGAAGCTGAGACTGTTCCCATTCTCTCTGAGGGACAAGGCTAAGAGCTGGTTACACTCTCTACCAGCTGGTTCGATTACTACTTGGGAGGATCTTGCTCAGAAATTCCTTACTAAATTTTTCCCTATGGCGAAGACAGCTGCAATGAGGAACGCTATTACTCAATTTGTGCAGCAAACGGGAGAATCGCTATGTGAAGCTTGGGAGAGCTACAAGGAGATGCTTAGGAAGTGTCCTCATCATGGAATTCCTGATTGGATGATCATCACTTATTTTTACAATGGGTTGGGAGCACAGTCCAGACCCATGCTTGATGCAGCATCAGGCGGAACATTATGGGCAAAGAGCTATAAGGAAGCTTATGATCTAATTGAACTGATGGCTGCTAATGAATATCAGTATCCAACCCAGAGATGTCCACAGGGCAAGGTAGCAGGAGTTCTTGAGGTGGATACAGCTACGGCTATCACTGCTCAACTAAAGGCGTTGTCTATGAAGATCGATTCTCTGGCTAACTATGGTGTTAAGCAGATAACCAGTGTTTGTGAGCTGTGTGCAGGTCCGCATGTGACAGAGCAATGCGCTATATCTAGTGACTCAGCTCAGTTTGTGAGCAACTTTCAGAGATCGCAGCAGCCAGTTCCTGCCACTTATTATCCTGACAACTGGAATCATCCTAACTTCAGCTGGAGCAACAATCAGAATGTGATGCAACAGCCGTTCCAGCAGTTTGCAAATAAGCTATTTAACCCTCCTGGTTTTCAGCAACAATTTACACCAAGACAACAACTCCAACTTCAACAACAAACTCATGATGCAGGTCTATCTTCGAATGAAAAATCTGAATTGGAGGAGTTGAGGCTTATGTGCAAAAACCAGGCTCTTATATGCCAAAGCCAGGCTAATTCTATCAAGACTCTGGAGAACCAAATAGGGCAAATTGCTAATGCCTTATTGAATCGGCCACCAGGAATGCTTCCTAGTAATACAGAAGCCAATCCAGGAAAGAGGAAAGTTGAAGAACATGTGAACGCCATCACCTTAAGGCCTGGAAAGGTCGCAAGCCCTCAAATTCAGCAAGACGAAGAGCCTAAAAAATCTCAAGATTCAGAAAATGCAGTTGTGGCTGAAGAAGAAGTGCAGAAGGAAGCAGAGGTGGAACCAAGGAAGACTACTGTGGAACACACTCCTCCTGAGGGTAATACAGGGGAGAAGCAGATCTATCTTCCACCTCCTTTTCCTAAAAGGCTGCAGAAGCAGAAGTTGGATAAGCAGTTTGAGAAGTTTTTGGAGGTGTTCAAGAAACTTCATATCAACATACCTTTCGTTGAAGCTCTTGAACAGATGCCTGGTTATGCGAGGTTTATGAAAGGTATTCTCTCTCGAAAAGTGAAGCTCGATGACTTAGAGACCGTTGCTCTCACGGAGTAATGTAGTGTTGTGCTGCAACAGAAGTTGCCTCCGAAGCTTAAAGATCCTGGAAGCTTCACTATTCCTTGCACCATCGGAAACTTGTCGTTCGACAAGTGTTTATGTGATTTAGGAGCTAGCGTCAATATGATGCCCTTATCTATCTTCAAGAAGCTTGGTCTTCCTGATCCGAAACCAACATACATGTCATTGCAACTAGCTGACCGTTCCATCGCTTATCCACGAGGTATAGTGGAGGATGTCTTGGTCAAGGTGGATAAACTCTTCTTCCCTGCTGACTTTGTAATTCTTGATTTCGAGGAAGATAAGAAGATTCCCATCATCTTGGGAAGACCATTCTTGACTACAGGCTGAACTATGATCGATGTGCAAAAAGGAGAGCTTTCGATGAAGGTTTACGATCAAAAGGTCACTTTTAATGTGTTCAAGGAAATAAAGTTACACACGGCTAAAGAGGAGTGCTTTAAAGTAGAGCAACTGCAGGTTTTGAATGCACCTCCGTGGAAGAGGAAGTTAGATATGCCATTCGATTCTCTTGGGTTAGCAGAGCTGAAATTTTCTCAAGACCGTCTCGAGCCATCTATTGAAGATGTTTCCACACTTGAGCTTCACCACTACCAGATCACTTGAGTTATTCATTCTTAGGTGCACCCCCTGACAAGGGGTTGGGATATATCTTTGATGATATAGAGGGTAGCCGAACGGATCCTCCAGTGCCTACAGAGGGTTCTTCTCATGTGCAGCAGGTAGTTGATAGGACTGGTGTTGGTGATGAGCAGTACAGGCGAGTAATTAGCCGTATGGAGGCCATGCACGACATTCACCGTCATTTTGCTGAAGATTTGACACACGCTTTCGGTACTATTTTCCGAGACACTAGTGGCGAGGTTGATTGGCCACCTGATCCTCCACCCGACGAGGGTGAATCTCCCGCTAATTAGGTATGCCTGAAATCCTTATTATTGCCTTCAATGAGGACATCGAAAATTTTAAGTTTGGGGGTGATAATGTAAGAATTAGTAGTGTGTGTCCATATAGATTCATATAGATTCATGTTGCATGTTTAGTTATATGTTATGGATTAAAACTACTATATATAATTTCTGTATTTAATACTAAGGAACGTGAGCTTCGAGGCTCGATTTGACTGCTCTTGTGTTTCGTGACTCAATCTGCCTTAACAAGATGCCTACGTACCTTGCTGATTGCCAAGGATCAAGTCAAAAAACGTAGTTCTTGGTTGGTGGGGGTGAGACCCCTTATATAGATGTGGGAGTCCTTGATTTGGACTTGGTATAGGAGACTTGGTGGACAAGCCTCTGAATTAGGATAGACTTAGGAGTCCTAGGAAGTAGGAAGCTGATCCCTTATCCTTTTAGGTCCCCTTGAGGCTAATCTATAAGGATTTATATCCTTATCGGGACTCTTCTCAATAGCTGATTTTTCCCTTATTAATTAATTACGAAATTAATTAATAATCAGGGTTTTTAGGCCTTTTTTATTCCACCAGGCCTGATCTGGTCCATCAGGCTTAACCTTTCTGGTCTGAGTTTCATATATCTTTTCATTGGGCCTAGCAGCCCACAACTTGTACAATTAATGCAGTATTTAATTATACAATCATAATTTATTTATCCCTATCATTTGCCCCCCAACTTTTGGGAAACATTGAATAGGTTTCGCAGAAGTTAAGTCTATTTGTTCCCTTACAGGGTTTCGTTTTTCCGTAAAGTGTGGAGCGACCTACACGTTTACAACGAATTTTTCCTTTTATTTAGGAATTATTTTGATTTCCAGGAATTTTTCCCTTATTTCCGGGATTTTTCCCTAATTTCTGGATTTTTCCCTAATTTTTCTGGGATTTTCCCTAATTTTTCTGGGATTTTTCCTTATTTTTCTGGGATTTATCCTTAATTTCTGGATTTTTCCCTTAATTTCTGGATTTTTCCCTTAATTTCTGGGATTTATCCTTAATTTCTGGAATTTTCCCTTAATTTCTGGGATTTATCCTTAATTTCTGGATTTATTCCTTAATTTCCAGATTTTTCCCTTAATTTCTGGGATTTATCCTTAATTTCTGGAATTTTCCCTTAATTTCTGGGATTTTTCCCTAATTTCTGGATTTTTCCCTAATTTTTCTGGGATTTTCCCTAATTTTTCTGGGATTTTTCCTTATTTTCTGGAATTTTCCCTTAATTTCTGGGATTTATCCCTAATTTTCTAGGATTTTCCCTTAACTTCTGGGATTTATCCGTAATTTTCTGGATTTATCCGCAATTTTCTGGATTTATCCGCAATTTTCTGGATTTATCCGCAATTTTCTGGATTTATCCGTAATTTTCTGGATTTATCCGCAATTTTCTGGATTTATCCGTAATTTTCTGAATTTATCCGCAATTTTCTGGATTTATCCGTAATTTCTGGTTTAAAATGCATACAAAATTGATTAGGATGCAGAAGAAATTGATCAGGATTCAGCCAAATCGATCAGAATTCCTGCTCGATTTCGATCAGGATCCTGATCGAATTAACTCAGGATCTTACACTCTGGTCGACAGGATTCCTGATCGATTTCGATCAGGGCTCTGATCGAATTGATCTTCAAAGTGACACCCTAGTCGACTGTTACACGTGCTTAATCGATCAGGATTCCTGATCGATTTCGATCAGGACTCTGATCGAATTAAGTGATTTTCTATCATTCTGATCGAATGGAATATCGATCAGGATTTTCTTCTGTGTCGATCAGGACTCTGATCGATCTTAGGGGATTTCTTCCCTCCTGTTCGAATAATATATCGACCAGGATTCTCTTTGGTATCGATCAGGACTCTGATCGATCTTAGGGGATTTCTTCCCTTCTGTTCGAATAATATATCGACCAGGATTCTCTTTTGTATCGATCAGGACTCTGATCGGATTTAGGGGATTTCTTCCCTTCTGTTCGAATAATATATCGACCAGGATTCTCTTTTGTATCGATCAGGACTCTGATCGGATTTAGGGGATTTCTTCCCTTCTGTTCGAATAATATATCGATCAGGATTCTCTTTTGTATCGATCAGGACTCCGATCGATCCAGTTTAAAACTCTGGTCGATTTTTGACCATTCATTTTCCATATGAGCTTCTAGATTATTCCTGATATTTCTAGTAGACGGGCTTTTAGGTTGGGCCTGGCTAAATGGGCCTAGAAACGCCTCGTATTCCGAGCTTTTCGCCTATATAAGTGTAGTGTGAAGTGAGAATCCTCACTTCACTTCTCATTTCTCATTTTCTTCTACAAACTTCTCTAGAGTTCTCCCTTTGAGTAGGCGATTTCCGGCGAGCACACAGCCACCGTAGCTCCACCATTCTCAAGTATTTCTGGGTTTCAAGCTTTTAAACGAAGTATATCAATGGCGGACCGCGACTTGGCTCGTTTGCAGAAGATGAATGTCTCTAAGAGAGGTACAAGCATTCAAATTCAATCTCCATATACTTCTCTCATTGACATGATTAACTCGAGAGGTGATGAATATCCTTCTCTATCTGAGTTAGATTCGTATAATCATGGTAACACTTTTCATGAGTTAGATGGTAGAATAGAGTCTATGAACACCCTGTACAGACTTCCACCCCACCTTAGGATCACTCCAGCCGCCCCTGGGGATAGGACTTGTAATTGGGAGGGGGATACCCTGTTCATTTATCGAGGAGCCCTGACCGCAGGTCTTAGGTTCCCATTCCACGAATTTATTCCTCGTTTATTAGCCGATGTACAAATCAACCCTTGTGAACTCCCTCCCAACGCCTGGAGGAATATTATCTGTTTTATGGTCCTTTGTCTCAGGAATAACTTCCCTCTTTCCGTAGCTGTCTTTAGGAAAGTTTTCCAATTCTATAATAGCTCCATGAGTCAACCGGGATGGGTTTTAATTCGCCAACGACCCAAAGTTCCCCATATCTTTGATAGTAACTCTATAGTCGAGAACAACCCTAAATGGAGGGATGAGTTTGTGAGGCTGACCTGGGCTGGGGGTGATTGGGCCACACTCTTCCGTAGGCCATTTTGCAAGGTATCAGATGGTAGTCCTGGTAGTATCAGATTGACTGATGAGGAGGAGGTGGCCTACCAGGCCTTAATTTCAGATGATGGGAAAACGGATACCTGGACCCTTTTAGAGGAGTTTTCCTTGAAGAAAGTTGGTCTCTCCCAGGCCAGTGATAAGGGTAAATTTATACCTGCGTAATTATTTTTCCTTCTCTTTAATCGCACTTTTTCTTCTTTTTTTCTGGATTTTAATGTTCCTTCTACTTTTCCTTTCAGCTTGCGAGGCCATCAATAATGTTAACAGGCCTAAGGAGGGGGAGTCAGGCCGTCAGAAAAGGGCCAAGCTAAACAGGGACCCTAGGAGCAAACCTGACGGTCCTTCTTTTCTTAAGCCCCACGTCCCGGTGGTCGAGCTGGGGGACGATGTGGATCCTCCACTTAAGGCACATTCCTTCAGGCCTAACTGGGGCTTCAGGAGGAGCGATACGGTGGTTGGATCCACCAAACACGCTAAAGATTGGTCTTATCACTCCGTCACTCCCCATGACTTTACTGACATTGTTACGGGGAGTGATATTGAGACTATTGAGCTTCTGGGTTCTCAAGCCCAAGCTGCGGTAATTTTCTTTCTCTCCTTCTTTGAATCCCAACTTTCTTGTATTCCAACGAACTTGTGCTAACTCATACATATTTCTTTGCAGAGTAATACCTACTTCCAGGCGGCCCTCCATCAGGCTAGGTCCTGGAAGGGTAACTCAGATGGGTTTGAGAAAGAGATGAAGAAATGGGAGGAGAGAGCCAAGGTCCTGGAGAAGAAGCTGGACACGAAGAAAGAGGAGCTGGCTCAGGCTCATTCCGAGCTGGTGAAACTTAGGAGCGATAAGGATAAGCTCATCGATGACTACATGGATTCTGACAAGTTTAAGAATCTCATGGAGATTCATGATGAGGGTCTTTATTCCCTACAGTTTACTCAGGGATGGGACGCGGCCGTGAAGGCGGTTTCTGAGAAGTACCCGGGCTTAGTCGACCCTAAGGACTTTATAAGTCCTGAGCAGGCTGAGTCGGAGGACAGCATAGATGCCCTCTTTAACTCCCCTCAGCCAGATGATCGCATCTTGGATCCTAACACTGCTTCTCCTCCCGCTTCTCCTGCGAAGGACGCTGAAGGCGCTGATAAGGAGAAAGAGAATGAAGGCTCCCACATGGAGGAGTAGTTTTTCTATTCTGTAATTTGATCCTTAATTTATGTCTGGACTTTTGTTTGTATCAGATCTTATTACCCTCCGGGGTTATTTTATATGCTTCTTGCATTTTTCTCCTTTATCTTTCTGATACTTTAATATGCATTCAAGCTTGAACTAATTGGCCACACCAGTGTTATCACAACTCAAACATCCATAGGTTGAAATAATTTTGATTTCTTCAGTTTGAAGTCTGGTTTTTCAAAACCTTACATAGCATGGGTTCGACCCTAATCAATAATAACTAGACAATGTAAATTCTACTGGAATATAAAATCCTATGCAAGCAAAGCTTCCAGGTGCTTTTAAGCCTACTTGTCACAATGACAAGTGAGAATCGTACTTCGCCTATCTTACACGTAGTAAACCTTCAGGTTTTGTGCGTGCCAGGTCCTCGGGACTTCAAAACCATCCATAGTCTCGAGCTTGTAGGTTCCTCTACCTTGAACACTCTTGACTCTGTACGGCCCTTCCCAATTTGGGGCAAGCTTCCCTTTTTGTCCTACACCAGATGCTTCTATCTTCCTCAAGACTAGATCGCCTTGTTTAAAAAACCTTTCTTTAACCCTTAAGTTGTAGTAGAATGAAGCTTTTTTCTGATATTCTACTATCTTTGCATGTGCTTTATCTCGCACTTCATCAATTAAATCCAGGGCTAATCTCTGCCCTTCCTCATTTTCTTTCTCGTCGAAAGCCTGAATCCTTGGAGAGGAATGTGATATCTCCACAGGAACTACTGCTTCCGCCCCATATGCCAACATGAAAGGAGTTGCATCTGTCGTGACTCTACAGGTAGTCCTATAAGCCCATAATATGGGAAGTATCTCATCTACCCAATTATTTCTCGACTTTTCGATCCTCTTCTTTAGTCCATCCAGGATTATCCGATTTGCTACTTCCGCTTGCCCATTGGCTTGCGGGTGAGCCACAGAGGTGAATCGTAACTCAATTTCATTTTCTTCACAATACTTCTTGAATTCCTCATTGTTGAATTGCGTTCCATTGTTAGTGACGAGGATACGGGGAATTCCATATCGGCACATAATGTTTTCCCACAGGAATTGTGCAACCTGCTTAGTTGTGATTTTGGCCAAAGGTTTGGCTTCGATCCACTTGGTGAAATAATCAATAGCTACAATCAGAAACTTCCTTTGTGCTATGGCCATAGGAAAAGGCCCTAGAATATCCATCCCCCACATAGCAAAGGGAATAGGTGAGTTGATAGAGGTCAGCATCTCGGGGGGTTGTCTGGCGACTGGTGCATGCTTCTGACAACGATCACACTTCTTTACATATTCTTTGGCATCAGCCATCATTTCTGGCCAATAGAAGCCTAAACGAGTTATCTTATGAGCCAAGGCCCTGCCCCCCAAGTGTTGCCCGCAAATGCCTTCATGCACTTCCTCAAGAGCCAAGCGTGCCTCATCGGGCCTGAGACACCTCAAGTAAGGAACCACGAAAGATCTTTTATATAGAATCCCATCTATCAAAGAGTACCTTAGTGCTCGAACAGTTAACTTCCGTGCCTCAATTGTATCGCTTGGCAACCAACCGGTCTGAATGTGAGCCTTGATGGGATCAATCCATGACGTCCCCAAGCCTACGGGAGCCACAAGCTTAACATCTATGCTTCGTGTCTTCAAAACACGGAAGTACACACTTCCTGAACTTTCTTCAATCTCAGATGAAGCAAACTTTGATAGCGCATCTGCTTTAGCATTTTCTTCCCTTGGAATGTGTTCAACATGGCATTCATTAAATTGGGTCATCACAGCCCTTACTAGGCGAACATACTTTGCCATCGTATCATCCCTTGCTTCAAATTCTCCCTTTACCTGGGATATGATCAACTTCGAGTCTCCACGGACCTTTAAGTTTTTGACTCTAAGTGTCCCAGCTAGACCAAGGCCAGCAATCAGGGCTTCATACTCTGCCTCATTGTTTGTGGTTGGGAAGTCTAGCTTCATGGCATACTCAATTAAGAATCCATCAGGGCTTTGCAAAACCAACCCTGCTCCACTGGAATTTGTTTTTGATGCTCCATCAAAATAGAGAACCCAATATTCTTTCTCCTTGTCCCCATTGTCGACTCCCTTGTCTTGAGGTGTGGTATCTTCCTGCCCCCCGACTTCTTGGTTGGGTATGGTATATTCCACCACGAAGTCAGCTAGTGCCTGGGCTTTTATGGCCATACGTGGCTTATACTTGAGATCGAACTCTCCCAACTCTATTGCCCACTTAATTAGTCTCCCACTTGCCTTGGGACTGTGAATGATATTTCTCAGTGGCTGATTTGTTAGCACTTCAATTTGGTGAGCTTGAAAATAAGGACGCAGCTTTCTTGAAGCCATCACCAAGGCTAAAGCGAATTTCTCAATGGCTGAATAATTCAACTCAGCACCATGCAAAATTTTGCTGACATAGTATACGGGTTTCTGGACTTTCAGTTCCTCCTTAACCAACACCGCGCTCAAGGCGCTTTCTGAAACAGCCAAGTACAAGAATAAAACTTCACCCAAAACTGGCTTGGCCAACAACGGGGCCTGGCCCATATACTTCTTTAACTCTTCAAATGCCTTCTGATTTTCCTCACTCCAAACAAAGTCTTTAATGTTCTTTAATGACTTGAAGAATGACAAGCACTTGTCTCCTGACTTGGAGATGAATCGTCCTAGCGCAGCAACCCTTCCTGTGAGTTTCTGAACATCCTTGACAGTTTTTGGGGGTTCCATGTCCAGGATTGCCTTTATTTTATCGGGGTTAGCCTCAATTCCCCTCTTTGAGACCATCAATCCCAAGAATTTTCCAGATCCTACTCCGAAAGCACACTTCGTGGGATTCAACATCATCTTGTGGTACCTCAGGACCTCAAAAGCTTCCCTCAAATGGGTTATATGATCAGTCTTTACTAGACTCTTGACTAGCATGTCATCAACATAGACTTCCATAGTCTTCCCAATAAGATCCTTAAAAATTTTATTCACCAACCTTTGATAGGTGGCTCCTGCATTCTTGAGACCAAACGCCATAACAAGATAACAATAAACACCAAAGTCAGTGATAAATGATACCTTCGGAATGTCATCCTTATGCATTTTGATCTGGTTGTATCCGCTAAACCCATCCATGAAACTCAGCATCTCATGTCCAGCGGTGGCATCAATCAAAGTATCAATTCTAGGCAGCGGAAAACAGTCTTTGGGGCATGCATCATTCAGATCGGTGAAGTCTATACACATCCTCCACTTTCCATTAGCCTTCTTCACCATTACAGGGTTTGCTAACCACTCCGGAAATTGAATCTCCTCAATGAAACCAGCCTCTAAGAGCTTTTCCACTTCCTGCTTTATAGCCTCTTGTCTTTCCGGGGCAAAATTTCTTTTCTTTTGTTTCACTGTCTTCCGACTTGGATCCACGTTTAGCTTGTGAGTAATTAACTCCGGGTCTATGCCTGGCATATCAGCTGCTGACCATGCAAACACATCACTATTTTCTTGCAAAAATTTCACTAACTTCCCTTTAAGGGGCTCCTCTAATGTGGCTCCAATGAAAGTCATCCTCTCAGGATTCTTGGGATCTAAAGGAACCGAAACCAATTCTTCTGCTGGCCTTCCTCTATTCTCATCATTTTCTCGAACATCCATATCTTCAATAGGGAGAACCTGCCCCCCGACTCCATCTGCCCTCAAAGAGGCCACATAACAGCTTCTAGCCATTTTTTGATCTCCTCTCTCTTCTCCAATCCCGTTTCGGGTGGGAAACTTCATGACTGAATGGTAGGAAGAGGGGACTGCCTTGAAGGCATGTATCCCTGTTCTCCCCATGATAGCATTATAAGTTGAACTAGCCTTTACCACTACGAAATCCAGCATCTGCGTTGCTTGTCTTGGCTCCGTACCTATGGTGGTTGGCAACTTGATTATCCCTTCCACAGGACATTCTACTCCAGCAAATCCATATATCGGCATGTCGGTTGGTGTTAACTGGGAGTCGTTATACCCCATCCTTAGAAAGGTGTCGTGGAGCAAGATATCCACAGAAGCACCATTATCCACAAGGACCCTCTTAACCGGGCTATTTCCCATTATTGGTGTTATGACCAGCGGGTCGTCATGGGGAAACTTCACACCCTCTAGGTCGGAATCATCAAAAGCCAATGTTACTTCTGTCCTGGCCCTCTTCGGGGCTTCTCCAACAATATGCATAACCTCTCTAGTATATGCCTTTCTGGAATTTTTGGACAATCCAGCAGCAGTTGGACCTCCAAAGATCGTGTTTATCACAGGCCCTTGAGGTCTCGGCCCTCCATAAATGGTGTTTATAACTGGTCCTCTAGGTTGGGGATTCCGCCCCTGATCATCTTGGTCCCTCCTACGATCTTCAAAGTTCTTCCTTCCATTATTATTTCTGTCTCCTCCATCTCCAGTATACTTGTTCAATCTTCCTTTTCGAATCAAAAACTCAATTTCATCTTTCAACTGCCTACACTCATCGGTGTCATGGCCAACATCTTTGTGAAACCTGCAATACTTGCCCTTATCTAGCTTGGCGGGATCAGCCTTCAAGGGCTTAGGCCAGCGAATATCTCTGTCTTTCTCAATCTCCATCAAAATCTGACTTCTGGGAGCATTCAGCTTAGCGTATTCAGTGAACTTTTGCCCAGGTCCTCCCTTCTTGGGGGTTGAATCAGGGTTTTGTTCAGTTCTAGGATATTTATCCTTAGCGATATACTCCAAATCAGTTTTTCGTTTCTTGCCTCCAGTGGGCTCATTACTTACTACAGTCTTCCTCATACTTTCTTCAACCTTGATATACTTCCCTGCCCTCTCTTGGAGCTGCAACATGCTCTCAGGGGGTCGTTTGGCCAAAGACATCTTGAAAAACTCATCCCTAGTTCCTTGTTGCAGTGCTATCATGGCTACCTTATCATCAAGGTCTGGGACTTTTAAAGCCTCCTTTGTAAAACGATTCAGGTAATCTCTTAAGGATTCCTTAGCTCCCTGCACAAGACTCATAAGAGATGCTGAACTTTTCTCATGGACTCTTCCACTGATGAATTGCTTAATAAAAGCCTGACTTAATTCTCTGAATGATCCAATAGAATTTGGGGGTAGGCGACTGTACCATCTTTGAGCCATACCCGACAGGGTTTGAGGAAAGGCCCGACATTTTATAGCATCGTTCACGGGTTGCAGCAGCAGTGCATTAGAGAATGTCCTAACATGATTAGCGGGGTCTTCCGTGCCATCATAGGCTTTGATAGTGGGCATCTTGAATTTCCTTGAGATATGGGCATTCATTATCTCTTCTGTGAAGGGTGGAGTTGGATCATCAGGATCTCCAAGGGGAAGGAGATTGCTTGGATCAGTTCTTGGGACAACAGCCCTTCTTCTTACCGGACCATCCAGGTCTATGATAGGAGGAGGATTTCTCCCCCTAGGAGGTATGTGGGATCTGGTGGCTTGGTGAGCCTCCAAATCACGTCTCAGCCTTTGGATTTCAGCCTCATGAGCCCTGATCTTTTCCTGCACTTCTTGGGGATTCGCCCCTGGGGTGCTTTGGGGGCGTTGCCTTCCATCGGCCATTGGCTCTTTTCCAGGACGCCTCCTTCTCGGGGCCACTTCATCATCCGAAGATTCGGAGTCTCTCTCAGTGTATGGACCAGAAAATTCCCGATCCTCAGGGATAGGATCCAAACCTCGTATATAGGGGGGCGACCGCCCTCGTGCTTCGCTTCGCCCCGCATATCCACTTCCTCCAACCTCAGGGTGAAGGGGCATCCCATAAGGGGGGTTAGTAGTAACAATAGTTGAATATTCATACCCGACGGGTCGAGAATTCATAGGTATATGTATTTGTTGAACTTGAGGATTCGTACCTTGAATAATCGGGGGAGTTGTCCCTTGTGGCTGAGGATGAGTTGCCCCTGTCTGGGCTTCCCCCTGAGTAGATGCATAAGTTGAATGGGGAGGAACCTCCACGGTTGATGAAATCACCTGGGTTGTCCCTGATGGTGTTCCCTCCTCCAGAGTGCTGGTTGTTCTCCGTGTTCTCGCCATGGTTGTTGTTGCGTTGTTCCCACAGACGGCGCCAAATGTTATGGATTAAAACTACTATATATAATTGATGTATTTAATACTAAGGAACGTGAGCTTCGAGGCTCGATTTGACTGCTCTTGTGTTTCGTGACTCAATCTGCCTTAACAAGATGCCTACGTACCTTGCTGATTGCCAAGGATCAAGTCAAAAAACGTAGTTCTTGGTTGGTGGGGGTGAGACCCCTTATATAGATGTGGGAGTCCTTGATTTGGACTTGGTATAGGAGACTTGGTGGACAAGCCTCTGAATTAGGATAGACTTAGGAGTCCTAGGAAGTAGGAAGCTGATCCCTTATCCTTTTAGGTCCCCTTGAGGCTAATCTATAAGGATTTATATCCTTATCGGGACTCTTCTCAATAGCTGATTTTTCCCTTATTAATTAATTACGAAATTAATTAATAATCAGGGTTTTTAGGCCTTTTTTATTCCACCAGGCCTGATCTGGTCCATCAGGCTTAACCTTTCTGGTCTGAGTTTCATATATCTTTTCATTGGGCCTAGCAGCCCACAACTTGTACAATTAATGCAGTATTTAATTATACAATCATAATTTATTTATCCCTATCATTATAGTTCATTCATATTTTTGCATGATTTGTTCATTTAAGACATATTTGTTTATTTTTATGTAATTTCATATAGTTACATTTGCATGCATATTTAGCATGATCCCTTAAGATGAACTATGATATTTGATAAGTTGATATTAAATTGAGTGTGGTGATGACGAATATAGGGATGTTTAAGTCTTAATGAATTGATTTGCATGTCGGAAACAAATATTTTCACAAGTCTTATAAGGTTGCTTTTGATCTAGATCATGATCATACTTGTTTGTTGTTGAGATTTAATCACTTGGTTATATTTAGAATTTGTGATATTCTCGTAATGACGTAAAAATACTGATTTTTTTATCTGGAGAAAAACTTGGATTTCATTGCTAGTTGTTGTAAGGCTAGGTGTCAAATGGCTAGTAGTCGGCTCATATTTTTATGAGTAGTCTAGGGTTGAATGAGATGGAGCGAAACGCACTCATTCAGAAATTATTGAAAAAAAAGAAAAGAGAAAAAAAAAGAAAAAAAGAAAGAAAAAAGTATGTGTTTATGCATAATTGATCAAGAGTGAGCTCTTTAATACTCGAGTTATTAAGTTCTAGGGGACTTTGTGCCTGGTGACCTAAGGCTTTTATAGTCTGGGATCCGCTAACCTAACGCTCGCTACATGGGTATTATTGTATAAGTCTTTTGGGACCTCATTCATTGCACGATCAAATAAGCATCTTTGTTATGTGTTCAATAATAGTATGAATCCTTGTATAACTCTAGTAGAAAGGAGGTGTTGTGAGTCATAATGCGTTTATTGTCTATTCTATTTATAAACTTTTGATTGTTTCGATGATAGATAAGTTATGCTTATTGATCTAGTATCGAGAGTATATCTGTTAAGCATCCACACACGCACGTTTCTGGTTTGTGAGTTGGTTTGTGGGATTTATTCGAGCTCTGTTTAAAGTCATTGCATTCTTAGAGGCATTGGCTTATTGATTTGGTTATGGTTATTCTGAGGGGATCGATTGCTTTATCATTTAGTTGCATTCACATAGTTGCATTCATGCATTAGGTTTGTTTTGTAGTTTTGAGTCTGTTTATGCTTGAGGACAAGCATCGATTCAAGTTTGGGGGTGTGATAAGTGGATATTATATCCACTTGGAATGCTTTATTACAAGCTTAAATTGGTATTTTGGACTCAAGTTGTTGGTATTTTGATGTGTTTTTGTGTTATTGCATTTCAGGTATCAGTTAAATGAAGAAAAGAGCTTTTAAAGGAAATATGATAAAAAGTGATCAGAATTGGAAGCCAAGGCCATTTTTAAGTTGTAGAGAATCTCAATAGCTTCGCGTGGGCAGTTGAATCGCCTAATTCTGACGAGTAGAACTCAAGTTATGGCCAAAACAAGATTCACCAGAAATTTTTCCAGTTAGTAGCTGAGCGCCCGCTCAGGAGCTGAGCGCCCGCTCAGGAGCTGAGCGCCCGCTCAGGAGAGCTGAGCGGCCGCTCAGGAGAGCTGAGCGGCCGCTCAGGAGAGCTGAGCGGCCGCTCAAGGCGCGGCTGATCGCTGATTTCGCTGAAAAGCTTTTTTTGAGTGGAATTTGACGATTTTAAGGGTCCAGGTCCACTAGGGGCGTATATATACTTAAAAAAAGGGTTTTCATCATCCGGGAAGATTGGGATACCAAGGAGAACACCTAGAAGCACAGAACAACTTCGAAAAAGAGGATCTTGTTTTCAACTTGTGATTCTTTGAATTAGTTGTAACTTTGGATGCTCGTTTTCGTTCTTGTTGAACCTAGATCTCATTTATTCGTACTTTAATTATTATTCAGTTTATTAAGACCTTGTTTATACCATGCTTTCATATGAACCCATGGTGACGATGAGTTCTATTATAGGCTAATCGTTATCATGGGGTTCTAGCGGATTTACTTATGGATTTCAATAATTAATTTGTTTCGATATCTTTGTGTGTAGTGATTGATTGATATCCTAGTATTGGTTGTGCTTATTCGTCTTATGTGCATAGCTAACATATAATATAGCGTATAATCTCTATTGAAGCGACAGTGAATATAAAGGTTTAGAACTTGCCATGCTAGCATAGGTTCATGTATGTGTATGTATGATTCGTAGGTAACTCTAACCGTTTTACTTGCCCTATGTAATCATTATGGATAACTTGTGCTTAAACCATTATGTTGTCAAATTCTATAGACATATAGGGTCTCAATATAATTGGTGCCTATTCAGCTTCTATCTCTTTTGTGGATGTCTGGTAGAATGGTACTCGTGCAACGAAAGTTGGCGTTTATCAGTTTCGTGTTATCTGATTAGTGTCCTCACCATCACATGCTAAGGTTAAGAACGAGAAGGCTATTGAATGAAGTAGTAATGAAGTTAGAATCCCATGTTTGTCATATATAGTAATTCAACCTCAATTCTCTTAGTTAATGTTATTTAGTATAATCTCTTAGTTTAATCAAAACCCAATTTGTTATTTGTCTTAGCATTGAGCGATAACCATACATTGTTGCATAGGTGCATAAATTGAACTTAACCTAAACCAGTCTCTGTGGGAACGAATCTGATATATATCTCATACTACTTGTGAACGCGTATACTTGCGTGTATTTTAGCGTGTATTTTCGCCCTAACACAAGTCTCTCACTAAAGAAAACAATAAAATTAAAGAGAATAATGTGTTTTTAAGTGAAAGAAATAATGTGCTAGAGACTCAATTTATTGAGTTTGAAAAATTAAGAATAGAATGTAAGATTCCTAAGGATCAACTAACTGAATCCTAAAAGAAAGAGGAGATTTTAAGAAAGCAACTTGAACGAGAACATGAAGTAATTAAGGCATGAAAATCATCTAGAGATGTCCATGATCAAATTACTAAAGTTCAAGGTATGGAATCTTTTTATGATGCAGCCTGGAAAAAGAGCAAGGAGAAGCTTGATTCCAATTTGGTTGAAGGACTTTCAACGGATGTGGATTCTACGGATGATGAAAATTATCCGTCGAATAATCAAAAGGATTATCCGTCGAAAGACAATGAGCCACATCCGTTAAGTGCAAGTAAACCGGTTAACAAAGCTAAGCACGCCAAATTAAATGAAAAATATGGATCAGTTTCTAAGAACTTTGTTCCAAGAGAAACAAGTCAAGTGAAACAGAATAAAAGAGTCAATGTAGGTCATCTGTCTATCAAGCATTTGAATGACAGGTTGGAGAAAATTGAAGTGAAAGCAGAGTCAAAAAGGAAAAACAATAGAAATAGGAAAGTAGGAATTAACAAACATAACAACTACACACCTGATAAATATGCACCAAAAAGGTCTGTGTTAAGTATGGTAGTGTTAGTCACTTGTCTGTTAATTTTAAACTTTCTATGCCTGCTCCCATGTCTGTACCATCTTTATTTCCCAGCATGCCTACAATGCCTGTAAATGTTATGCATGCACACAATCTGAATGCACAGTATGCTAACAGGCCATTTGCACAAAATCCATATTATGCTGCATTTAGTATGCTACAAATGCCATTTAACATGCCTTACTGGAATAACATGTTTGCACAAAATATGCCTTTCCATGTTAATCAAGTTGTGCATGATAATTCTGCAATGATGAATGGTTTTAAGGGATCTACTCAATTGACTAAGGATGAACTTCAAGTACCTAAGTTAAATGAAGACAAACCCAAGAAACCTAAGAAAAAGGCTAACAAAATAGGACCCAAGGAAACTTGAGTACCAAAATCAACTTGATTTGATTTTGTTATGTGCAGGGAATCAGAAAGAATCTTTGGTATTTGGATAGTGGGTGCTCAAGGCACATGACTGGAGATTCTACCCTGCTTACAGAGTTCAAAGAGAGAGCTGGCCCAAGTATCACTTTTGGAGATGACAACAAGGGTTATATTGTGGGACATGGCTTGATTTCAAAGGATAATGTCATCATTGAAGAGGTTTCCCTAGTGGATGGACTCAAGCACAATTTGTTGAGTATCAGCCAGCTTTGTGACAAGGGCAACTCAGTAACATTCAATTCTGAAGCATATGTTTTGACCAACAAGAGAAGCAACAAAATGGTTCTCACTGGAGTGAGAAAAGGAAATGTGTACTTAGCAGATTTCAACTCATCAAATGCAGAACCTGTCACTTGTCTATTTAGCAAGGGAAGTCAAGATGAAAGTTGGCTATGGCACAAGAAGTTGTCCCACCTTAACTTCAAGACCATGAATGAGATGGTTAGGAAAGATTTGGTTAGAGGTATTCCTCAAGTGGAATTCTCAAAAGATGGTTTGTGTGATGCATGTCAGAAAGAAGATTGATTCAACAATTGAAGAACCTTTACAACTATTGCACATGGATTTGTTTGGACCAGTCAATGTGTTGTCCATCTCAAAGAAAAAATACTGCCTAGTAATTGTGGATGATTTCTCAAAGTTCTCTTGGACATATTTTCTAAAATCCAAAGATGAAGCTAGTGAAATCATCATCAATCATATAAGGCAAGTTAACAATCATCATGATTTCAAAGTAAGAAGGATCGGGAGTGACAATGGAACTGAGTTCAAGACTTCTGTGATGAGGTCATTTTGTGAAGAGAATGGGATCATGCATGAATTATTAGCAAAAAGAACCCCACAATAAAATGGTGTGGTGAAAAGGAAAAATAGATCTCTTATCGAAGCTGCAAGGATAATGCTAGAAGAATCAAAGTTACCAACATTCTTTTGGGCTGAAGCTGTAAATACTGCATACTACACTCAGAATATTTCCTTGGTCAATCAAGAAAAATACATGACACTCTACGAATTGTTCAAGAATAGGAAACCAACACTGAACTTTCTTCATGTCTTTGGCTATAAATGCTATATCTTAAGGAATCAAACTGATCAACATGGGAAATTTGATGCCAAAGCAGATGAAGGCATTTTTATTGGATATGCTGTTGGAAAAGCATATAAAGTGTACAATCTAATAACCAAAATTGTTATGGAATCTGTACATGTTGTGTTTGATGACAAAAAGATGGAAGGGCTGCAATATGGAGATTTCCATGAAAGCCTCAAATTTGACAATATTGAGATGGTTTGTGAAGACAGTGATGATGAAAGTGATTAAAAACCAATGTCTAAGGAAAACGCATAAAAATCTACAACTAATGAAGCACAAAATTCAACATCCGTCGAAAGACCAAGTGTATCATCCGTTGGAAGATAATCTGCATCATCCGTCGAAAGGCAAAATTCAACATCCGTTGAATCATCAATTGAAATTGAGGGATAATACATATCACAATCAGAAAGTGTAATATCCGGGATATATCGTGTAATTATTTTTGCTATTAAATAATTATTATGTGTGTTCAGTATCTATTCTGTGAGTTAATTGTTAAGTGTTATCTGTACTTGGATATTCAAAAATAATATTAATTGAGTATTTTAATTTTTATATGTCCAAAATAAAATATAAATAATTGTCATATCTTCCTAATTATTTTTATGTTGATTTATGGATTTATAAGAATCATATAAAATTTATAAAATCTTTTTCCGAGTATTTAAAATCTATTTTTATAAAAACGGGAACCAACCGACGTCTCCCGTTGTTACGTTTTTGGAACCCGAAACTCTTTCGAGAACTCCTTCCTAACCTAATTGTAATATTTCGAGCATATTCCATGTTTCGACTTTTTCGATCCGGTGTACGGTTTGTCCTGCGCGGGTCCCGGCGCAACATTTTCGATACAATATTCCTTTAGGTAAATCAATAAAACCCGTATTTTCGATAAACGGGAGCTTTTTATTAAACTATCCCAATTATCACTTCGTAGTACGTGTAACTAGGCGTTGAGACCAAGACCGCAGTACAAATTGTACTGATTTGGATAATTATCCCGAAAACGGATACCGTTTGGATCAGTTTTTACAAATAAACGTACCGTTTTATATCCGGAATGATCCAACGGGATACTAATTTTCCGTAAATATAAATAGCCTTATTCCGTATTTTATTTCGTATCAAAATCATTTGCAGACAAATAAATATATAATTTTACAGAGAAAAATCCTATATTCATAAACTGTTTCAAGAATCAAACCAACTTTTGAAGGTGTTATTGATCATTTTTTGAAAAGCTCGAGTACTGGATTTGAAGGTCTTGAGAAGCTCTATCAGAATCTGTAATCCATACACCTGCAGAATCAAAGGTTTAATTTCTAAAAATTTAATTATTTTCGAATTTATTTTATTAAAAATATGAATTTTTGTTCGGATGATTGTTTGTATGATTTGATGATTACATGTTGTAGAGCTTGTTTTCCTGATGATTTTGGTATATTATATGTCTGATTTGGAGTTCAATAACATGTTCAAATTTGAGTTTGATTTTCGAATTTCAAAATTAGGGTTTATAACCCGTATGAATGTTCTTAATTGAAATTTGGGGGTTTCTTATTCTGTAATAGATTGATGTTGTGATATAGTGGGTTGTGTTCTCTGTGAAATTTGCAATCGAGTCGTATAAGTTTCATGAATCACCGAGGTCTGTAGAGAAGGGAGTTGTATTTTGAATATTTCTGAAGTTCGCCGGAAACTGGCAAACTTCACGGCCAAATTCTGGCCAACTCAAAGATGATTAGAACGATTTGTTGGCTTGGCTGTGTTCCTGGTAAAGTATAGATGTGATCTGGAGGTGTTGGTGGGGTGAGGACGCCGGGAACGTGTTCTCCGGCCACCCCGACGTTTTCCGGCGACTGGACTGTAATATTTGCAGTTTGGTCCTTGAACTTTTGGGGACGATACAGTTAGGTCCCTGAAGTTTCCAGACTTTGCAAATTTAGGATTCCTGTTTATAAAATGTTTAAAAATCATATTTCCTATTTATTTTTATTAGAAAAATTCATTTTTAATTTCTAAAAATTCTAAAAATTATTATTTTAATTCTGAAAATTATTTTTAATTCATAAATAAATCTGAATTAATTAGTTAATTAATTTTAGTTAATTTTTAATTGATTAATTAGTCAATTAATTCAAAAATTAATTGATTAATTGATTTAATTAATTATTAATTAATTATAATTAATTATTTAATTAGATTTAAATATTTAAAAATGATTTAAAAATTCCAAAAAATAGTTTCGAGTTTTAAAATATTATTTTAAATTATTTCCAAGGCTTGATAATTATTCTAAAATTATTTCGGAGCCAGAATTGGCCAACCGAACCCTTTTTATTAACCCGAAATTGATCTAACGACCCGTTTTTATTCCGAAAAATGTTTTAAAAATCATTTTAAATACCAGAAAGCCTATTTATGACCCGAAATGTCTTTATAAATGATATGTCATTGATTATGTGACGTATTATGTGTTATATGTGATATGTTGGTTGACTGTCAGTTTATATATTCGATGTTTACTAATTATTGCGTAACTTTCAATCCGTTAATCGGATTTGGGTAAAGCGAAGGGTAGATAGAAGTATGTGTTGAATAGAATTCTATGAGTCAATTATTGATAGATGCTTATGATATGTGAGCAGAAGAGGCAAGGCATAGAAAAGGGAAACAAATAGTTGAGGAGTAAGACGGTTGTAATTGGAAGCGAGTGCAGTGTAGTAAGCTAATACCAGGCAAGTGTTCTGAACTTTCTCGAGATATTGTAGTACTTGATAGTCTTGTTGATATTGCAAGTGCTTTGAAGCACTGAAACCCAAACCCTGATTCCAGTTATTGTTCTTGAGCCATGAACCTTATTCTTTCTAGACCATTGATTGTTCTGTACCCAAACACGAATCTCAAGCATACGATACTACTCTATAAATACATGCAAACAAAATCCCAAACACTGAACTGAATTACTTGTATACTCAATCATTGCATCCTATGCTTTGAAAGCCCAAATCTTTGAAACCCTGAAATGTTGATTCCTCTGTTATCCAATTCTTCATTACCCAGCATCCAAGCTTTTAAATTGACTTATTGATCCTTATAAGGATTGAAACCCTTTCATTGTTAAACACTTATTGTTGTTATTGATTCTGGTTATTGTTTATTATTGCATATTCTGTTATTATGTTAGAATTGGACTATTTTTATAAAATTGTGGACCAGATTCGTGGTCAGACCATATAATGGTGAGGTTAGGCCAATGTGTGCCTTGGATCCAGTAGTTAGAGCAATGCTGTGTGCCTTGCTCGGGGTTAGTGCGTGACTGATCAACAGTCTAACCTTGGTTTTTAAATTAAAAGTATAATATCCAATTCTAAATCATAGTCCATTGTTCACTTGATATCATAATCATGTTCACTTGATGATCATTATTCTCAGTTTTGTCATTGTGACTTGCTGAGCTAGTTAGCTCATTTGTGCAATGTTGTTTATATTCTTTCCAGTTAAAAAGGAACCAGTTGGTAAAGAGGATCCCCAGTCCAGCGCGAGAGCTAGGGGTTCAGGTTGAGAAAGCTGAGCTAGTAGGCTTCTTTTGGGATAATTTAAGTTTGTAAAAGTTGTAATAAAGTTTAATACTCAGTTTGAGTTTGAATGATTGGGATTTGAACGGTTTGTAATATATTAGTGTGTTTGGCTTGTGTGCATACTTTAACCTGTTGCGGTCCGTGGTGGTTGGTAAGTAGGGTCGCTGCATATATTATTATTATCTTTATTATTGTTATAAGCAGGTTATAAATAAGGTGTGTGTGTGGACCCCAAACTTCTGACCCGGGTCTGGAGGGCGCCACAGGTTTGGTATCAGAGCTACAGGTAATAAGTCACTGACACAAGCCTAGGTTAACGGGAATGGGTAGAGGATTAGGATTAGAAGTAAGGAATAGAAAGATAGAACGTCGAGAGGTTGAGTTCTTCGGTATAACCGGTATTAGTATAGTTTGCATTATGGTACGAGATTCTTATGTTGCGGTATGATTTCAGATAGCAGAGATGACCGACTCTTTTATTCCCGTATCAGCTGATCACTCAGAGCCTTCAGTTGGAGTGCCATTTTCGGATCCACATCCTGTTGTTCCACCCATGTTGGCTATACTACCTCCACCTGTGTTGCAGCCCGTACCATTGCAGGCTATTCCACCTCCAGGCGTGAGGCCACCTGTTAGAGGACCCCCACCTGCTGATTCAGGCTTTACTAGTCATTCAGTCACAGGAGTACCTTTCCAGTTCTCTTTGTATCCTGTCCCATATCATCAGTTTGAGGCTTGCCTTATGGAGCAGTGATTCCTATAGGGTCAGATCCAGGAGTTATTGCATATCATGCGTACCAGAGAGATGGGGAGTGGTGAGAGGCGACTTAGGGAGAGGCTCCAGGCGTTTCGTAGAGCAGCTGCTGTGAGGATTGCTGAGGCTACACATGAGGACATCACCCCTGATTTCCTAGTAGAGTGGGCTAAGTGGGTTATAGAGGAGCTTGAGGAGATAGGAGGTCCAGATTTGCCATGAGCCAGAGATTCAGAAATGGAGATTCTGAGCAGTGTTGTTATGATTATGTAGTATGTACAGTAGTGTGTAGTGTGTATCAGTAGACTTTTGAGTTGTATTTATAGACTAGCTATGCTGACTAGTGAGTAGGTTGTTGCACCCTTTTTGCTTTTACTTCTGAAGCGTCTTTACGCTTGTACTACCTAAAACTTTTGATCTATATATATCAGTACCTTTTTCCTTTCCAGCACTGTCATTTACTTTATTGCACCTGTTTTACCTTACCTTATTTATTGCATCAGTTATACCCTGTGATACCATGTGCCCTATTTTCCATAACTATTTATATTCTGTAAAGAAGCATGCAATTTACTTAGTTAGAACTGTTTTCAAAAAGAGATATTCCTGTTTTACAAAACTTTTCCTTTATGCAAAGATTTGATTCAAAAAAAAACTAAATAAATTGATTGATTCTTTACAGAAAATGCCTCCAAGAAGAAATACCCGCACCAACACCCAGAATGAAGAAACCAATAACAATAACAACCAAGATGATACAAACCCGAATGTGAACCCAGGACCCATGGACCCAGCAATATCCCAGATTCTTCAAATCTTGGCCCAACAAACAGTTCACCTGGCACAACAACAACAAAGACAGACCAACCCCCAGGTAACTTTTAAAACTTTTCAGGCAGTAAACCCACCAGAATTCAAGGGTTCCTTAGAGCCAATTGAAGTAAATGTTTGGTTAAAGGAAATAGATAAGGCATTTGCCTTAGTGAAAGTAAAGGAAGAACAGAAGGTTGAGTTTGCAAGTTACTATCTGAAGAATGAGGCCACCTATTGGTGGGAAATGGTGAAGACATTGGAAGGCATAGATGTTATTACTTGGGAAAGGTTTAAGGAATTGTTTTTAGAAAAGTATTTTCCTCAGTTTGTTCAGGATCAAATGGAGCTGAAGTTTTTAGAATTAAAGCAAGGGAACATGTCGGTAACAGATTATGAGGGTAAGTTTGAGGAATTGTCAAGGTATGTACAGTCGTATGTTGATACTGATAGAAAGAAAGCTAAAAGATTCCAGCAGGGTTTGAAACCATGGATCAGAGGGAAGGTAGCCATTTTTGAATTGGATACCTATGCAGGAGTAGTACAGAAGGCTATGATCGCAGAGACAGAGAGTGAGATGTTCCAGAAGGAAAAGGAAAGCAAGAAAAGGATAGTTGAGGGAAGTGAGGGTCAGTCACAACCAGGGAAGTTTCCAAACTTTAAGAAGGGCAAGTTCCAGTCAGGGAGAAATTTTAATTTTAGGAGACAAAATGCAGGAGACGGAAGCCAGGGCAACCGTCCAGCTAATGTGAATCAGTCGAATCAGTTGAGATTAACTTTTCCAGATTGTCAAGTTTATGGAAAGAAGCATGGAGGAGTTTGTAACAAGTTGAATGTGGTATGTTTTAGATGCAACCAGAAAGGGCACTATTCGAGGGAGTGCTGAAATCAGCCAGCTAGAGAGCCAGCAAATAAGGATCAGCCTATCCGGAATCCAGCAGTGAAGGTTCCAGCCATTGGATTTACATGCTTCAAATGTGGAAAGCCAGGACATATGGCCAGGGATTGCAAGACATCAGCCCCAGTCAGTAATGCATTGAGGATCATAGGATCTACCCCAACAGTAAATGAGACTCCAAGGGCTAGAGTCTTCGACATGTCAGTGAGGGATGCTATCCAGGATACGGATGTTGTGGCAGGTACGCTTAATGTTAATTCTTTATGTGCCAAAGTGTTAATAGATTCGGGAGCAACTCGATCGTTTGTTTCATAAGATTTTGTTAGTAAGTTAAATTGTCCAGTTGGGTATTTAAATGAAATAATAACTGTGGAGTTAGCAAATCAAGAACGTGTAACTGTGAATCAAGTTTGTGGAAATTGTGAGGTTGAAATTTCTGGTAGTAAGTTTTGTGTAGATTTGATACCATTTAAGTTAGGAGAATTTGACGTTATATTAGGGATGGATTGGTTATCTAAGCACGATGCCCAGATAGATTGTCGAAATAAGAAGGTAATAGTGAAGACGCCTGACGAAAAGATAGTAACGTTCAAGGGACAGAAGCAAGTAAAGAAGTTCTTAACAATAATTCAAGCTAAGAAGTTATTACGACAAGGATGTGAGCATTTCGTAGCATATGTGATCGACAGAAGTCAGGAGCCAGCAAAACTTGAAGATATTCCAGTTGTAAATGAATTTCCAGACGTATTTCCCGACGAGTTACCAGGACTTCCTCCAGATAGAGAAATTGAATTTGCGATCGACTTAACACCTGGAACAGAACCAGTATCCAAGGCCCCGTACAGAATGGCGCCTGTTGAGATGAAAGAGCTAGTGAAGCAGTTATAGGAGTTGTTAGAGAAAGGAGTAATCAGACCCAGTGTATCCCTGTGGGGAGCACCGGTATTATTTGTCAAGAAGAAAGATGGAAGCATGAGACTATGTATTAACTATAGGGAGCTCAACAAGCTGACAATCAAGAACAAATATCCGTTACCCAGAATCGATGATCTGTTTGACCAGTTGAAGGGAGCCAAGTACTTCTCCAAAATTGATTTAAGATCGGGATATCATCAACTGAAGATCAAGCCAGAAGATATACGAAAGACAGCTTTCAGGACAAGGTATGGACATTACGAATTTTTAGTGATGTCTTTTGGATTGACCAATGCCCCGGCAGCGTTTATGGACCTGATGAATAGAATTTTCAAGGAGTATTTGGATAAGTATGTTATTGTGTTTATAGACGATATTTTAATCTATTCAAAGACAGAAGAGGATCATGCGGGACATGTGAGAACGACTTTGGAGATTTTAAGGAAAAAGAAGTTATATGCTAAATTCTCGAAGGTGAGTTTTGGCTACAGGAAGTTCAATTCTTAGGACACATAGTCAGTAACGAAGGGATCAAAGTGGACCCGGCAAAGATCGAGGCAATTACGAATTGGGAAAGACCGAGAACACCCACTGAGGTAAGAAGTTTCTTGGGATTGGCAGGATATTATCGACGATTCGTGCAGAATTTCTCGAGGATTGCAACACCATTGTCAAAGCTTACACGAAAGAATGAAAAGTTTATATGGAACGACAAGTGCGAAGAAAGTTTTCAGGAATTGAAGCGGAGATTAATCACGGCACCTGTTTTGTCACTTCCAGACGATCAAGGGAATTTCGTAATTTATAGTGATGCTTCTCACAAAGGATTAGGATGTGTTCTTATGCAGCATGACAAGGTGATTGCATATGCGTCAAGGCAATTGAAACCACACGAACAGAAGTATCCTACTCATGACTTGGAGTTAGCAGCCATAGTATTTGCTTTGAAAATTTGGAGACATTATCTGTATGGAGAGAAATGTGAGATTTATACGGATCACAAAAGTTTGAAATATATATTTACCCAGAAGGAACTTAATATGAGGCAAAGGAGATGGTTAGAGTTGATCAAAGACTATGATTGCTCGATTAATTATCATCCCGGTAAAGCGAACATTGTGGCAGACGCATTGAGTCGGAAGGAAAGGTTGAATGTGTTATCAGTACCTGAAGATATATATAAAGAATTTCAGAAATTGGAATTGGAAATTAGAGTTTGCAAACCTGAGGAAACGAAAGTGTACAGTATGACTTTCCAGCCGGAGTTGTTGGAGAAAATAAAGAAATGTCAGGAAGATGTAATGGATCAAGATATAAATCGTTTGGTAGGTGAAGAATTATGCACGCAGAAGGATGATCAAAGCATTTTGAGATTTTCATCTAGAATCTGGATTCCACCGGTGACGGAGTTAAAGAATGAAATTTTACAAGAAGCACATAGTTCAAGATATTCCTTCCATCCAGGGAGTACCAAAATGTACAGAGATTTAAAGAAGAATTATTGGTGGCCAGATATGAAGAGGGAAATTACGGAATGGGTTAGCAAATGTTATACCTATCAGAGAGTTAAAGCAGAGCATCAGAGACCAAGCGGATTGCTACAGCCATTGGAGATTCCAGAGTGGAAGGGGGAACATATTACCATGGATTTCATAGTTGGATTACCAAGGACAAGGGCTAATCATGATCCCATTTGGATTATAGTGGATAGACTTACCAAGTCAGCTCATTTTCTGCCTATAAATGAAAGATTTTCGCTCAACAAGTTAGTCCATATGTACTTGAAAGAGATCATAGTTCGTCATGGAGTTCCTGTGTCTATTGTATCTAATCGAGATCCAAGATTTAATTCAAGATTTTGGAAGAGTTTTCAAGAATGTTTGGGAACAAGACTGAATATGAGTATAGCTTATCACCCCCAAACGGATGGCCAAAGTAAAAGAACGATCCAGACAATCGAGGATATGTTACGTGTTTGTGCTATTGACTTCAAAGGAAGTTGGGACGAACATTTACCTCTGGTAGAGTTTGCTTACAACAACAGTTATCATGCCAGCATTGGGATGCCACCCTATGAAGCCCTTTATGGACGCAAATATAGATCTCCAATATATTGGGACGAAATAGGAGAATGCAAGATACTTGGACCTGAACTGGTACAGCAAACAAAGGAAGTTGTTGAACTTATCTAGAAAAGATTAATAGACGCACAAGATCGTCAGAGGAAATATGCAGACCAGTCAAGGAAAGACATGGAATTTGAAGAAGGAAGCTTGGTATTATTGAAAGTATCACCGTGGAAAGGACTAACGAGGTTTGGGAAGAAAGGGAAGCTAAGCCCAAGATATGTCGCACCTTTTGAAATCCTAAAGCGCGTTGGCAAAGTAGCTTACGAATTGGCGTTAACTCCGCACATGGAGCACATTCACAATGTTTTTCATGTATCTATGCTCAAGAAATATAATCCAGACTCCAGGCATGTAAAAGAATATGAACCAATAGAGCTTCAGGCAGATTTATCATATGTAGAGAGTCCGATAGAGATTCTAGAGGAAAGAAAGAAAGTATTGAGAAATAAAGTGGTAAAGTTAGTAAGAGTATTGTGGAGAAACCCAAAGGTTGAAGAGTCAACCTGGGAATTAGAAAGTGATATGAGAGAAAAGTACCCTCATTTGTTTTCTTAGGAGATTCCGAGGACAGAATCCTTTTAAGGAGGGGAGGATGTAATATCCGGGATATATCGTGTAATTATTTTTGCTATTAAATAATTATTATGTGTGTTCAGTATCTATTCAGTGAGTTAATTGTTAAGTGTTATCTGTACTTGGATATTCAAAAATAATATTAATTGAGTATTTTAATTTTTATATGTCCAAAATAAAATATAAATAATTGTCATATCTTCCTAATTATTTTTATGTTGATTTATGGATTTATAAGAATCATATGAAATTTATAAAATCTTTTTTCGAGTATTTAAAATCTATTTTTATAAAAACGGGAACCAACCAACGTCACCCGTTGTTACGTTTTTGGAACCCGAAACTCTTCCGAGAACTCCTTCCTAACCTAATTGTAATATTCCGAGCATATTTCATGTTTCGACTTTTTCGATCCGGTGTACGGTTTGTCCTGCGCGGGTCCCGGCGTAACATTTTCGATACAATATTCGTTTAGGTAAATCAGTAAAACCCGTATTTTCGATAAACGGGAGCTTTTTATTAAACTATCCCAATTATCACTTCGTAGTACGTGTAACTAGGCGCTGAGACCAAGACCGCAGTACAAATTGTACTGATTTGGATAATTATCCCGAAAACCGATACCGTTTGGATCAGTTTTTACAAATAAACGTACCGTTTTACATCCGGAATGATCCAACGGGATACTAATTTTCCGTAAATATAAATAGCCTTTTTCCGTATTTTATTTCGTATCAAAATCATTTGCAGACAGATAAATATATAATTTTACAGAGAAAAATCCTTTATTCATAAACGAATCAAACCAACTTTTGAAGGTGTTATTGATCTTTGTTTAAAAAGCTCGAGTACTGGATTTGAAGGTCTTGAGAAGCTCTATCAGAATCTGTAATCCATACACCTGCAGAATCAAAGGTTTAATTTCTAAAAATTTAATTATTTTCGAATTTATTTTATTAAAAATATGAATTTTTGTTCGGATGATTGTTTGTATGATTTGATGATTGCATGTTGTAGAGCTTGTTTTCCTGATGATTTTGGTTTATTATATGTCTGATTTGGAGTTCAATAACATGTTCAAATTTGAGTTTGATTTTCGAATTTCAAAATTAGGGTTTATAACCCGTATGAATGTTCTTAATTGAAATTTGGGGGTTTCTTATTCTGTAATATATTGATGTTGTGATATAGTGGGTTGTGTTCTCTGTGAAATTTGCAATCCAGTCGTATAAGTTTCATGAATCACCGAGGTCTGTAGAGAAAGGAGTTGTATTTTGGATATTTCCGAAGTTCGCCGGAAACTGGCAAACTTCACGGCCAAATTCCGGCCAACTTAGAGATGATTATAACGATTTGTTGGCTTGGTTGTGTTCCTGGTAAAGTATAGATGTGATCTGGAGGTGTTGGTGGGGTGAGGACGCCGGGAACGTGTTCTCCGGCCACCCCGACGTTTTTCGGCGACTGGACTGTAATATTTGCAGTTTGGTCCCTGAACTTTTGGGGACGATACAGTTGGGTCCATGAAGTTTCCAGATTTTGCAAATTTAGGATTCCTGTTTATAAAATGTTTAAAAATCATATTTCCTATTTATTTTTATTATAAAAATTCATTTTTAATTTCTGAAAATTCTAAAAATTATTATTTTAATTCTGAAAATTATTTTTAATTCACAAATAAATCTGAATTAATTAGTTAATTAATTTTAGTTAATTTTTAATTGATTTATTGGTCAATTAATTCAAAAATTAATTGATTAATTGATTTAATGAATTATTAATTGATTTTAATTAATTATTTAATTAGATTTAATTATTTAAAAATGTTTTAAAAATTCCGAAAAATAGTTTCGAGCTTTAAAATATTATTTTAAATTATTTCCAAGGCTCGATAATTATTTTAAAATTATTTCGGAGCCAGAATTGGCCAACCGAACCCTGTTTATTAACCCGAAATTGATCCAACGACCCATTTTAATTCCGAAAAATGTTTTAAAAATCATTTTAAATACCAGAAAGCCTATTTATGACCCGAAATGTCTTTATAAATGATATGTCATTGATTATGTGACATATTATGTGTTATATGTGATATGTTGGTTGACTGTCGGTTTATATATTCGATGTTTACTGATTATTGCGTAACTTTCAATCCGCTAATCGGATTTGGGTAAAACGAGGGGTAGATAGAAGTATGTGTTGAATAGAATTCTATGAGTCGATTATTGATAGATGCTTATGATAAGTGAGAAGAAGAGGCAAGGTGTAGAAAAGGGAAACAGATAGTTGAGGAGTAAAACGGTTGTAATTGGAAGCGAGTACAGTGTAATAAGCTAATACCAGGCAAATGTTCTGAACTTTCTCGAGATATTGTAGTACTTGATAGTCTTGTTGATATTGCAAGTGCTTTGACACACTGAAACCCAAACCCTGATTCCAGTTATTGTTCTTGAGCCATGAACCTTATTCTTTCTAGACCATTGATTGTTCTGTACCAAACACGAATCTCAAGCATACGATACTACTCTAGAAATACATGCAAACAAAATCCCAAACACTGAACTGAATTACTTGTATACTCAATCATTGCATCCTATGCTTTGAAAGCCCAATTCTTTGAAACCCTAAACTGTTGATTCCTCTGTTATCCAATTCTTCATTACCCAGCATCCAAGCTTTTAAATTGACTTATTGATCCTTACAAGGATTGAAACCCTTTCATTGTTAAACACTTATTGTTGTTATTGATTCTGGTTATTTTTTATTATTGCATATTCTGTTATTATGTTAGAATTGGACTATTTTTATAAAATTATGGACCAGATTCGTGGTCAGACCATATAATGGTCAAGTTAGGCCAATGTGTGCCTTGGATCCAGTAGTTAGAGCAATGTTGTGTGCCTTGCTCGGGGTTAGTGCGTGACTGATCAGCAGCCTAACCTTTGTTTTTAAATTAAAAGTATAATATCCAATTCTAAATCATAATCCATTGTTCACTTGATATCATAATCATGTTCACTTGATGATCATTATTCTCAGTTTTGTCATTGTGACTTGCTGAGCTAGTTAGCTCATTTGTGCAATGTTGTTTATATTCTTTCCAGTTAAAAAGGAACCAGTTGGTAAAGAGGATCCCCAGTCCAGCACGAGAGCTAGGGGTTCAGGTTGAGAAAGCTGAGCTAGTAGGCTTCTTTTGGGATAATTTAAGTTTGTAAAAGTTGTAATAAAGTTTAATACTCAGTTTGAGTTTGAATGATTGGGATTTGAACGGTTTGTAATATATTAGTGTGTTTGGCTTGTGTGCATACTTTAACCTGTTGCGGTCCGTGGTGGTTGGTAAGTAGGGTCACTGCATATGTTATTATTATTATCTTTATTATTGTTATAAGCAGGTTATAAATAAGGTGTGTGTGTGGACCCCAAACTTCTGACCCGGGTTTGGAGGGCGCCACAGAATGGACCCAACTACAAGTCAAAGGTCCACAAACTCAGGGGAAGTTTCTTCTAATCAAAACTCTGTCACACATCAAGATAATAATGAGGCCTCTTCATCTAGAGCTAATCTACCTCAACAGAGAAAATGGACTAGGGATCACCCATTTGAACTGATCATTGGTGATGCATCTTCAAGAATGTAAACAAGGAAAGAAACTTAAAATGAATGTCTATACAGCAGCTTCCTATCTCAGGAAGAGCCTAAAAAGGTAGAAGAAGCTCTGTTAGATCCTGATTGGATTTTAGCTATGCAAGAGGAGCTAAACCAATTTGAAAGGAATAAAGTATGGAAGCTGGTACCCAAGCCTAAAGGAAAGAATCCTATTGATACCAAATGGGTATTCAGAAACAAGATGGATGAAAATGGCATAGTTGTCAGGAACAAATCTAGATTGGTTGCTAAGGGCTACTTTCAACAAGAAGGAATTGATTTTGATGAAACTTTTGCTCCTGTTTCAAGACTTGAAGCCATCAGAATTTTCTTAGCATATGCAACCCATGCCAATTTCAAAGTCTATCAAATGGATGTCAAAAGTGCCTTTCTAAATGAAGATTTGGAGGAAGAAGTCTATGTCAGTCAGCCTCCTGGTTTTGAAGACCCAAATTTTCCAAAATATGTCTACTATCTTTTGAAAGCACTTTATGGACTGAAGCAAGCACCTAGAGATTGGTATGATACTTTGTCAAAGTTTCTTTTAGAAAATCACTTCACTAGAGGTACTGTTGACAAAACCTTATTCTTTAAAAATGTTAATGGCTCTGGTAAACTTGTTCAAATTTATATAGATGATATTATATTTGGTTCTACAGATGAAAAACTTTGCCAAATTGATGTAAAGTAAATATGAAATGAGCATGATGGCAGAACTAACTTACTTTCTTGGTTTACAAATTAAGTAAGTTAGTGATGGAATATTCATTAGTCAAACCAAATATATTTCTGACCTTTTGAAGAAGTTTGATCTAATGGATTACACATCTGCAAAAACTCCCATGGCCACTACAACTAAACTTTAATTAAACACTACTGAAAAGTCTGTGGACATTTCAAGCTATAGAGGCATGGTTGGCTCACTTTTATATTTAACAGCTAGTAGGCAAAATATAATGTTTGCTACTTGTCTTTGTGCTAGATTTCAGACTGATCCTAGAGAATCTCATTTAATAGCTATTAAGAGAATTTTCAGATATCTCAAGGGAACACCAAAACTTGGCATTTGGTACCCTAGAGATTCTGGCTTTGATCTAACTGGTTATTCAGATGCAGATTATACATGTTTGTTGATGTTTGTTTAAGTTTTGGTTAATAAATGTTTAAGTACATTTGATGTACTTGGTGTAGTAGTAGTATAGGGGAGTCGCCATAGAGAAACTCCCTGTACCCCTGGTGTCGCCACAGAGACACATAAATATACTAGAGCATATCAACTCCCTCCCCTGTGTTTCCAAGGTGTCGCCACACACACCTGTCGCCACAGAATTAAAGCTATCGCCACAGAGCTCCTCAATTCTCAGCCACAAAATTATTGGATAAAGTCTACACTTTGCAGCAGAAGACATTCAGCCATTCATTTCTGAATTATTTACTGTTCATCTTCTCTCCCAAAAGAGAAGTGAAAATGGCAGCATTGATTTATAGAGAAGCTCAAGCTATTTGTATATTTGTTTAACTTCTCACCGGAGTAACTTTATAATGCCCGATTTAATTCTTGTATATTCTTAGGGGCATTATAATCGTTACCCGGCAATTAAATCCTAGTACAAACAAAAGCTAGAATATTGTATAGGATTTGATTTGTAAATCTTTGTAGTAGCTAGGAACTTTGTTGTTCTTAGATTGTAGCCGGTTAATTTATTTACCGGAGTATAGCAACACCCTCAGGAATTTATATACGAATATATATTTCCCCGAATATCTTGTGTTCCTCATTTTTATCTTTCCAAACACTATTCCTCTCAAGAACACGAAACCACTAACCGAACACTAAATATTTTATCCACTAAACATTCGAAAGAATTTTTAATTTAGTGATTATCGTATTCAACCCCCCATTCTACGATAATTCGGGACCTAACAATGGATTCTACACAAGGATTACTCATATCTACATCTCCAATCCACACTATTCAAGCTTATTCATGACACCCAAACAACAATTCAAGCATCCACCAATGCTAGCACCAAAAGACTACTTTCATCCCACCTGGAATCTCTACAATTGCACAAGATTAAAGCTCTCCAACAAAGTCAGAATATGGATGCAATCAAGCAAGAAATTTCTGAAGTCAAAAAAGACCTTGTAGCAAGGTTGGGGCCATGGACTCTAGACTGACAAATGTGGAAAAGTCAGTGGGCAAGATACTTGAAAATTAGGAAGCTCAAACTAGTCTGCTCCAACAGTTGGTGGCTGCAACACTCTCTACATATACTCAACTTGATGCTAACAAAAAGGGGGAGAAAGACTTTATCATCCCAGTTACCCAGGGGGAGTCAACAAGTGAGGGGGAAAAATGCTCAAAATTCAAGTCAGTAAAGTGATTGTGCCGGAAATTACTTTCACAAAGCCACCATCTATGGATAACATTGATCTAATCAATTTATCAGCAGCAAAGCTGGCATCAAATGATAAACTGAAAAAGCTTGATGTTGCAGCAGTTGAGAAAGAACTGGATGACAAATGGAAGAAGATTGATGAAGAAATTCAAAAGAAGTTTGCTCTAATTGAGAAGAAAAACAAGGTATTTTCTCACTTCTCTCAGTTGAGACAAATTTCAATCAATGAAATGAGCCTAGGGAACTTAGAAAGGGGTCAACCTTCAAGAATCAAGTATTCAAAGGCCAGTGAGATTTTCAAGCCAAAAAGGAATTATCCAAATAATTCAGAAAAAAATCCACTGGACCTATCATATGAAACCCCTAGGCCAGATAAAAAGAAGCTGCTTGGAAGGTCCATAGCCTTCTTCAAAGATCCCAGAGACTCAGTACTAAAGAAAAGAATTGCAAAAGATTATAAAAATGGCAAATTGATCTGTGTAGTGGCTGGACATCCATAATTTGCAGAGGCTAAGAAAGAGGAAAAGGTGAGGCTCAAATAACAACAAAAGAAAGCTGCTTTAGAATCCAAGAACCAAGCTAAGAAGCTTGTGTCATAGAAGCTCTTTTGCCAACTAAAAATTTGGGTGAAGGAAAGAAAGAAGAACTCAAGCAGATAAAAAGGTAGTTTAGATACAAGATGCATGCAAAGAGGAAGATAAATTTTGATGAGGACAAAGAAGACTACATGTCAGCCCAATCTACAACCTCAAGCCAATCAGCCATACCTATTGTGAAGGAAGTTGAATTCAAAGTTGATCCTAACATCACCTTCCGTGGTGATCCTGTTGTTCCAAAGGATGAGCCTATGGATTGGGAAAGCTTGCCTCTTCCTGATCTAAACTTCCCCATCTTTGCTAAACAAAGGAAGACAAAAGAAAGAGTGGTCAAAACAGTCAAGCCTACCAAGCTCAAATCCAAGCAAGTGGCCAAACCCAAACCTAATGTCAAGAAAGGAGATCAACTCTTCATATGTGACATCAAAGAATTTTCAGAAATAAATCTCTATCTGGATAAGCTTGAAGAAGTCAGGTCTATTGATACCTACAAGCACCTTGCAGAGAGACTAGTCTTCAGGTACAAGGGTGGTAAGGAAATTACTTGGCCACTTCATAGAATTCGCAATGAAGGCTATTCAATTCTAGTGACTGTCTTCTCCGCAATCAAGAAAAACTTTGGATTCAACATAGTAGCCAAGAAAATGGTACTAAACAAGATTGAGGAGATAAGAAAGAGCTGAAGAAGACCAAATGCACTCCCAAGAGTATTAGCTATTCCTTTCACTGGAGATAGATTGCATTTGAGGTCATACTGGATCATGGAGTTTAAGGATGAAAAGAACATTAGAAGATTCTTCAGATTGGAAGATCAACTAAGGATTTCTAGCAATGAAACTCTCGGAGAAATGCAAGAAAAGTTGGATCTAAAAAATGAGGATGAATCAGAATTTTTCAGACAACTCCAAAGTCAGATTGAAGAGAATGATGTGAAGCTGGGAAAGAAGCCAAGGCAATCAAGGAAATGATCTTAATTTGCTCAGTCTAGAGGATACACTTGAAAATGATCTGTAAGACACTCTACAAATCTTTCTTTGTGAAGAATTTTCAATAAACTGCAGCACTTGAAATTTTAATCTACAGTATTTCATTTTGTATTCATAAAGTGTTTTGTTATCATCAAGTTTCTTTTAATTTATGGCTACAATTCTAGTAGACATAAATTGGGGGAGATTGTTAGGAATATGTTGTGTACTTCATGATAACTTGAATAAAACACTTAGTAGATTTTAGTTAAGTGATTTTGTAGCTTTCAACGGGATGATCATTTTCAACATCCGTTGAAAGAGTAGCTTATATAACAATAAGACTAGTAACACATTTCTGCATACTTGGATAGCTTAGTAAACCAAATATTGTAGATAGTCCAAGTTATGTTAACTACTAGATTGATATGCAAGATAGGATGGTTAATTATATTAGATGCTTTGTAATCTTGTGTAAATGAAGAAGAGTAAACTATCAAGAAGACAGTCTCAATATATGATTTACAAAGCTTCAACGGATGACTAACATAAGTCTCGACGGATGATCAACCTGAGTTTCAACGGATGATCAATTTATGTTCCAACGGATGTTCAAATTTAAAAGAGCAGTTGATATAGACTTGACAGTCACATGCGTTGGTTGTATGCAAATGGAATGTGGCGGCCTGTTTGAAGGTTTTAGAGAAAAAAGAAGCATTTCCATTTCTATGCTAAACATATGATATTCAAAGATGCTGGAAAGAGAAGTATAGCAGCATGAAGTTAGACTAGATATAGTTTGTCTTATTTTCTTGTCTTACTGTCATGTAACTTGGTAATATATAAACCAAGAGTAGCAAGTTGAAATGTACAAGTGAGAGCAAGAAAAACTAGAGAAATAGATAAAGTAAAATCTGTGAAGAATTTCTCAGTAGTTCTTATTGTTCAACTTGTAAGCAGCTGTGTACTATTGGTATCACATAGTTCTCTACTTAATATATATCTCTGGTGGAAAAATTCAATCCACCAGAAATTTTTAAATACTTGTATTTAATTGCTTTGTGATTTGATTTCTTTTATATTCTTATTCCACACCATTGCAAATCAAACACAGTTATTTATTTGTAGAATAATTATTCTTAAAATTCAAAAAGAAGCCAGAATTACATTCAACCCCCCTTCTATAATTCTTGTTTAGATTGTTTGGGAATAACACATCTTAAAAAGTCAACTTGGAAGAAACAGAATCTTACGTAGATGACATGATCTCCAACTCCATAAAAATCCCGGATCACATCAACGATCTCAAAGAATGTTTCGACAACCTGAGAAAATACAACATGAAGCTAAACCCGGAAAAATATGTATTCGGAGTATCTGCTGAAAAGTTACTCGGTTTTCTTGTCAGTGAAAGAGGAATTTAAGCTAACTTGGAAAAGATAAATGCAATTATAGAAATGAATATTCCCCGAACTTAGAAGGATTTTCAGAAGTGGGCCAGATGTCTTGTAACACTTTGCAGGTTTATCCCAAAACTTATGGAAAGATGTCTTCCATTCTTCGAATTATTAAAAGGTGCCCGAAATAAGAAATTAATCGAATTGAATCTGGAGTGTAATATGGCATTTGAAGAAGTAATGAATCATATGATGAACCCTCCAATGCTATCTAAAACAGAATCGAGGGAACCACTCTCTTTACATTGTGGCAGAACCAAGGGCCACCTCTGCCGCACTCATCCGGGAAGAAAAAAGGACACAAAGCTCGGTATACTACGTGAGCCAAATTTTCAAAGATGCTGAAACCTGGTACCCAAACTTGGAAAATTTTGCATTGGCTTTTATACACGCAAGCGAGATACTAAGACAATACTTCCAAGGCCTAGAAATTAAAGTAGTTGTTATGGATAAAAACCTAAGGTTATTATTTGCTGTAAATGTTATGGATAAAAAGCTAAGGTTATTATTTGCTGTATTTATTACTAAGATTCGGGAGCTCAAGGCCTTTAATGGCTGCTCTCGTGTATCGTAGCTTAATTCTGCCTTTACGAGATGCCTACGTTTCTCTGTGAATTAGAGAATCAAGCCAAAAAACGTAGTTCTGATTTGTGGGGTGAGGCCCCTTATATAGATGTGGGAGTCCTTGAATTGGACTTGGTATAGGAGACTTGGTGGACAAGCCTCTGAATTAGGATAGACTTAGGAGTCCTAGGAAGTAGGAAGCTGATTTCTTATCCTTTTAGGTCCCCCTGAGGCTAATCTATAAGGATTTATATCCTTATCGGGACTCTTCTCAATAGCTGATTTTCCCTTATTAATTAATTACGAAATTAATTAATAATTAGGGCTTTTGGGCCTTTTTTATTCCATCAGGCCTGATCTGGTCCATCAGGCTTAACCTTTCTGGTCTGAGTATCATATATCTTTTTATTGGGCCTAGCAGCCCACAGCTTGTACAATTAATGCAGTATTTAATTATACAATCATAATTTATTTATCCCTATCATTTTCCCCCCAACTTTTGGGAAACATTGATTAGGTTTCGCAGAAGTTAAGTCTATTCGTTCCCTTACAGGGTTTCATTTTTCCGTAAAGTGTGGAGCGACCTACACATTTACAATGAATTTTTCCTTTTATTCAGGAATTATCTTAATTTCCAGGAATTTTTCCCTTATTTCCGGGATTTCCCCCTAATTTTCTGGGATTTTCCCTAATTTTCTGGGATTTTTCCCTAATTTTCTGGGATTTTCCCTAATTTTCTGGGATTTCCCTAATTTTCTGGGATTTATCCTTAATTTTCTGGATTTTTCCCTAATTTCCTGGGATTTATCCTTAATTTTCTGGATTTTCCCTAATTTTCTGGGATTTATCCTTAATTTCTGGATTTTCCCCTAATTTCCTGGGATTTATCCTTAATTTCTGGATTTTTCCCTAATTTCCTAGGATTTATCCTTAATTTTCTGGATTTTTCCCTAATTTTCTGGGATTTATCCTAAATTTCTGGATTTTTTCCCTAATTTTCTGAAAATATTAGTATTTTTCAGAAATTATTTAAGGAATTTCCTTATTTTTCTGTAATTTTCCAGGAATTTTTCCCTCCCTTTTTCTTCTTTTTTTTCTTCCTTTTCTCTTTTCTTTTTTTTTTATGCAGATTTCGACCAGGAATCCATTCGACCAGGATCCTGGTCGAATTAACCTCCATATTGCCCTGGTCGACAGGATTTCGGGTATGATGGTTTCGATCAGGAATCTTGGTCGAATTTCGGCCAGGATTTTTTCCTATTTTATATATATATATATATATATATATATATATATATATATATATATATATTTCGATATATATATATATATATATTTCGAGCAGAGAATTTTCGGTCAGGATTTTGGGTCAGAATTCCTTGTTTTGACCGAATTAGCCACCTTTCGTTGCCAAGGTCGACGTAAGTTCGGGCAGGATCCATTCGACCAGGATCTTGCCTTGCTTTCTGGTCGACAGTTTTTCTGTTTTATTCATTCTCGATCAGAATTCTGACCATTTCGGTCAGGAACTAATATTTTGACCGATTTAAGTATCATTTCGTGCCTTGATCGAAGCAATTTTGACCTCCAGTATTTCGATCAGGATTTCCTCATGATTCCTGGTCGAATTGGGTCATATTCCTGATCTTTTTATCCACTTTTCCCTGGGCTTTATTTTTGGGCCACCTTCACTTAGCTGGGCCTTTATTCTTTTGGCCCATTATGACTGGATTTTGGGTTATGGGCTGTTAACCTTAAATATCTGGGCCCTTTTCTGGGCTTTTGTTTTTATTGGGCCCATATTTATTCAACTGGGCTTTTATTTTAAGCCCAAGCTCCAAATCTTTCTGGATTTTTCTGGATCCTTCCAGATTCTTCAAAAAACTCAAGTTTTCTTCTGATTTTTGCTAGAATTCTCTTGAATTTTCCAGGAATTTCCTGGATAATTCCAGAACCTTCCAACTTTTGGGCCCAAATGGGCTTTTTAAGGCCCATTACCCACTTTCTCTTCCTATATATAGGTGGGGGGAGTGTGCATTCACTTCACACTCTTCACTCTTCACCTTAAACTTTCTAAACTTCTCCTCTCTCAAATCCCCTCCTTTAGCTTTCCAGGTCTTTTCCAGTCTTTACTAAATGGCTGACAAGAGTTCCAAGAGGGCGGCCAAGATAGCCTCGGCTTCAAAACGAGGTAAGGATATCGAGATCCGCTCTTCGTATATGTCTTTAATTGATATGATTAACACTAGGGGGGATGAATATCCCTCCACTACACATCTCGACTCTTTTAATCATTGTAATACTTGGCACAACATAGATTTCAATAAACTAAATGCTCGCTATAACGTCCTTCCTCCTCTTAGATTAGTTCCAGTCTCTGGTGGTGACCGTACTTGCCACTGGAGACCCGACACTCTCTTCATTTACACAGATGCCCTTAATGCTGGGCTTAGGTTTCCTTTTCACCCTTTTATTCCTCATCTTTTGGCTGATTTACAAATCAACCCGTGTCAGCTTCCTCCAAACGCCTGGAGGAACATTCTATGTTTTATGGTCTGCTATCTTAGGGAGGGCTTTCCTCTTTCTGTAGCTGTTTTTAGGAAGGTCTTTCAGTGTTATAATAGTTCTTCCAGTATCTGTGGCTGGGTCTATGTCAAGCAAAGGCCCAAAAGCAAACATATCTTTAACAGCGCCTCTATTCCTGATAATAATCAAAATTGGAGGAATAGTTTCGTTGGGTTATGTTGGGAGAATGGTGACTGGGGCACACTTTTTCGATCTTCCTTCGGGAAGGTCAGTGATGGTAGCCTCAAATCCATTCACCTAACTCCTGAAGAAACTATTATCTATAATGGGCTTACTCAGGATGATGGCACTACCACCAGCTGGACTCTCTTAGAGGAGTTTTCCCTGATTCACGTGGGACTTTCCTCTGTTTCTCAACAGGGTATTTTTCTTCCCTTCTTTAATTTATTTTATTTCATGCATTATTAACATCACTCATTTTGTCTTTTGCTTTGTTTCGCAGCTGCCAAAGAGATTAACGAGGACAATGTTCCTCGGGTTGAAGAGACTGCTAGGATGAAGAAAGCTCGGCTCGCAGGCCTTGACACCCGGGGAAAGGCGACAGAGCCTATCTTCTTGAGAAAGCAGAAAGAGCCTATGGGGGAGGCTTCAACTGAAGGAGTTGGGGGCCATAGTGCTCCTATCACTGCTGCTGCCCCTACTGCTGCTGCCACAGGCGCCTTCCAGCCTCTCTGGGGATTCCGCCGAGGGGACACCGTGGTTGGTTCCACGAAACATGCTTGGGATTGGTCCTACCATAGCGTGACTCCAAAGGACTTTACTGATGTGGTGGCCACCCCTGACCTTGAAAGGATTAAGCTCATGGGAGCCCAATCTCTGGCTTCGGTATGCCTTCTCTCTTTTAAATTTATCTTTCATTCTTGTAGCATTTTCTTGCCTTATACTTCGTTGATTGCTTTGTTTCAGTCTAACGCCTATTTTCAAGGCGCCGTGAGGCAAGCCGAGTCATGGAAGCGGGCTTCTGATAAGGCCGACAATGCCCTCAGGAGGCAACAGAAGAAGTATGCTACCCTGGAGAAGAAGCTCAAGCGCAAGGAAGAAGAACTCGAAGAGTCCAACGCCGAGCTAGTGGTACTTCGGGCGGAGAAGGATAAAGCTATAGACAACTATCTGGACTCGGAGGAGTTTGCCCAATCCATGAGGATTAGGGATGATTCAGTCTTTCCCGGGTTTTTTAGGACTGGTTGGGACACGGACCTTGGGACCGTGAACGAGGCTTGTCCTGATATTAACCCGACGGACTATGTCTGCCCTGATGACGAGGCTTTGCTACAGAGGTTTCATACCCGAGTAGTTGTCTCGGATCATGTTTCTCAGGATCCACTCCTTCCCCCTCCCGAGTCTTCTTCCAGACCAGCTGAGGACGATAGCTCTTCCTCCTCCTCCGAGACGACAGAGACATCCAGCGAGAGCGGAGAGGATGATGATATGGATGCCGAGGGTACTTCAGCTCCTTAGAGCTTTTTCAGCCCTGCGTGGCTTGTTGTTTTTTATCCTATTTTCGAGACTTTATTTATCGAATTTTTGTAATATCTATCAGATCTATTTCATTTATCACCTTCTATGCTTGCATCCATGCATTTGATTTTTATTTGTTAGGCCACAAACATACTTTGAAGAACTCATGAATTTTGTAAAATTGTCTGGGATTCGTCCCATACACAAGTAATAATAAACTTCGTAATAAAACTAAAACATATAAATCCTAAGCAAGCAAAGCTTCAAGGTGCTTTTCAACCTACTCGCCATCCTGACGAGTGAGAATCGTATCCGGCTGCCCTACACATAGTAAACCTTCAGGTTTTGTGCATGCCAAGTTCTCGGGACTTCAAATCCATCCATAGTCTCTAGCTTGTAGGTTCCTCTACCTTGAACACTCTTGACTCTGTACGGCCCTTTCCAATTCGGGGCAAGCTTCCCTTTTTGTCATATACCAGATGCTTCTATCTTCCTCAAGACTAGATCGCCTTGTTTAAAAAACCTTTCTTTAACCCTTAGGTTGTAGTAGAATGAAGCCTTTTTCTGATATTCTACTATCTTTGCATGTGCCTTATCTCGCACTTCATTGATCAGATCCAGGGCTAACCTCTGCCCTTCCTCATTTTCTTCTGCGTTGAAAGCCTGAATCCTTGGAGAGGAATGTGATATCTCCACGGGAACTACTGCTTCTGCCCCATATGCCAACATGAAAGGAGTTGCTCCTGTCGTGACTCTACAGGTAGTCCTATAGGCCCATAATATGGGAAGTATCTCATCCACCCAATTATTTCTTGACTTCTCGATCCTCTTCTTTAGTCCATCCAGGATTATCCGATTTGCTACCTCTGCTTGCCCATTGGCTTGCGGGTGAGCCACAGAGGTGAATCGTAATTCAATTTCATTTTCTTCACAATACTTCTTGAATTCCTCATTGTTGAATTGTGCTCCATTATCAGTGACGAGGATACGGGGAATTCCATATCGGCACATAATGTTTTCCCACAGGAATTGTGCAACCTGCTTAGTTGTGATTTTGGCCAAGGGTTTGGCTTCGATCCACTTGGTGAAATAATCAATGGCTACAATCAGAAATTTCCTTTGTGCCGTGGCCATAGGAAAAGGCCCTAGAATATCCATCCCCCACATGGCAAAGGGAATAGGCGAGTTGATAGAGGTCAGCATCTCGGGGGTTGTCTAACAACTGGTGCATGCTTCTGACAGCGATCACACTTCTTCACATATTCTTTGGCATCAGCCATCATTTCTGGCCAATAGAAGCCTAAACGGGTTATCTTATGAGCCAAGGCCCTGCCCCCAAGTGCTGCCCACAAATACCTTCATGCACTTCCTCAAGAGCCAAGCGCGCCTCGTCGGGCCTGAGACACCTCAAGTAAGGAACCACGAAAGATCTCTTATATAGAATTCCATCTATCAAGGAGTACCTTAGCGCTCGAATAGTTAACTTCCGTGCCTCAGTTGCATCACTTGGCAACCAACCGGTCTGAATGTGAGCCTTGATGGGATCAATCCATGACGTCCTCAAGCCTATGGGAGCCACAAGCTTAACATCTATGCTTCGTGTCTTCAAAACACGGAAGTACACACTTCCTGAACTTTCTTCAATCTCAGATGAAGCAAACTTTGATAGCGCATCTGCTTTAGCATTTTCTTCTCTTGGAATGTGTTCAACATGGCATTCATTAAATTGGGTCATCACAGCCCTTACTAGGCGAACATACTTAGCCATCGTATCATCCCTTGCCTCAAATTCTCCCTTTACCTGGGATATGATCAGCTTTGAGTCTCCACGGACCTTTAAGTTTTTGACTCTAAGTGTCCCAGCTAGACCAAGGCCAGCAATCAGGGCTTCATACTCTGCCTCATTGTTTGTGGTTGGGAAGTCTAGCTTCATAGCATACTCAATTAAGAATCCATCAGGGCTTTGCAAAATCAACCCTGCTCCACTGGAATTTGTTTTTGATGCTCCATCAAAATAGAGAACCCAATATTCTTTCTCCTTGTCCCCATTGTCGACTCCCTTGTCTTTAGGTATGGTATCTTCCTGCCCCCCGACTTCTTGGTTGGGTATGGTACATTCCACCACGAAGTCAGCTAGTGCCTGGGCTTTTATGGCCGTACGTGGCTTATACTTGAGATCGAACTCTCCCAACTCTATTGCCCACTTAATCAGTCTCCCACTTGCCTTGGGACTGTGAATGATGTTTCTCAGTGGCTGATTTGTTAGCACTTCAATCTGGTGAGCTTGAAAATAAGGACGCAGCTTTCTTGAAGCCATTACCAAGGCTAAAGCGAATTTCTCAATAGTTGAATAATTCAACTCTGCACCATGCAAGATTTTGCTGACATAGTATACGGGTTTCTGGACTTTCAGTTCCTCCTTAACCAACACCGCGCTCAAGGCGCTCTCTGAAACAGCCAAGTACAAGAATAAAACTTCACTCAGAACTGGCTTGGCCAACAACGGGGCCTGGCCCATATACTTCTTTAACTCTTCAAATGCCTTCTAATTTTCCTCACTCCATACAAAGTCTTTAATGTTCTTTAATGACTTGAAGAATGACAAGCACTTGTCTCCTGACTTGGAGATGAATCGTCCTAGCGCCGCAACCCTTCCTGTGAGCTTCTGTACATCCTTGACAGTTTTTGGTGGTTCCATATCCAAGATTGCCTTTATTTTATCGGGGTTGGCCTCAATTCCCCTCTTTGAGACCATCAATCCCAAGAACTTTCCAGATCCTACTCCGAAAGCACACTTCGTTGGATTCAACATCATCTTGTGGTACCTTAGGACCTCAAAAGCTTCCCTCAAATGGGTTATATGATCAGTCTTTACTAGACTCTTGACTAGCATGTCATCAACATAGACTTCCATAGTCTTCCCAATAAGATCCTTAAAAATTTTATTCACCAACCTCTGATAGGTGGCTCCTGCATTCTTGAGACCAAACGCCATAACAAGATAACAATAAACACCAAAGTCAGTGATAAATGATACCTTTGGAATGTCATCCTTATGTATTTTGATCTGATTGTATCCGCTAAATCCATCCATGAAACTCAGCATCTCATGTCCAGCAGTGGCATCAATCAAAGTATCAATTCTAGGCAGCGGGAAACAGTCTTTGGGGCATGCATCATTCAGATCAGTGAAGTCTATACACATCCTCCACTTTCCATTAGACTTCTTCACCATTACAGGGTTTGCTAACCACTCCGGAAATTGAATCTCCTCAATGAAACCAGCCTCTAAGAGCTTTTCTACTTCCTGTTTTATAGCCTCTAGTCTTTCCGGGGCAAAATTTCTTTTCTTTTGTTTCACTGTCTTCCGGCTTGGATCCACGTTTAGCTTGTGAGTAATTAACTCCGGGTCTATGCCTGGCATATCAGCTGCTGACCATGCAAATACATCACTATTTTCTTGTAAAAATTTCACTAACTTCCCTCTAAGAGGCTCCTCTAATGTGGCTCCAATGAAAGTCATCCTCTCAGGATTCTCGGGGTCTAAAGGAACCGAAACCAATTCTTCTGCTGGCCTTCCTCTATTCTCATCATTTTCTCGAACATCCATATCTTCAATAGGAAGAACCTGCCCCCCGACTCCATCTGCCCTCAAAGAGGCCACATAACAGCTTCTAGCCATTTTTTGATCTCCTCTCTCTTCTCCAATCCCGTTTCAGGTGGGAAACTTCATGACTGAATGGTAGGAAGAGGGGACTGCCTTGAAGGCATGTATCCCTGTTCTCCCCATGATAGCATTATAAGTTGAACTAGCCTTTACCACCATGAAATCCAGCATCTGCGTTGCTTGCCTTGGTTCCGTACCTATGGTGGTTGGCAATTTGATTATCCCTTCCACAGGACATTCTACTCCAACAAATCCATATATCGGCATGTCGGTTGGTGTCAACTGGGAGTCGTTATATCCCATTCTTAGAAAGGTGTCATGGAGCAAGATATCCACAGAAGCACCATTATCCACAAGGACCCTCTTAACCGGGCTATTTCCTATTATCGGTGTTATGACCAGCGGGTCGTCATGGGGAAACTTCACACCCTCTAGGTCGGAATCATCAAAAGCCAATGTTACTTCTGTCCTGGCCCTCTTCGGGGCTTCTCCAACAATATGCATAACCTCCCTAGTATATGCCTTTCTGGAATTTTTGGACAATCCAACAGCAGTTGGACCTCCAAAGATCGTGTTTATCACTGGCCCTCGAGGGCGTCGCGGTCCTCCAAAAATTGCATTTATAACCGGCCCTCTGGATTGGGGATTCCGCCCCTGATCATCTTGGTCCCTCCTACGATCTTCAAAGTTCTTCCTTCCATTATTATTTCTGTCCCCTCCATCTCCAGTATACTTGTTCAACCTTCCTTTTCGAATCAAAAACTCAATTTCATCTTTTAATTGCCTACACTCATCGGTGTCATGGCCAACATCCTTGTGAAACCTGCAATACTTGCTCTTATCTAGCTTGGCGGGATCAGCCTTCAAGGGCTTAGGCCAGCAAATATCTCTATCTTTCTCAATCTCCATCAAAATCTGACTTCTAGGAGCACTCAGCTTAGCGTATTCAGTGAACTTTTGCCCAGGTCCTCCCTTCTTGGGGGTTGAATCAGGGTTTTGTTCGGTTCTAGGATATTTGTCCTTAGCGATATACTCCAGATCAGTTTTTCGCTTCTTGCCTCCAGTGGGCTCATTACTCACTACGGTCTTCCTCATGCTTTCTTCAACCTTGATATACTTCCCTGCCCTCTCTTGGAGTTGCAACATGTTTTCAGGGGGACGTTTGGCCAAGGACATCTTGAAAAACTCATCCCTAGTTCCCTGTTGCAGTGCTATCATGGCTACCTTATCATCAAGGTCTGGGACTTTTAAAGCCTCCTTTGTAAAACGATTCAGGTAATCTCTCAAGGATTCCTTAGCTCCCTGCACAAGACTCATAAGAGATGCTGAACTTTTCTCATGGACTCTTCTACTGATGAATTGCTTAATAAAAGCCTGACTTAATTCTCTGAACGATCCAATAGAATTTGGGGGCAGGCGACTGTACCATCTTTGAGCCATACCCGACAAGGTTTGAGGGAAGGCCCGACACTTTATAGCATCATTCACGGGTTGCAGCAACAGTGCATTAGAGAATGTCCTAACATGATTAGCGGGATCTCCCGTGCCATCATAGGCTTTGATAGTGGGCATCTTGAATTTCCTCGAGATATGGGCATTCATTATCTCTTCTGTGAAGGGTGGAGTTGGATCATCAGGATCTCCAAGGGGAAGGAGATTGCTTGGATCAGTTCTTGGGACAGCAGCCCTTCTTCTTACCGGACCATCCAGGTCTATGACAGGAGGAGGATTTCTCCCCCTAGGAGGTATATGGGGTCTGGTGGCCTGGTGAGCCTCCAAATCACGCCTCAGCCTTTGGATTTCAGCCTCATGAGCCCTGATCCTTTCATGCACTTCTTGGGGCTTCGCCCCTGGGGTGCTCTGGGGGCGTTGCTTTCCATCGGCCATTGGCTCTTTTCCAGGACGCCTCCTTCTCGGGGCCACTTCATCATCCGAAGATTCGGAGTCTCTCTCAGTGTATGGACCAGAAAATTCCCGATCCTCAGGGATAGGACCCAAACCTCGTATATAGGGGGGCGACCGTCCTCGTGCTTCGCTTCGCCCAGCATATCCGCTTCCTCCAACCTCAGGGTGAAGGGGCATCCCATAAGGGGGGTTAGTAGTAACAATAGTTGAATATTCATACCCGACGAGTCGAGAATTCACAGGTATATGTATTTGTTGAACTTGAGGATTCGTACCTTGAATCGGGGGAGTTGTCCCTTGTAGCTGGGGTTGAGTTGCCCCTGTCTGGGCTTCCTCCTGAGTAGATGCATAAGTTGAATGGGGAGGAACCTCCACGGTTGATGAAATCACCTGGGTTGTCTCTGATGGTGTTCCTTCCTCTAGAGCTCCAATTGTTCTCCGTGTTCTCGCCATGGTTGTTGTTGTGCTTCCCACAGACGGCGCCAAATGTTATGGATAAAAAGCTAAGGTTATTATTTGCTGTAAATGTTATGGATAAAAAGCTAAGGTTATTATTTGCTGTATTTATTACTAAGATTCGGGAGCTCAAGGCCTTTAATGGCTGCTCTCGTGTATCGTAGCTTAATTCTGCCTTTACGAGATGCCTACGTATCTCTGTGAATTAGAGAATCAAGCCAAAAAACGTAGTTCTGATTTGTGGGGTGAGGCCCCTTATATAGATGTGGGAGTCCTTGAATTGGACTTGGTATAGGAGACTTGGTGGACAAGCCTCTGAATTAGGATAGACTTAGGAGTCCTAGGAAGTAGGAAGCTGATTCCTTATCCTTTTAGGTCCCCTTGAGGCTAATCTATAAGGATTTATATCCTTATCGGGACTCTTCTCAATAGCTGATTTTTCCCTTATTAATTAATTACGAAATTAATTAATAATTAGGGCTTTTGGGCCTTTTTTATTCCATCAGGCCTGATCTGGTCCATCAAGCTTAACCTTTCTGGTCTGAGTATCATATATCTTTTTATTGGGCCTAGCAGCCCACAGCTTGTACAATTAATGCAGTATTTAATTATACAATCATAATTTATTTATCCCTATCAGTAGTCACAGACCAACCCCTAAAAAAGATCATTCTTAAACCCGACGCATACGGGAGACTAGTCAACTAGGCAATCAAGCTCAGGAAATTCAACATTACATTTATACCCAGGACAACAATTAAAGCTCAAGCACTGATAGAGTTTATAATGGAATACATTTTTCCCGAATCCACTTCAAGCTCCATGACTACAATAGTAGTCGAAGATGACCCTCTCAACAAGAACTTGTGGTACTATATGTCGAGGGTTCAACAACAACTGAAAGATCAAGAGCCGACCTCATCCTTATTAGCCCCGAAGGACTCACAATTCAGCAAGCAATCACTTTCGCCTTCAACACCACTAATGACCAAGCTGAGTATGAAACCTTTCTCTCCAGACTCCGACTAACAAAATCGCTCGGGGTAAAAAGCTTAATCATACATAGCGATTCACATATTATGGTCAAATAGATAAATGGAGAATATATTGCGAAAGAACAGAAACTAGAACAGTACCAAACCATGGTAAGAAATATCCTCGAAACCATCCAGATTCAACTATTCTTCAAGTCAATAGAGAGGAAAATAATAAGGTTGATGAGTTGTCTAAACTGGTTCAGAATTCTTTAGATCTAACTCCTCAATGTATTTCAAAGAACTCCGAGCTCCACACTGAAAGAAGTGAAATGTTTTGTATTAGTATCCCAGAGAACTGGATGACCCTCTTCATAGCCTACTTAAAAGATAAAACCCTCCTAGAGGATAATAACAAAGCTAGATATTTGAAGCACAAGGTTGCTTGCTTCTTTTTCGAAGATGATCAGCTTTCCAGAAGAACTTTCTCTGCTCCAACTCTCAAATGTGTAGATCCGGATGAAGCAGACTACTGTCTCCAGGAGGTACATGAGGGTATTTACGGAGATCACCTAGCTGCAAAAGCTTTGGCATACAAGATAATTCGGCAGGGGTATTACTGGATCAACATCCACACCGATGTTGTTGAATACGTGAAAAAGTGTAAATAATGCCAGGTCTTCAGCAACGTACCAAAACAAGGCCCGAGTCTTCCCGCCTCAGTCTTCTCCCCAATCCCTTTTTCCGTATAAGGAATTAACATCATGGGTCCTTTCCCCCGGGCTAAAGGAGACTTCCGCTACGTACTTATTGCGATTGATTATATGAAGAAATGGGCTGAAGCCAAGGCAATACAAAAAATCAGTCAGCAAGATTGCATTAAATTTATTGACGCCATCGTGATGAGATTTGGGATCTTGGTGGTGTTAGTGTCAGATAATGGACCCCAGCTCATAGGCTCAGATTTTGAAGCATATCTCAAAGAATTTGAAATAAAGCATAAAAGATCTTTGGTAGCCCCCCTAAAGAAATAGATAAGTGGAAGTAACAAATAGAACAATCCTCCAGGGACTTGAAAAAAGGATAGAAGAATGCAAAAAGGCTTGGCCAGATGAACTCTCAAAAGTCTTGTGGTCGTATAGAACTTCCCTGAAGACATGCATTGGAGAAATTCCCTTCAAACCGGCCTACGGTTCGGATGCCAGACTCTCAGTGGAAATCGGATCCCCATCTCATAGAGTTATTTATTTTGATGAATTTTCCAACGTAAAAGGCCTCAAGGTGAACATTGAACTCCTGGATGAAATCTGAGACCGGGCTGTCCATAAAATGGAAAATACAAAGAGAAAACCAAACTCTACTTTGGGAAGAAGGCTAAAATTAGAGAATATGAAGTTCGAGATTTGGTTCTCTGGGACACAGAAGCGTCAGACCCAACAAACCAAGGCAAGCTACAGCTTAACTGGGAAGGACCAGAAAAAATCTACATAATTCTACGCCCAAGAACCTACAAGCCCAGCTATCTAAATGACACAGAGGTCCCAAGAACGGGACTCAGCTAAAGAAATTTAACCACTAAGCAAAGGTGCACATCCCGGAGTCATCTCATTATTAAATAATAACTTCAAAGCTATATTCTATTTCTACTTGTCTATATAAGAAATCCAAGTCTATATCAAACCTTACTCCGGAATATAACTATTGTTGAAAGTTATTGCAATGAAATGCTCTATTTCAACTAAGCTTGACTTAGAGTAAATTCTTGAAATCTCTTTCTCATTAACTAATAAAATTTAGTTATTATTTACATTTAAATGCATGCGTGCTTCGTTATACATATTAAAAAAATGTCTACTTGGAAAATTTTCTCATTTTTAAGTTTTAACCCCAACCCGGGGTCAATTTAACACAATCCATGTGTACTTAGAAAATTTTCTCATTTTTAAGTTTTAAACCCAACCCGGGGTCGATTTAACACAATACATGCGTAATTTTAAAAATTTCTTATTTTTAAGTTTTAACCCCAACCTGAAGTAGATTTAACAGAATCCATGTGTACTTTGAAAATTTACCTATTTTTAAGTTTTAACCCCAACCCGGGGTCAATTTGACAACATCCATTTGTACTTTGAAAATTTTTAAATTTTTAAATTTTAATCCCCAACTCGGGGTTGACTTAACACAGTCCATATGTACTTCGAATTTTTTTCTCATATTTAAATTTTAATCCCCAACCCGGGGTCGACTTAACACGGACCATGTGTACTTTGGAAATTTTCTCATTTTTAAGGTTTTAACACCATCCCGGGAGCGACTCAGCACAGACCATGTGTAATCAAGCAAAATTATGTGCACAAAAGCACCATATTAAATAAATACCAAGGTTGTAATTCCGGGAGAATGAGAACATAATTCAAACATCACAACCCAAAAACTCTAGTTGAGAAACTATCAAATATTGTCACTTAAATTACAAGGAACTAAGGCGAGTCATTGGTGTTGGTTTTCCTGATTTTTGAGAAGAGGATGAGGAGGAGGAGTATGCTCGGGCTGATCCTGGAGCAGAGGAGGCTACTGAGCAAGAGGCTGCTTAGGAAGAGGGGAATTGGAAGTGGATCCACCCTGACCTGATCAGCTGCAGTGGTAGTTCTAGCTTCCACCTCAAGCTTATATTCCACGGCAACTCTCAATCGATCCCCCGGGGACTTCAGTCAAATAGCGGGAGGCAACTCTCCAGCAGATCTGGATCTTCTCTATCCCTTTATCATTCAGTTCCTTGTAATAAGCTAAAGTACCCCGAAACCCAGAAATGATGTCCTCGGGCTCTGGTTGCGTAGCCAACGCATCCCTCAACTGCTTGTTTTCTTCAACCATTTCCTTCATCTTGGTCTTGGCACACTGCCGATTATACTGGAGCTCGGTCACAATCTTCTTGTGAGTAGTATTTTCCTTGACAACATCAGCTTTAAAATTTTTCATTTCCCTATTAGCATTCTCCAGATCTGTCTTTGCCACTTTCCCGACATCAACCTTTGCTTTTAAGGACCGGGCAATGGTCGCAAGTCCGGCGATCTTGGAATTGTTCTGAAATATAAAAAATAGAATATAAAAACAAGTAAAAGCTACTAAAAAGAAAATATAAGAAAAATGTAATACTTACAGCAGTAATATCCTCCTGCACCCCAGCCAAAAAATCCTTTAAAAGCTCATGCATGTACTGCCTCCTCTCGGACACTGTCATATTATTGTCAAAAAGCTCCTTCCTCTAGGTCGTCGGGGACAAGTTGGCAAGCAGTGCCTTCAAAGTATGAGGTGTATCCGGGGTCAACTCTGTAGTAACTCTTTTAGAAGCCCGGTCCTCTGAGATCTCAACATCTTCAACTCCGACAGAAAGAGGGCTCTTGCGCTTTCAAGGCTCCCTTTCAGCTTCCTTCTCCAAAACAACCCCATTCCCTAGTATCACAACAGCCTCTACACCATTCCTATGACCCAATGAGCCATTGTCATGAAAGTCAGGATTCGACCTGAATGCAGCCTCAACAACCCTCTTATTTTAATAGCTTCTAAGCTATTCAAATCCTCAATCTTCCTGCACCGGGCAGCTAAATCTTTCAATGCATGAGACATCCTTTCAGGGACAGGATAAAGCTCCGGGATACCTGAGAAAAGAAAAGATAAAACATAAACCCCGGGTACAAATAAACCATATACAATAAATATGGAAAAATAAAGAAAAATAACTTAGAGCCAATAACATGAAGTTTCATATTATCAATGAACGAGTCCCGGGTTCATTGCCCTCTGAGTGCCCCACAGAAGTCATAGACCATCGTGAGAGCTCCTTCTCCGAGCCTCTGGCCCGGAGGTTTATCTGTTTTTAAATTTGTCTTATAAAGTGGCATAAACTCCTGGTCGCCACCCTGGACAAAAGTAAACTCCTGAAGTCAACCCTTTAAGGAATTTAGCATGATTACGGGAACCACTACCTTAATGGCCAAAAACTCACAATCCTCCAGTTTAAACAACTCAAACAATGGCGTACAGATAGAGTTCTTTATTTTAAAAAGATAATGAAAAAGTTTGAAGGTGGGAAGATCAATTTTCACATGGCAATAAGCTAGAAATCAATAAATCCATTTGACGGAGTTCGGAGCCAGTTGGGTAAAAGGTATACCATAAACATCTCGGCATAAATATTTTGTGAATTGGTGTAAACCTATCCTTATACCCCGTAAATGTTCTAAGAAAATGTCAATAAACCCACCTGGGGGCCAATGGTAAACGTGTTCATCGGCCTCCGGCCACATCCACTTGAACTCACCCCCCAAATTAAAAGTCATCATCAGTGCACTATCTATATCGACATCGATATATTTCTTGCCAAAATATTTCTGCACCGTGGCACAAGCATATCTTGTCCCGGAAGCACTAAAAAATCTCCTATCCATTGTCGCCTTGTCATACGTCTCCCTCCCGTCTAAACTAACTAGGGCACTGTAGGCCTCTGAAAGATCTTTGTAGTAGTACTCTACATGACGAGGGTTCCTTCGACACTGAACAAAATAATGATCTATATATTCCTCGGAACCTTCCTCATTAATTAATGTGTCCCCGGGGCCCAACACTAAGGTTTCTGCCAGAACTTGGATTGGTCTCTCCGCTCTCGGAGGCATATCTAAAGAAAGGCCGGGAGACAAAGAATAAGAACTAGAGTCTATACCACCAATGAACTGAGGACACTCTGGGTTATTCTTCCTAAGGTTAGCAAACCGTTTATAACGTCTACCTTGCATACACTATAAGCCCGGAGTTAATGCCACATACGAACCCAAAATACAAAAATAAAAACAAACTCATAAACACTTTTTACACAAACCAAAACACAGAAATATAGGTCTATGGCTTATAAATATAATTACACACATAAGTGTTCGAACTAAGAATGTCATAAATCCCCCAGAGTTGAAACCAATTCCAAGAAAACTAAACACCCCTTTTTCACATACAATCGAACACAAAAACTTGGTTATTCATAAATCAAAACATAAAATAGCAATTAAAAAATATTATACTACATTACAAAGCATGAGCAGAGAAAAGGAACTTAAACTCGCAAAAACTCGAAGCTACGAGATGAACAACAAATATACTCGAACAAAATAATGGCATGAAAGTCAAACCAAAGGAGAAGAAGACAATAATGCCAACTTACAAGAAAGCAGGAGATTAAAAAGATTTCAATCGATCCTCCTCTTGAAAAGCTTCAAAGAACTCATCAATTATGCAGTCACTCTTTCTTGTGGAGTAAAAGAAAAATGAGAGTGAAGAGATGATTATTTATAGGCGGAAAAAGAAAATAAAAAAAAATCTGAATAGATTTCTATTCACAAATGTGGCCAGACAGGATTGTCACGTGGACGCCATTCATTGGTCTCGTAAAAAACAAACCAGCAGTTACTTCTCTCTGCTGTCAAACAATAATTACACCTATGTAAATATTAATTCTTTTGCATGTTTAAAGAAAAAAAGGGGAAATACAAAACTTTTTTACACTCAAGTATACATAAAAAATACACAAACCTGTTTGCATCCCAACAGACTCTTGACACCCCGAAAAAATTGACAATCTTTTCAGAGTCCAGTCAAATCAATGACGTCTAGTCCTTTTATTTTTCACCTTTAGCCCAAAACCTTATCTCCAAAGAACTAACTTCAACATTCAAATTTCAATACACTATTAATAAAACCCCGGAGGTAGGGGGCCACAAAACAAAGAAAAATCCAAAATTTTCTATTAAGTTATTTAAGGAAACCAAACTTGGGTACAAATAAAAAAGACTAGCCAAGTATGTTCTGAGTTCCTGTAATAATAAGACCCCAAGGTTAGGGGGCTACTAATTAGAGAAAAACCTAATTTTTCTTCTCAATTATTCAAGTAAATCAACCTTGGGTACAAATCAAAAAGACTAACCAAATTAACTCCGTGCTCCTATATTTATAAGACACCGGAGTTAAGGGGCTACAAATCAAAGAAAAATCCTAATTTTCTACTAAGTTATTCAAGGAAAACAACCTTGGGTACAAATAAAAAAGACTAGCCAACATTTAACATAAATCAAAGAAAACAAAATACTTCAATTAATTACTACTCCCTCATCCGGGAAACCCGGATAAGGGAGTGGGAGGCAAATGATAGGCCATAATTATTATTCCCAAACAATCTAACAATAGAATTACAGAATGGGGGTTGAATGTAATTCTTGGTTTCTTTTTCAAATTAAGAAAACACTTACCAAAATATATCAGTGTTTGAATATGCAAGTGTGCGGAATTGAAACATATATGTATTTAAGACACAAAGTAATTAAACAAAAGGATTGAAAAACTTTTTGGTGGATTGAACTTTTCCATCAGAGATATATATCGATTGAGAACTCTGTGATGCAAGAATGCACACAGTTGCTTACAAGTAAGGTTACAAAGAAAGAACACATAAATTCCTAACAGGTGTAGCTTTTTCTATTTCTCAGTACGATCGATAAATTAATTAACTTGCTACTCTTGATTTATATATCACCAAGTTATATATGAAGAAGATAAACATATACAACAAAATGTTTAAGTCTAATCACATGTTTCTTCGTCTTTATATCCAACATCTTTGTATTTCTTCAAGTAAGCATGGAAATGAAAATGCTTATTTGTTCTCATAAACCTGCAAATAGGCTGCCACTTTTCTTTTGTATACAATCAACCCATGTGACTATCAACTCACTATCAACTACTATTTGAATTTGTTATCTGTCCAGACTTTGTAGATTATCTATTGAGTCTCTATTAGGTCATCCATTGATATTATCTTGAGTCATCCGTCGAAGCCTTGTAGAATCATCCGTTGAAAGTATTTCCATAGCAGTTGACATAATTTCATTTATGCAAAATTACAAGACATCTAATATTTACAATTAGCCAACCTATTTTGCTTATCATTCTAGTAGTCAGCATGACTTAGAATATCCTACAACCTTTAATTCTCTAAGATATTACAGTTTACAGGAATGTGCTACAAAAACTTATTTAAACATAAGCTACTCTTTCAACGGATGACAAAGTAAGATTATCGGTTGAAAGTTACAAACTCACTTTATTAACAATCTCCCCCAATTTATGTCTACTAGAATTGTAGGCATAAATTTAGGAGGACTTGATGATAACAAAACATCTTATACAAAATGATCATTAAATAGTAAATAAAAAATGATAAGTGTTGCAAATTTTATTGAAAATTGATAGAAGAAAGTTCACAGAAATCTCACAAGCCTTATTCAAGGTGCTCCTCTAGACTGAGCAGATTAATTCTTTTTTCTTGAATGTCTGGTCTTCTTTCCCAGCTTCTCATTTTTCACTTGTATCTGGTGTTGGAGTTGTCTGTTGAACACAGATTCATCTTCATTAGATAGATTTAACATCTCGTGCATTTCCTTGAGAGTCTTATTACTTGATATGTTTAGCTAGTCTTCTAGTCTGAAAAATCTTCTGGTATTTCTTTCATCCTTGAATTCCATCAGCCAATATGGCCTCAAGTGCACTCTACTTCCAGTGTGAGGAATATTTAAGATTCTTGGCAGTGCACTTGGGTCTTTCCAGCTTCTTTGTATTTGTTGAATTTTGTTAAGTATCTCTGTTTTGGACACCGTGGTGAATCCAATTTTTTTATTGCATAGAATACTTTAACTAAGATAGTGTAGCCTTCATTGAAAATCCTATTCAGAAGCCATGTAATTTCATTTCCTCCCCTGTACTTGAACACCAATCTTTCTAGATGTCTATTTTAGGCATCAATTTCTCTCACTTCATCTAGCTCATCCAGGTAAAGGTTGATATCTGAGAATTTTTTTTATGTCACAGATAAAGAGTTGATCTCCTTTATTGATTGTTGTCTTAGGTTTGGATAAGGCTTTGGCTTGGAATGGGACAGACTTGACTTGCTTGCTTACCTCTTTCTTCTTTTTGAAGTAGTTGGAATTGGGATGTTCAACTCAGGTATAAGTAAGCTATCCAAGTCTATTGGATCATCCTTGGGAATGATTGGCTCACCATGAAAGTTCACACCAGGATGGACCTTAATTTCAAATTACTCCATTATGGGCATAGTTGGTTGATTTGTGGTAGTAGACTGAGTTGGCTTTGGTTTTTCCTTTTCTTCTTCAAATATCAGCTTCCTTTTGGCTCTCTCCTTCCTATACCTTTTTCCTGATTTATTTAGTTCTTGCTTCTCAGTTTCAGTTATGGTAGAAGGCTTCTCAGTTTCTGACTTGGTAGCGGGCTTTTCAGCTTAGTTCTTTGCTTCTAAGTCAGCCTGCTTTTTCTGAGATTTAAACCTCAATCTCTCTTCTATTCTGGCTTCTTCAAATTGAGGATGTCCAACCATCACACAAATTAATTTTCTATGTCTCTAGATCTTTGCTACCCGTTTCTTCAAAACTGAATCTCTTGGATCTTTGTTATTTACAATAGATTGACCAAGCAACTTCTTTTCATCTAGTTTAGGAGTTAAATAGACTAGGTCCATTGGATTTTTTTGAGTGTTTTAGTGAGTGTTTCTTAGGCTTCAAAATCACAATGGCCTGTTGATGTCTTTTAGATGAGGTTTGACCTCTTTCCATGTTTTCCTACTTCATTTCATCTATTGGAATTTGTCTCAATTGAGTCGAGTGCTTCACATATTTGTCTTGATTGGCAATTGGACCAGATACCTTCTCAATTCTTTCATCAATTTTCTTTGTTTGCTCTTTCAGCTTGAGTTCAGTTGCTGCTATGTTGATTAAATCAATGTTGTCCAACATTGGTGGGTTTGTGAAGGTAATGGATGGAACTATTACCTTGCTGACTTGGACATGCACATCCTTCTCCCCCTTTTTATTATCATCAAGTGAGGCAGGGATTGAAGTTTGAATTGCCACCAATTGTTGTAGTAGAAGAGTCTTTGAGTTTGTTGATTGGTAAGGATTTGAGCAATTGAGTTCTCTACTTTTGTCAGTCTTGAACCCAAATACTCAACCTTTTTATTCAAGTTAGATTCCTTCTTGAGCTTCTGGTGTATGTCTGTCATGGTTGACTCAGGAAGTTTGGAATCCAATCTCTTATTGAGACCCTCCTTGACTTTCCCAATAGAATGCTTGAGTTCATTCATAGCTTAATTATGTTAGAGAGCCTGAATTTTATGCAATTGAAGAGACTCAAGATGGGACTATAGAAGAATTTAATGCTGGCATTGTTGGTGGCTTTAATGGAAGATTGAGTGTCATGGATGAGCTTGAACAAGGTGGATTTCAAATAATGATAGTTGAAGTCTTTTGTGAACATCCAGGCTGGAGTGTCTACATCTCCCCTTATATTCCTTAATATCTCTTTAGCATCTTTTCCAAGAGAGTCATCCCCAATTGAATCACCAGAAGTGTGACGGCCTCAACCCCGAGATCAGGAGTCGACGTCACTCAACACAATTACCAGAAATATAAACAACAAAATTATTATTAATATATACTAACTTGACCCCAAACCAAGATCTGATCCAGGTTCAAGTATGTTTCAGGTTCAATTTATTATAAACCATTTATTCAAAAGTCTGACACACTCTAACTTTATTCAGCAACTCATCAGACCGCATGTGGCCTGATAAACACTACCTCTGAGGAGCCAGGTCCTAAAGGGGCGGGAACACGGGTCTTTCTGACTGGTCTTCTAGGCATCTGCGACATATATAGATGACAGGTTGTAAGCGTGAGCATAATCGCTCAGCAGTACCAACATATAAATAACATGATAAAAACAGTAATGTAAATAATGGTAGGAACAGAGCTATAATCATGTGAACAACATCATAAAATGAAAAAAATGAAATAACTAGATATCACTGACAAGCATGCTTTAACAAACAACGTAGTAGTGTGCTGTGTAAGTACCAGAGTCCAATTTTAGCATGTTACTCACTTTTATAAAACCACTGTATCAATTACTCATACCCTTACGAGAATCACAAAGCCAAATCAGATACGTAACGGATATGTGAAGACATCTGATCAGGTTATCAACACCAGACAGCTCTAACTGCCATCCCATTTACCTGTTCCGGAACTCAGAGACTAGCTAGCTCTCTAACCTGCTGGACTAATCGGTTATATAGTGCGTGCAACCGAATTAGCCTCTTACGCCACCTCAATAGGCCCCCTGGCCCCAATGTATCCCATATATGACCGTTTTACCCAGTTTTCCAAAATCACTTGTACCTATCTCATTTCAAAACCATTCGTTTTAATAGCACACATATAAAATCCAGTTCGTAAATCGTTTCATTCGAGATAGGTACCTTTCGAAGTTATGTTTTCCCAAAACAGATTTAAAACAGTGATTTATAACTACAGGGGATACGTAACTTAAAATGTTTTTGTTCCATTACGAGATTAAAACATTATCTATTCATACGTACTGAACCATAAAAGGATGGTCAGGGGTACTTGCCTTTCAACGCTTTCAGAACTCTAAGTAGCTTTAACGCGGACTTCGGGTCTAATAAAACTCGACTGGGATCTACAATCACAAAATACCTTAATCAGTTATACCGACATATTTGATATCCTCAAACCCTAATAACATAATCCGATAACCCGACTCGTATCACTATTATTCACATAATCACGTAATCCGAACACATGTATAATATAATTAGGTACGTTTTAAAATAATTTTTTTAGAAAATTTTGGCAACAACTCCTTTGTTTATAAGCCTACCTGTCGATACAATCGACGTCAACAATCATAACAATCCACAAGTTTCAATTCCACAATTTCGCAATTACTTACGTACCATTCCGATATACCATTTTATACGAATCATTATATTTATTTATAAAAAGGTAGGACTCTGAGCAACATCATCACCGACCACCGTTGACTCACCGAAGTTCATCGTCAACGGTAGTACAATTTATTGGCGCCCGATATAATACGGGTTTCCAGATAAATTATACCGATTAACAATTATTTTCTTTTTTGCCGCGAAGATTTTATTTCAGGAATGATACTCATTTATTTCCCTACAGAAAATTAAATAAATAAAAAATAAATTTTTAATAACCAAGCCCAACTGCATAAACAGGCCAAACAGTAAAGGCCCGAGAAATATCCAGCCCAACTGCAAGCCCAAGAACAGCCCAACAGCAAAATAGAAACAGGGGAACAAGGAGGCACGCGGCCACACGCAGCCTGAACCATACCACCAACAAACACACGCGCATAGCACACACACAATACAGCACACACATGCACATACACATCTATATATATATATGCATACAAACAAGCAACAGGACGACCAAGCTCACCGGAGGAACACGACGGCGGCGAGACCGGAGCACAGGAAACCGGAAAGAGAGACGCCGGAAAAAAGAAAAGAAAGGACGGAAGAAAGAAATGGGAAGGGAGAGAGAGAAGTAAGGGAGAGAGAGAGAGCAACAGGAGAGAGTAAGAGAGATCGAGAGAGTGATGTTTACCCAAGGAAAATGAGTCAAAGTTATGCCAATTACAAGCCGCGTGTCCAATTGATAGGACATGTGTCTTATTTTTCCCGACTACAAGCCCGAATACACGTTATTTTAACCTTCTAACGTGCCGTGATACGAATTATTTTTGATCGGAATAGAACCAAAATAGTTTTAAAACCTTATAAATATCCCGAAATAAATAAAAACATAATTTCAATATTTTTAAATAATTTTTAAAGTGCACTTTACACCCGTTTTTAACAATTAAACGAAACAACGCGCGGGTGAAAATAACCCCGAAAATTTCCAAAATAATTTTAAAATTCTCAGAATATTATAAACTTAATAAAATATAAGTTTCATGATTTTTGAAGAATTCTAAAATTAGATATGGAATTTATAAATAAACACACTAATAAAATCATTTAAAGATAAATAATTAGTGAAATATTGATTTCTCAATTTTATAAAGTCCTAAAAATAATTATTGAAATTATAAAATTATAAAACAAATTTTAGAGACAATCCAAATATTTATGGAATTAAAACTGTAATAAAATTACTTTTACAAATGATAACAAAACCACATATCTCGATAATAAATCACCAAAAATCCATACCATATATCAATAGATCACAGATAATTAATAAAAATCTACACACTGCTGCCAAAAATCAATACACGCATTTTATTTAATTATTTATTCAATTACTGCATTTTTAAATATTGAAAATAAAAAGAAAATACACGAGTCGTTATATCATTTCCCAAGTAGACTCTTCTACTCGAGGATTTCTCCACAAGACCTTTACTATGGGGATTGACTTATTCCTAAGGACTCGCTCTTTGCGGTCTAAGATTTGAATCGGTTGTTTCACATAAGATAAGTCTGACTGAAGTTCAATTGGTTCATATTCTATGACTTGATTCGAATCAGGAACATAGGGCTTCAACATGGATACGTGGAACACATTGTAAATGTGTTGCCACTGCGGTGGTAATGCTAACTCATAGGCAACCTTCCCTACTTTTTTCAAAACCTCAAATGGTCCTATAAATCTGGGGATAAGTTTTCCTTTCTGACCAAATCGCACTAACCCTTTCCAAGGTGATACCTTTAGTAACACCAGAGCTCCTATCTTGAAGTTCATATCTTTCCTATGCAAATCTGCATTCTTTCTCTTTCTATCTTGGGCTGCTTCTAACCTTTTTCGAATCAATACTATTGCATCTCTGGTTTGCTGAACCAACTCGGGACCCAATACTTTCTTCTCTCCTACTGCATCCCAATACAACGGTGATCTACACTTGCGTCCATACAAAGCTTCGTAAGGCGGCATTCCAATACTGGCATGGTAGCTGTTGTTGTACGAGAACTCAATCAAAGGTAAGTGTTCATCCCAATTACCCTTAAAATCCAAAACACAAACTCTCAACATATCCTCTATGGTCTGAATCATTCTTTCACTTTGGTAGTCTGTCTGAGGATGATAAGCGGTGCTCATATTCAACTTTGTTCCTAGGCACTCTTGGACTTTAGTCCAAAACCTGGAATTAAATCTCGGGTCTCGATCTGACACTATAGACACAGGCACTCCATGTTTGGTAACTATCTCATCCAAATATAACTTAACTAACTTTTCCAAAGAATACATTTCATTAATCGGAAGACAATGCGCTGACTTGGTCAATATATCAATGATTACCCAAATAACATTGTAATTTGCTCTCGTCCTTGGCAATTCCACTACGAAATCCATAGCAATCTCTTCCCACTTCCATTGGGGAATCTCCAAAGGTTGTAACAATCCACTTGGTCGTTGATGTTCCGCTTTCACCGTTTCACACACGTAACACTTGCTAACCCAATTGGCAATATCCTTCTTCATTCCTGGGCACCAAAAGTTTCTCTTCAAGTCTTGGTACATCTTAGTGCTACCAGGGTGGATAGAAAACCTAGAGTTGTACGCTTCATGTAATACTTCATTCTTTAGTTCCGTTACATTAGGAATCCAAACTCTGGATGAAAATTTATACAAACCTTGGTTATCCTTTTGAGTACACAACTCTTCTCCCGTCAAAGCATCCATCACTTGTTCCATAACTCCTTCTTGACAACTTTTGATCTTCTCCATCAATGCTGGCTGGAAGGTAACTTCATATAGTTGCTCATGGCTCTCACTTGGTACTCGAACCTCAATCTCCATCCTTTCCAAGTCTCGTGCTAGTTCGTTCGCAATCCGAACCATATTCAACTTCTTTTTTCTGCTCAAGGCATCAGCCACCATATTGGGTTTACCTGGGTGGTATTTAATCGAACAATCGTAGTCCTTAATCAATTCCAACCACCTCCTATGTCTCATGTTCAAATCCTTTTGCATGAAGATATACTTCAGGCTCTTATGATCCGTATAAATATCGCACTTCTCTCCATACAAGTAATGACGCCATAACTTCAGAGCAAACACTATAGCTGCCAACTCAAGATCATGAACTGGATATTTTTGCTCGTGAGGCTTTAGTTGTCTGGAGGCATTGGCGATAAATTTGTCATGTTGCATCAATAGACAACCCAATCCTTTCAAAGAAGTGTCGCTATAAATCACAAAGTTTCCCGTCTCATCTGGCAATGCTAATACTGGAGCTGTCACTAACCTTCTTTTCAATTCCTGGAAACTTTCTTCACACTTTTATGTCCAAATGAACTTCTCATTCTTCCTGGTTAGCTTGGTTAATGGGGAGGCAATCTTAGAGAAATCCTTTACGAATCTTCGATAGTATCCAGCTAATCCAAGAAAACTTCTTATTTCTGTCGGAGTCTTCGGTTACTTCCACTTTGATACAGCTTCAATCTTTACTGGGTCTACTTTGATACCTTCCTTACTCACTACATGTCCAAGAAACTGTACCTCTGTCAACCAAAACTCACACTTGGAGAACTTTGCATACAATTGCTTTTCTCTCAACTTCTGAAGGGCAATTCGTAGATGCATTACGTGGTCTTATGGAGTCTTTGAATATATGAGGATGTCATCAATAAATACAATAAAAAACTTATCCAGATACTCCTTACACACCCTATTCATTGGATCCATAAAATCCCCTGGCGCATTTGTCAATCCAAACAACATCACTAAGAACTCATAATGGCCATACCTTGTTCGGAATGCAGTCTTGGGTATATCTTCATACTTTATCTTCAGTTGGTGATAGCCAGATCTTAAATCAATCTTTGAGAAATAACATGCCCCTTAAGCTGATCAAACAAATCATCGATACGTGGCAAAGGATACATGTTCTTTATTGTCAACTTGTTCAGTTCTTTGTAGTCAATGCACAACATCATACTTCCATCCTTCTTCTTTACGAACAATACCGGAGCACCCCACGGAGAAACACTGGGTCGAATAACTCCCTTATCCAATAATTCCTGAAGTTGCTTAGCCAATTCTTTCATTTCTAGTGGAGCCATCCTATATGGAGCTTTGGAAACTGGTTCAGCTCCAGGTATCAAATCAATAGAGAACTCTATTTCTTGATCAAGTGGTCGTCCTGGTAATTCTTCTGGAAAGACATCAGGGAATTCTCTCACTATGGGAATCTCATCCAAAGTAGGGGCCTCTTTCTTCGTATCCACCACATCAGCCAAATACGCCTCACACCTTTGCCACAACAATCTTTTTGCTTGCATTACTGAAATGAACTTCTTATCTTGTCTCTGTCCTTGATAACTGATCCTTTTATTATCTATAGTATACATAACAACCCTCATTTTCTTACAGTCAATATTTGCCTTATATAGAGAAAACCAATCCATGCCTAAAATAACATCAAAGTCTCCTAATTCAAAGGGTATAAGGTCGACAGGGAAAATATATCCTGAAATCTCTATGGAATAATTAGGACAAAATTGGCTTACAGGCACTTTATCTTTATTAGCCACTTCTATGGTCAACGGCTCATCTAAGTCTTCCAACATCAATTGCATTTTATTCACATAATTCACAGATATAAAAGATTTGGACGCTCCCGAATCAAACAAAACGTTAACAGGTACAGAATTAAGAGAAAGCGTACCTGCAACCACATCGAAATCATGAGTTGGAGATTTTTTGGTCATCTTAAAGGTTCTAGCTCTAGCAGTATTGGTTGCTGGTCCTTGGGACATGCTCCTTCCAACACTGCCTTTGGTCACCGACTTGCAATTCCTAGCAATATGCCCCACTTTATCGCAACTAAAGCAGGTTACTCCTTGAGTTTCAGACTTGCACTCCGTGGAATAATGAAACAGTTGATATTTTCTCGGCACTGACCACTATGCTTCTTCCCACATGTCTTACAATCATTCACCGGCTTGCTAACCATTGTCGGGGTAGAGTTAACTGAAGTGGTATTGGGTTTAGCCTGAGGGAAATTCTTTCTCCGGAACTTCTTATTCTTATTCTTTCCAAACCAATGCTGGAACTTCTGACTTTCTATACCTGATTCTGACCTAGCAGGTCCACTATCAAACTTCCTTTTCTTCTCACCTTGCTCCTTTGCAGCCAACCTCTGGTCACTTTCTATCACTAAGGTAGCCCGGACTACCGAAGTATATGTCTTGAGTTGTAGAGCTACAACTCTACTCCTTATTTCTGGCTTCAACCCTTGTTGAAACCACTTCGCTCGTTGAGCTTCTGAACTCACATACTCTGGCGCTATACGGGCCAACTCCGTAAACTTTGCTTCATACTCCGTGACACTCCTGTCTCCTTGCTTCAATTCCAAAAATTCCATTTCCATCTAACTCTGGAGACAGTCTGGGAAGTACTTCTCCAAGAATAGTTCTGTAAATCTGGCCCATGGGACAAGACCTTCTCCTTCTAATGCTCGGGTAGATTCCCACCAATAATTCGAATCATTCTTCATAAAATAGCTAGCATAATCTGTCCTTAAATCTTCACTCACCTTGGTGAGTGCAAATGCCTTTTCCATCTCCCTCAACCATATCCTGGCAGCAACAGGATCCACCTCTCCTTTAAACTCTGGGGGCTTTACTGCCTGGAAAGACTTAAAACTAACACCCTGATTTGTACCCCTTATCTCATGCTGCTGCTGGATTTGCAGTTGTTTCTGTTGGATTTGCTGCTATTATTGTTGTATGACCTGCTGTTGCTGTTGTTGTTATTGTTGCAATTGTTGTTGCTACTGCTGGAATTGTTATTGTTGTTGGGCCAGCTGTGTAGACTGTTGACACAACAAATTCATCAATTCACTCATGGAGGGATCCCCAGCAGATCTGTTATTGGGTTGAGAATTCCTCTTTAGTGGCATCTCCTGAAACATAATAGTCTTAAATAAGAAAATGGATTGCTCCCAGCAGTTTATACATATGCATCAGGAGAGCGTTGCCACTAAGACAATATCCTCATCCTCAGTTTAATTGGATCCGTCCTGAGTGAATGATCATAATCTAGAAATGCGAGTAACAGTAGCAACAATAATAGTAACAACAATAATAACACACAAATATAAAAACTGAATAATGAAATAAAGCAGCTACAATACAGTATCCAACAGGAATCCAACTAGTACAACTGAAATCCAACTAAAAAGAAACCATCCAAATACACATCAAAACTGGCTGTCTTAGTAGCCTCCGCCTACTACAAACTATCACAACATAATATACATATATAAAGAAAACAACTACAGAACTCCTGAAAGCCAACTCTGAGCTCTATATCTCTCTGCTGCAATCCTGGTCTAACCACTACCACTGCCACCAATAGAACCTAGCTCAAACTCTAACCAGTTCACTAGGTCCTGATACTGCACAACCCTGAACTCTGAGCTAATGAAATGGTCAATGGATCTAGCCCTCTCAACAGCCATCCAGGTCAAGGATCGCACACGGGCCTGCACCTCAGGGCAAGGGGCAGGAATGCCCTAGAAAGGTGCAACGGGTATCTGATCAAGCTAAGCAGCCAACCCTGGGCTCTGCTCTCTGATAAAAGATATATTCACCGCTCGGTGAACATGTTAAGGGATCGGATAAGAAGTACCATTAGGGGGCACATGAGGAACTGGAGGTCTCGACGAGGAAGAATTGGGACCACAGCCGGGAGGAAAATCCCTAACAGCAGACACAAAGCTACGTTCCTAATGGGGATGAGCACTAGATCCAGGGATGTCTCTAGGTACAAAGGAAGGAACTGGTGGGGGAGGCATAGGGGTCTCCTCAGCAACAACATCCAGGGTCCTCTCGAAATCTGAGCTATCCGGGTCTGAGGGATTCTCCCGAGATGGAGAACTTGAAATCATAATAGGCCACTACCAGCAGAATAAATATACAGGAAAGATACAACCGGGTCAAGGCAATTCTATCAAAACATTTAATAGATGCCAGGGTAATGCCGTCGGAATCCTCAACTGGCTCTAAGGGTTTGCTCCTCTATATGAGTTGCTGACTCACACATTAAGACTCAATTCTATACCTATTCGGCACAATCCCTAACCTGGATCAGTGACTTGAACCTGTTGCTCTGATACCAACTGTAACAGCCTCAACCCCGGGGCAGGAGTTGACATCACTCAACACAATTACCAGAACTATAAACAACAAAATTATTATTAATATATACTAACTTGACCCTAAACCAAGATCCGATCCAGGTTCAAGTATGATTCAGGTTCACCTTATTACAAACCATTTATTCAAAAGTCTGACACACTCTAACTTTATTCAGCAACTCATCCAACCGCATGTGGCCTGATAAACACTACCTCTGAGGAGCCAGGTCCTGAAGGGGCGGGAACACGGGTCTTCCTGACTGGTCTTCTAGGAATCTGCGACATATATACATGACAGGTTGCAAGCGTGAGCATAATCGCCCAGCAGTACCAATATATGAATAACATGATAAAAACAGTAACGTAAACAATGGTAAGAATAGAGCTATAATCATGTGAACAACATCATATAATGAAAAACTGAAATAACTGGATATCACTGACTAGCATGCTTTAACAAACAACGTAGTAGTGTGTTGTGTAAGTACCAGAGTCCAATTTTAGCTTGTTATTCGCTTTTATAGAACCATTGTATCAATTATTCATACCCTTACGGGAATCACAAAGCCAAAGTAGATACGTAATGGATATGTGAAGATAGCTGATCAGGCTATCAATACCAGACGGCTCTAATTGCCATCCCATTTACATGTTCCGGAACTCAGAGACTAGCTAGGTCTCTGACCTGCTGGATTAATCGGTTATATAGTGCGCGCAACCGAATTAGCCTCTTACGCCACTTCAATAGGCCCCCTGGCCCCAATGTATCCCATATCTGACCGTTTTACCCAATTTTCCAAAATCACTTATAACTATCTCATTTCAAAACCATTCGTTTTAACAGCATACATATAAAATCCAGTTCACAAATCATTTCATTCAAGATAGGTACCTTTCGAAGTTACTTTTCCCAAAAATAGATTTAAAAAAAAGTGATTTATGACTACTGGGGATACGTAACTTAAAACATTTTTGTTCCATTACGAGATTAAAACATTAGCTACTCATACGTACTGAACCATAAAAGAATGGTCAGAGGTACTTGCCTTGTAACACTTTCAGAACTCTAAGTAGCTTTTACGCGGACTTCGAGACTGGTAAAACTTGATTGGGATCTACAATCATAGAATACCCTAATCAGTTATACCGACATGCTTGATATCCACAAACCCTAATAACCCAATCCGATAACCCGACTCGTATCCCTATTATTCACATAATCATGTAATCCGAACACAAATAGGGGTAACACGTATAATATAAATAAGTACATTTTAAAATAAATTTTTAGAAAATTTTGGCAGAAACTCCTTTGTTTATAAGCCTACCCGTCGATTACAATGAACGTCAACAATCACAACAATCCACAAGTTTCAATCCCACAATTTCGCAATTACTTACGTATTATTCCAATATACCATTTTATACGAATCATTATATTTATTTATAAAAAGTTAGGACTCAGAGCAACGTCATCACCGTCCACAGTTGACTCACCGAAGTTCATCGTCAACGGCAGTACAATTTATTGGTGCCCGATATAATACGGGTTCCCAAATAAATTATACCGATTAAAAATTATTTTCTTTTCCTACCACGAATATTTTATTTCATAAATGATACTCATTTATTTCCCTGCAGAAAATTAAATAAATAAAAAAATCAATTTCCAATAACCAAGCCCAACTGCATAAACAGGCCCAACAGTAAAGGCCCGAAAAAAAATCCGACCCAACTGCAAGCCCAAGAACAGGCAAAGGACATCCCAACGAACAGCCTAATAGCAACACAGAAACAGGGGAACAAGGAGGCACGCGGCCACGTGCCGCCTGAACCACACCACCAACAAACACACGCACATAGCATACACACAATACAACACACACATGCACATACAAATACACACATATATATAGATATATACATACAAACAAGCAACAAGACCACCAAGCTCACTGGAGAAACACGGCAGCGGCGAGATCGGAGCACGGGAAACTGAAGAGAGAGACGCCGGAAAAAAGAAAAGAAAGGACGGAAGAAAGAAACGGGAAGGGAGAGAGAGAGAGAGAGAGAGAGAGAGAGAGAGAGAGAGAAGTAAGGGAGAGAGAGAGAGAGAGCAACAGGAGAGAGTAAGAGAGATCGAGAGAGTGATGTTTACCCAAGGAAAATGAGTCACAATACTGCTATGCCAATTACAAGCCGCGTGTCCAATTGATAGGACATGTGTCTTGTTTTTCCCGACTACAAGCCCGAATACACGTTATTTTAACCTTCTAACGTGCCGTGATACGAATTATTTTTGATCGGAATAGAACCAAAATAGTTTTAAAACCTTATAAATATCCAGAAATAAATAAAAACATAATTTCAATATTTTAAAATAATTTTTGAAGTGCACTTTACACTCGTTTTTAACAATTAAACGAAACAACGCGCGGGTGAAAATAACCCCGAAAATTTTCAAAATAATTTTAAAATTCTCAGAATATTATAAACTTAATAAAATATAAGTTTCGTGATTTTTGAAGAATTCTGGAATTAGATATGAAATTTATAAATAAACACACTCAGAAAATCATTTGAAGATAAATAATTAGTGAAATATTGATTTCTCAATTTTATAAAGTCCTAAAAATAATTATTAAAATTATAAAATTATAAAACAAATTTTAGAGATAATCCAAATATTTATGAAATTAAAATTGTAATAAAATTACTTTTACAAGCGATAACAAAACCACATATCTCGATAATAAATCACCAAAAATCCATACCATATATCAATAGATCACAGATAATTAATAAAAATCTACACACTGCTGCCAAAAATCAATACACATATTTTATTTAATTATTTATTCAATTACTGCACTTTTAAATATTGAAAATAAAAAAAATACACGAGTCGTTATAAGAAGGATAATCAAAATCATCACCAGATGTAGGTGGAAGAGAATTGATTGCATCATTTTCCCTTAGCATAGAAGCTGTAGTGTGCACCAAGTATAGAGTCTTCTCAACATCCTCATTGCCCTGTTCAGCTAGAATCAGATATGCTGGAACAGGGTGAGTAAATGCCTCATCATCAAAAGTGACAGAATCTAGAACATCTTGATATTCTTGTTGAAATAGTTTCTCTTTATCTGCATCATTGACATCCATTAACTCACTTGCAATGGGATCTTCCCATTCTTCTATACATGCCTTTCTCTCATTTTCTCTATATTTTTGCATCAAGGGCCCCCTTGGCTACCCACCCTCGCACCCTCACCTTCACCATCTAAGGTTAGACTCCTCTCATTCACTTTTTCCATGCTGGAAGAAATAGCATGATGAATTTCACTATTTTCCTCTCCTTTTGCCTGAGAGCAACTCAGCTTCTCACTCAAGTCACTCCCTTCCCTCAATCCTAAGAGTGATTGAATAATTACTAAATCATCTATACTACTCACAAGTTTTGAAATTTCTAGTTGTGTAGAGACTTCCAACGGATGAGAGACATCCATTGAAATAGTAGTTGTGAGTATCAACGGATGACTGTTGTTAGGCATATCCATCGAAGGACAATCACTGATCAACGGATGAGAAATATCCGTTGAAGAGGTAAAACTGAAAGAGTTAGGAGTTGAAGCTACAGTTGAGTCTGTAGTGATTGATTTGAGATTTGTATGCACAGACTTTTCAGTAGTTTCAGAAAAAAGGGCAAGTGAGCCAATAAATCATCAATAAGATGATACTCACTTGCTTTAGATTTTGGCTCCTCTATGAGTTTCAAAGATGGAGAATCAGGAATTGATGTATTTATCATATCCACATCCAATGAGTTTGTGGGAGAATTGTGTGTGTGAGGTATTTCGATTGTGGGAGAATTTGGCCGTGACTCCACATTTATTGGATCCACATCAACATAAATTTGAGATGGTGCATTAACTGAGTCTTTGACTGTAGTTGGCACTATGTGCGCATCCTCTGACTCCCCAAAGTTTTTAATTTTTTCTTTCTAATGTAGGTTTGAGTTTGGCCTGAAGTGTCCCTAACCATTTTGTTTCGTGCTCTTGGAGATGAGCTATTTTTAATAGTTACGTCCTTTTGAGAGGATGCAACTAGCAGTGTGCTACTTTTGTTATTAATCACCACAGTTTGTTGGGAGACTGTGGTGTGGCTAGGCTGGGATTCACTAACCTCTCTAACCTTATCCTTAGGGCTTCTTTTATGTTCATCCTATCCCTCATATTTCTCACTATCCTTCACACTCCCCTCATGCATTGTGGTAGTTTTTAAAACTAGTTTCTTTTGAGAGGAACTAGAGTGTGGTTTCTTTAATTTGGATTTTGAAATTTTTGGTTTTGTGGCTTGGGTAGGCATCTGTTTGGTCACAGTCACAAATGTCATAGCACAGTTGAATGTACAGAAACTAGAGGTTGGGAAAGGGTTGTGACAGAAACAGTTACCTCACTTACCTGAGGTGCCTTCATGATTGGCAGATAGTTGAGAGGCACTTTACTATGAAGATTATTCCTGTTCAAATCAGCAAGTACCCTCTTTTCTTGGACCCAACAATCAAGCTTGTTTGTTGGGGTCTCAATCAAGAGGTCCTAAGAAACATGGTTTACTAGCATCATAGGGAACCTAGCATAGTACATGCTCTTTGACCTTTTCTTGATATCTCCTAATTTATTCCCTAATTCTATCATGACAGAGTTACTAAAATTGAAGTACTTGTCATTCAAAAGCATATAGAGCATGTTAATCATTGAATAAGTAACTGCATCAAAGTTGCTAATTTTACCAGAAAATGATTTTATAAAAGAATCACAGAGAAAGCTCCATTCTTTTCTAAGACCCATTCTCCTAATCTCACCTTGTTTGGTAGGATTGAGAGAATAACCCATAGACATAAGCATGGTGCTCACATCTGTCTGTGTGTGAAACATTAGTGTTGTTTTCAGGAAAAAGGAAGCAAGTTTGTATTTTATCACAATTAATACAATAATCATTACCTTTAAGAGAGAAGACAATGGTTTTATCCTTGGAGTTGTACTCAGCCGTAGTTCAGATCTGCTCCACAACTTCACAGTAGATTATTGGAGACTCAAGCATAGCATAACTTAGTTTGCAGTTGAGAATGAAGTCCATCATCTTGTGATAGTCCTCATAAGCAGCAATGTTCTTGTCCACCAGTGCCATGAAGTTGTTCTCCTCATAAACTAATCCAGACTGAGACGTAATCTTGACTACATTTGCCATTTTTGTGATTGAAAGCAGTTACAGAGAAAGAGGGTTTTGGAGATGAAGAGAGTAAAATTGCTTTGAAATAAAGAGAAAGATAAAAGATGAAATTAAAAGTAAAAGGGGGCTTTTATACTTTCTTAGAAATATATAAATAAAAATTACAAGTTAAAATAAAGTACCCAATGATATTTTCCAAAAATAGCCGTTTAAAAAGAAATAAACTGTACAAATTCTAAAGATTATCCATCAACATATACATATGTTAAGTGGCATTTATGTCCACTTATAATGCTTCGTAAAGCCTCGAATTGGTGTTTTGTACTCGAATTGTTTGTTTTTTTAATACATTTTTGTAGTGTTTTGTATTGCAGGGCATAGTTGATGGAAGGATGATATTTAGCATTGTTTTGGTGCTAAATTGATGTTAGGAAGGTGCCTCGTATGATTGCTTGTTGATCGCCATAAAAAACCAGCCAATAAAACAGAAGTTAGAAACTTTTCCAGTAGCTTAGCGTGCCCGCGCCGGATTTTCAGAAGTACAGCGCGCCTGCGCAAGGATAGCGCGCGGCCGCGCCAGGTCGATTCTGAAGATTCCTGATTCAAGTAGAAGATTGCTTTTCTGGACTTCTATTCTGAATGGGTTGTTATATAAAGACCTTTTAAAGACGTTTATAATAATGGAGACTAAGGAGAAGACGGTGAGAAGACCCAGGAGCATAAATACAATTAAGGTGAAGAGTATCTAGTTTATTCTTGTGATTCTTTATTTGAGTTATAATCTTGGATGCTAGTTTTCTTGTTTGCTGAACCTATTACTCTTGATAACGTACTTTGATTATTTATTCAGTTTATAAAGACCTAGTTTATTATACCATTCTTTCATCGGAACCTACGATGATGATTAGTTCGGTTATGAACTAATCATTATCGTGGGGTTCTAACGGATTTACTTATGGATTTCAATAGTTAATTTGTTTCGATATCTTAGTGTGTGGTGATTGTATGATATCCTAGTCTTGGTTGTGCTTATTCGTCTTATGAACATCACAAACTTATAAGATAACGTGTTAATCTCTATTGAAGCGAAAGTGAATATAGGGGTTTAGAACTTGCCATGCCAGCATAGGTTCATGTAATTTTTATGCATGATTTGTAGGTAATTTTAACCATCTTATTTTCCCTATGTAATCACGATAGATAACTTGCGCATTAAACCTTCGTGTTGTCAAATTCTAAAAACATATAGGGTCTCAACATAATTGGTGTCTATTCAGCTTCTATCTATTTTGTGGATGTCTGGTAGTAGGGTATTCGTACAATTAAAGTTGGCGTTTACTAGTTTCGTGTTGACTGATTAGTTGTCATCACCATTGCATGCTAAGGTTAAGAACAATGACTTTGAATGAAGTATTTAATGAAGTTAGAATCCCATGTCTGTCTCATATAAGTAATTCAACCTCAATTCTCTTAGTTATTTGCATGTTAGTTAATATCTTAGTTATAATTAATCTCAATTTGTTATTCGTCTTATCATTAAATAATAACCATACCATCATTCCATAAGTACATTAATTGAAATTAACCTAAACCAGTCTCTGTGGGAATGAACTAGAAAGAATTCTATATTACTTGTGAATGCGTATACTTGCGTGAATATTAGCGCGTGTTTTCGTCCTAACAAGTTTTTGGCGCCACTGCCGGGGACTCGGTGTTCATTTTTAGTTTATGTGCTTGTCATCAGTGGTCGTTAAAGTTCACTGACTCGGATATTTTACTTACTTGGGTACTTGTTGTGTTTCAGGTAGTCTAGAGAGCATGTATGCTAACACGTTCTCGATCTCGCAAGAGAACACTGGATAAAGTGGAGGAAGTATTTGAAGAAGTTTTTGTTGAGGAAAAAGTTTAAGAAGAAGCTCTAATCATAATGGGAGAACCAATTGCAAATCCGAAGGCTTTGATGGACTATTCTCAGCCAAAGATCAATGATATTCAGTATAGCATTATCAGGCCAGCCATCGCGCCTAACACCTTTGAAATCAAGTCGAGCACGATTCAGATGATACAGAATTTAGTTCAGTTTGGGGGTTCTCCTATAGAAGATACCAACATGCACATTAGAGATTTCATTGAGATCTGTGACACTTTTAAGTTCAATGGAGTTTCTGAAGATGCTATTAAGTTGAGGCTTTTCCCATTCTCTCTGAGGGATAAAGCTAAGTGTTGGTTGCATTCTCTACCACCAGGTTCTATCACCAAATGGGAGGATCTTGCTCAAAAGTTTCTAACTAAATTCTTCCCTATGGCGAAGACAGCTACAATCAGAAATGCACTTACTTAATTTGCTAAGCAATCTGAAGAATCTTTGTGTGAGGCTTGGGATCACTAAAAGGAGATGCTTAGGAAGTGTCCTCATCATGGGATGCCTGACTGGATGATCATTAACTACTTTTATAATCGGTTGGGTGCAATTTCTAGACCCATGCTTGATGCAGCAGGAGGAGCCTTATAGGCTAAAAGCTACGATGAAGCTTATGAATTGATTGAACTGATGGCTGCTAATGAATACCAGAACCTAACTCAGAGAATGCCTCATGGCAAGGTAGAAGGAATTCTGGAAGTGGATACAGCTACTGCTATAGCTGCTCAACTTCAGGCTCTAACGATGAAGGTGGATTCTTTGGCTAATTATGGAGTTAATCAAATCACTAGTGTTTGTGAACTTTGTGCTGGTGCGCATGAGACGAAGCAGTGTGCTATTTCTAGTGAATCAGCTCAGTTCGTGAGCAACTTTCAGAGGTCACAACAACCAGTTCCAGCCACCTATCATCCTAACAACCGTAATCATCCTAACTTCAGCTGGAGCAACACTCAGAATGCGGTGCAACAGCCTTATCAGCAGTACAACCCTCCTGGTTTTCAACAATCGTAATATGCACCAAGACAGCAACTCCAACTTCAACAAGCTAATGAAAAGTCTGAATTGGAAGAGTCGAGGCTCATGTGCAAGAGCCAAGTAGTGTCTATTAAGACCTTGGAGAATCAAATTGGGAAGATTACCAATGCCTTGCTGAATCGATAACCTGGTACACTCCCTAGTGACAAAGAATCTCCAGGAAAGAAGGAAGCTAAGGAGCAGGTTAGGGCTATCACATCGAGGTCTGGAAAGGTTGTGAACCCCGAAAAATCTCAAGTCCCAGAATCTGAAGTTGTGGTTGAAAAAGAAGTGCAGAAGGAAGTAAAAGTGGAACCAAGGAAGAAAACTGAGGAACACACTCCTCCCGAGGGTAATACAGGTCTATCATCCACCTCCTTTTCCTAAGAGGCTGCAGAAGCAAAAGTTGGATAAGTAGTTTGCTAAGTTTCCGGAGGTGTTCAAGAAACTTCATATCAACATACTTTTCGCTGAAGCTCTTGAACAGATACCTAGCTATGCAAAGTTTATGAAAGGTATTCTCTCTCGGAAAGTAAAGCTTGATGACTTAGAGACTGTTGCTCTTACGGAGGAATGTAGTGCTGTACTGCAACAGAAGTTGCCTCCGAAGCTTAAGAAATCCTGGAAGCTTCACTATTTCTTGCACCATCGGAAACTTGTCATTCGATAAATGTTTATGTGATTTGGGAGCTAGCATCAATCTGATGCCTTTTTCTGTCTTCAAGAAGTTGGATTTACTTTATCCTAACCCTACTTATATGTCCTTGCAGTTGGCCGATCGTTCTATTAAATATCCATGAGGCATTGTGGAGGATGTCTCGGTAAAGGTGGACAAACTCATTTTCCCTGCTGACTTTATAATTCTTGATTTCGAGGAGGATAAAAAGATTCCCATAACCTTGGGAAGATCATTCTTGACTACTGGCTGAACCTTGATTGATGTGCAGAAGGGTGAGCTCACTATGCGAGTGCTGGATCAGGATGTGACTTTTAATGTTTTTAATGCCATGAAGTTCCCTACTGATAATGAGTAGTGCTTAAAAGTGGAATTGGTCGATTCTGTGGTTACTTTAGAACTTGATCAAATGCTGAGGTCTGATGCCTTAGAGAAGGCCTTGTTGGGGAATTCAGATAGTGAAGATGATGAAGGTGATGAGCAATTGTAGTATTTGAATGCTTCTGCTTGGAAGTGAAGGTTGTATATGCCTTTTGAATCTCTTGGATTGGAGGAGCTGAAAAAGTCTCCAAAGCGCCTCAAGCCATCTATTGAGGAAGCTCTAACACTCGAGCTTAAACCGTTGCCTGAACATTTGAGGTATGCATTTTTAGGTGATGCATCTACTTTTCCTATTATTGTTGCATTTAACCTTTCAGGTAGTGATGAGGAAAACCTCTTGAGAATTTTGAGAGAGTTCAAATTGGTAATTGGATGGACTATAGCTGATATCAAGGGAATCATCCCTTCTTATTGCATGCATAAAATTCTGCTAGAGGAAGGAAGGAAGCCGACTATTGAGCAACAAAGAAGGTTAAATCTAATAACGAAAGAGGTTGTGAAGAAGAAAATTCTTAAGTGGCTAGATGCAGGGATCATCTATCCTAATTCTGACAGTTCTTGGGTGAGTCCAGTTTAGTGTGTGCCGAAGAAAGGAGGTATCATTGTGGTCACTAATGAGAAAATGAGCTCATTCCTACTCGAACAGGCACGGGGTGGAGAGTTTGCATGGATTACAGGAAGCTGAATAAGGCCACGAGGAACGATCACTTCCTTCTTCCTTTCATTGATCAGATGTTTGATAGGTTGGCTAGACATGACTACTATTATCTTCTGGATGTCTATTCGGGTTATAATCTGATTTGCATCGCTCCAGAAGATCAGGAAAACACGACCTTTAGTTGTCAATTTGGTACTTTTGCCTTCAGAATAGTTTCTTTTGGTTTGTATGGTGCACATGCCACATTTCAGAGATGCATGATGGCCATTTTCTCTGACATGATTGGTCAGAATGTGAAGGTGTTTATGGACGATTTCTCTGTGTTCGGGGATTCTTTTGACGAGTGCTTGCAAAACCTTGGCGCAGTTCTTAAAAGGTATGTTGAGACTAATCTGGTTTTCAACTGGGAGAAATGTCACTTTATGGTGCAACAGGGCATCATTCTTGGGCACAAGGTCTCTAGTAAAGGTTTTGAGGTGGACAAAGCCAAGGTGGGGTTCATTGAAAACCTTCCTCCACCAATTTCTGTTAAGGGGATTCGCAGTTTTCTTGGTCATGCCGGTTTCTATCGGCGGTTCTTCAAGGACTTCTGTAAAATCTCTAAACCATTGCGTAATCTTCTAGAGAAAGATGTCCCTTTCAAGTTTGATGATGAATGCCTAGCTCCTTTTAAGAGCTTAAAGAAGAGTTTGATCACGGCACCTATCATAACTGCACCTGATTGGGATGAGCCATTTGAAATGATGTGTGATGCAAGTGACTATGCAATTGGAGTAGTTCTTGGGCAAAGGAAGAACAATATATTTCATGTGGTCTACTATTCTAGTAAGACCCTCAATGGTGCTCAAATGAACTACATTACTACTGAGAAGGAGCTATTGGCTATTGTCTATGGTTTTGAAAAGTTTCGATCTTATTTGCTTGGGACGAAGGTGACAGTTTTCACTAATCACACTGCGATTCGCTATCTCGTCTCGAAGTACTCGAAGCCTAGAATGATTTGATGGGTTCTTTTACTTCAGGAATTTGAGTTGGAGATCAAGGATAGAAAAGGTACTGAGAATCAAGTCATTGATCATCTCTCTCGGTTAGAGGATCCAAGTACAGCTTCACAGGATAAGACATTGATAAATGAGTATTTTCTAGATGAGCAATTGTTTAGGGTGCAAGAAGAGGAACCGTGGTTCGCAGAAATTGTGAACTACCTTATGAGCAACATTATGCCTCCAGACTTATCTTCTGCTCAAAGAAAGAAGTTTTTTTATGAGGTGAAGTGGTACATGTGGGATGAGCCGTTTTTGTTTCGGCAAGGAGCTGACCAAATCATCAGGAGATGTATCACGTACAGCGGGACGGAGGGTATCTTGTGAGACTGTCATTCGACTATTTATGAAGGCCACTATGATGGAGAAAAGACAACAGCTCATATCCTTCAAGCAGGATTCTTCTGGCCTACATTGTTAAAGATGTGCATCAGTTCGTCTTGAAGCGTGATCGCTGCCAGCGTGTTGGTAATATGTCTAAGAGGGATGAGATGCCTCTTAATGTGCTACTCGAAGTTGAGGTCTTCGATGTTTGGGGAATTGACTTCATGGGGCCATTTGTCTCATCTTGTAATAATCAGTATATCTTGTTGGCGATTGATTATGTCTCAAAATGGGTGGAAGTTAAAGCTTTGCCGACAAATGATGCGAAGGTAGTACTAAATTTTCTTCACAAGCAGATATTCAAAAGATTTGGGACTCTAAGAGTCATAATCAGTGACAAGGGATCACATTTCTGTAATCGCAAGTTCACTGCTATGATGCAAAGATATAATGTGAATCATCGAGTTGCTACAACCTACCATCCTCGGACTAATGGGTAAGCTGAGGTATCTAAGAGAGATCAAGCATATTCTAGAGAAAGTTATATGTCCATCAAGGAAGGATTGGTCTTTGAAGCTGGATAAAGCTGTTTGGGAATATCGAACAACATTCAAGACTCCGCTAGGCATGTCACCATTTCAACTGGTTTATGGTAAAGGATGTCATTTGCCTGTGGAGCTACAGCACAAAGCATATTGGGCTTTGAAGAAATTGAACCTTGACATGGATGCAGCTGGAAAGAAAAGGTTGCTTCAATTAAATGAACTCATTGAGTTTTGACTTCAAGCATATGAGAACAACAAAATGTACAAGGAAAAAGTCAAGATATGGCACGATAGGGGTCAAGTGCTCAAATAATTTATGCTGGGGCAACATGTTCTTTTGTTTAACTCTCGTCTCGGTCTTTTTCTTGGGAAATTGAAGTCGAGGTGGTCAGGGCCGTTTGTTGTCAAAACTGTGTTTCCACATGGAGCGGTGGAGAATTTTTAGAATGATCCTGGACAAGAATTCAAGGTGAACGGTCAGCTTTTGAAGCATTACTATGGAGATACGGCAAATCGTGAGGTGGTTAGTGCCGTTTTATTATCCACTTGATCTCAGGATTCTACGTCAAGCTAGCGATGTAAACCAACCGCTTCTTTGGAGGCAACCCAAGCTTGTTGTACATTAGTATATAGAAGGAAACAGAAAACAAGAAGAAAACTAAAAAAAATTAGAAAAACAGAAAAATTCAGTGTCAACTACTGTAGCACGGTGCGCCCGTGCTCAGATGCGGGGCGGCCACGCTGAAATAATAGAGACTGCGCGCCCGCGCTGGATACGGGGCGGCCACTCTACTTTTCCAGAAATACGGCGCGTCCGCGCTACCAGGCGGGGGGCTGTGCTGACCCGAAAAAAATAGAAAATAGCAGGAACAAAAAGGAAAGTTCAGGGCTGTTGTAATTCTTTTTTAAGCCCGGATTTTATTCCCATTTTTCCCACTCCTCCACTAATTTTGTAATCTTACACCCACTATATATAACCCTAATCTCTTCCTATATACACGTACACTTACATACATCTTTACCCGCCACTTTTCAAATTTTCAGAACTTTAAAATCTCTCTTACACATATCTACTCTTTCACTTATTCAAATCCAATGGCACCAAAGAGACAAAGGACTCAAGTTAGCAGCAGCACCACTGATTCGTCAAGTGTTGGGGGTGTGAGGCTGAAGCGGAGTATACAAGGCTGCTATCGAAGCTCATAGCGAAGGAAAGGGGTTTTCTACCATCAGGAAGGGATGGTAAGCTTTTGGAGATGATTCTGGAGATGGGTTGGGTATCTTTCTTTGAGGCACCCACTTCTGTGCCCATGAGTGTTGTTCGTGAGTTCTATGTGAATGTGAAGGCGGATAAGAATGGGTACTCGGTGGTTCGTGGTTTGACGGTGGACTATATTGTGGAGGCTATTCGTTGGGTAATTAACCAGCCCGAGAGACAGCCAGGTCAGGAGGATTGGGTGACGAAGACCGGAGAAGATTTTGATTTGGACTTGATCGTTGCTACATTGTGTGTCCCTGAGACTCATTGGAAGATTAAGAGGGGTTTGAATGAGTATGCCACTTTTCATGCCTCATGCATGAACATGTTTTCTCGTGCATGGAACTCTTTTATTTGTGTGAACATCATCATGCTTTCTTCACATATACGCGATGTTATTGTGGATCGTGCAAAGTTGTTGTGGGGAATTTTGCAGGGTGATTATGTGGATCTTGGCTCCATTATTTATCAGGGTATTCTGAGGTTTCTGCGTGGGAGATGTGTCCTAAGTCCAATCATGTATGAGGATTTAGAAATAACTTTTATGTAATCTGTTTTGATTTCATAAATATTAATAAAAGACTTGTTTTGTTTTTATTGCGGGCTTTATCTATTTTAAGTGTTTAAATAAGATATACCACAGTTTAGAGTAAAACCTTTTATGGATTGTGATGAGATCATAATAATGAGACCTAAAAGATGATAACTCTAAACTTAAATAGTTCCTGGTCGTAGGATTACTAACTGGTAATTAATAATCCATAAAGATCGGTACATACTATGCTTGCTTCATTATGAAGGCTGTCTGTTCTCATAGACATTTGTGTGGTGACACTATAGCTAGTATGTAGGTGTTTATTATAGAATAAATTCACTGAACATGACTCACACAGCTGAACAACTGATGGAACTCACGTGTCAGCAGTTGTTCACATAGTGATAGTTGTACAAGTATCCTTAGACTTGAGATCATCATAGTCATCTTGTGTACACTGAACTATGCTTTGGTTTAGTTCTTAGTCTCCAGGGACAATTATAAGGGCTCTACTGGGTATAGGAATTTGTACACGAAGATAGTGTATGATCAATAAAGGATCTACCCCTTCCAGTGAAGGAAGAGAATGTTCAATGCTGATCCACTTATGCTAGTTCAGGAATCTCTGGCCAGAGTGAATGAAATTAGAAAGGAGTTTCTAATTTACATTAATTAGAACTAAGCATAGTGAATGGGAAAGCATATGATTAAATAAGATAGGCTTGACACAAGTTTCATGCCTTGTATTTAATCGTGACATTGTAGGGTAGAAGGAATTGATTGTACGGTAACTATTCACTGAATAGGTTCTAGGTATTCTAAGCAGTGAATTCGTATTATCCGGATAGTCGCGATATGCTGAGAAGTATCCCTCACGATGTAGAATAAACATGATTAATTTATTAATTAATCATATTTAATAAATTAGAGAATTTATAAAAATAATGATAAAATAGTTTTATTATTATTTGTTTCTACTACTGGCTTAATATTGAACCTACAGGGTCACACCATAAAAGAGAATGATTTAATGGTGGAGGAATTAATTAATAATGGCTGGTAATTATTTATTTGTGAAATAAATAATTAATTAGCAAATTTAATAATTGATTAAATGAGATTTAATTAATTATAAATTAATTAAGAAAAGTTTCTTAATATTATTAATTAAGAATTTAATTTTGGAAATTAAATCAAGTGAGAGAATTATTTTTCTAAAGTGTTTAGAAAAGGGATTAATGATTAAAAGGTGTTTTAATTATTAGTTAATTGGTTAATAAGAATAATCAATTAAAGGGTTAATAATAATAATTTTTATGGAAAAATTTCAGCCGAAAATTTTGCCTATAAATATACTATTATAAACTCTATTTGCCTCAACCCAAATAAAAACCCTAATTCTAAAGTAGAAAAGAAAGGGAGACAACTAATTCTCCCAACCCCTTCCTCCTCCATCACATTGATCTCTTGGTGGATACCGGGGAGTGCTTCACACTTGAGGAGCAGCTGCTAGGGATCTCCGTTCATCGTTCTTGGATCGCTATTAAAGGTTAGTAATCGATCCCTCGATTTGTTCACGATTTGTTTGCGTTTATATGGATTTTATATCAAGAAAATGTTTTACCATGCTTCTGTGATGTATAAAATCCTACAGTTCGTGGTTTGACGGTGGACTATACTGTGGAGGCTATTCGTCAGGTAATTAACCAGCCCGAGAGACAGCCAGGTCAGGAGGATTGGGTGACGAAGACCGGAGAGGATTTTGATTTGGACTTGATCGTTGCTACATTATGTGTCCCTGAGACTCATTGGAAGATTAAGAGGGGTTTGAATGAGTATGCCACTTTACATGCCTCATGCATGAACATGTTTTCTCGTGCATGAAACTCTTTTATTTGTGTGAACATCATCATGCTTTCTTCACATATACACGATGTTACTATGGATCGTGCAAAGTTGTTGTGGGGAATTTTACAGGGTGATTATGTGGATCTTGGCTCCATTATTTATCAGCGTATTCTGAGGTTTCTGCGTGGGAGCACTACGGTTTCTATTCTTTATGCCTCGATTGTGACGAAGCTGTGTGTGGCAGTTGGAGTTCATTGGCCCGCTCACGAGCAGTTGCAGTTTCCTAGTGCCCCTATTGACAGTTCGACTATAGCAGTGATGCAGGAGTGGTACGGTGGAAAGGCTGATAACAAGGGGCTTGGCTACACTTATGATCACTGGTCGGGTGGACAGCCAGCCGATCAGACATATGCTCGTGGTTCTACTCAGGCTAATAGAGCAGCATGGAGACATTAGAGGGATGAGCCTGGTCACTCGCAGCAGCAGCAATAACAGGAAGCAGAGGACAGTGCTGGTTTGGGTTCAGCGCAGTATAGGCGCTTGATGAGGCGGATGGATGCGATGCATGATATCCATAGCAGGTTTGTACAAGACCTAACCCAGGCATTGGGGACAACTTTTAGAGCTATGAGAGTTGACATCCAGTGGCCAATATTGGGTGAGAATGTTGTGTACCCGCCTCTTGACACTCCACCCCCGGAGGGTAATGAACATCCTGATTCCGAGTAGGTATGCCTTGATTCCTTACTATTACCTTCACTGAAGACAGTGAACTTTTTAAGTTTGGGGTGGTATTTAAGGAATATGTTTGTGTGAGTCCATAGAGTTTGCATATTTATCATATAGTTTAGTTCATTTTTTTTATTTATTTTGTTTATTTTTTTATCATGTTAGTATGTTGCATATAGTTACATTTTCATTTTATCATGATCCCTTAAGTTTGATTTTCTGATTGATTTGTGATGTTGATGCGAGTGTAGTGAATCGTATAGGGGAATGTTAAGTCTTAACTAGTTGATTTGCATGCTAGAAACAATAAAATTTTTCACTAAGTCTTATAGGTTGCTTGAGTGCTAGATCATGATCATGGTTTGTTTGTTTGTTGAGGTGTAATCACTTGTTTACGTATAGAATGTATGATATTCTCTTAATGTCAAAATAACATGGATTTTTAAAAATTGGAGAAAAATATTGGATTTCATTGCTAATTGTGGCTAGGTGTCAAATGGCTAGTAGCCTGCTTATTTTATATGAGTAGTCTAGGGTTGAGCGAGATGGAGCGAAACGCACTCGTTCAGAAATCATGAAAAAAAAAAGAAAAACAAAAATATATAAAAAAAATATGTGTTATGCAAAATTGATCATGAGTGGGCTCTTTAATACTCGAGTTATTAAGTTTTAGGGGATTTTGTGCCTAGCGACCTACGGATTTTATAGTATGGGATCCGCTAAGCTAATGCTCGCTACATGGGTATTATTGCATAAGTCTTTTGTGGACCTCACTCATTACACGATCAAATAAGTATATTTGTGTTTGTTTATGTGTTATCAAAAAAAACATGTATCCTTGTATAACTCCAATAAAATTGAAGTGTTGTCAGTCATTTTGAGTTTAGAATTTATTCTATTTATAACCTTGTGATTATCTTGATGAGTAGTGAGTCATGGTTATTGATCTAGTTGCAATAGTATAGCTGTTAAGCAGTTGCACACACGCACGTTTCTGGTTTGTGAGTTGATTTGTGGGATTTGATTGATCTTTGTGCGTCTAATTGCATTTGTTGAGATGTTGCTTGTTAATTGGTTAAGTTATTCTAAGGGGATCGTTGCATTCATGTAGATTTCACTCTTGCATTTCTATTTTGTTTTTGAGTCTGTTTATGCTTGAGGACAAGCATTGGTTCAAGTTTGGGGGTATGTAAAGTGGCATTTATGTACACTTAGAATGCTTCGTAAAGCCTCAAATTGGTGTTTTGTATATTGACTCGTATATTTTGTATTATTTTAAAAGTGTAATTGTTGAATAATTAATTAAACAAAATATGTGTATTGGTTTTGACAGCTGTGTGTTGGTTCTTATTATTTACGTGTGATTTATTGGTGTATAGGATTGAATTGTGTAATTAATTATTGAATTATATTATTTTATTTCACTTTTAAAAGTGATTTTATTGCAGTTTTATTTTCATAAATATTTGGAATGTTTTTAAAATTGTTTTTATGACTTTATAATCTCAATAATTATTTTTGGGATTTTATAAAATTGAGAAATCAATATTTCATTGATTATTTATCTTTAAATAATTTTCTGATTGCATTTATTTATAAAATCCATATTTAATTCCAGGATTCTTCAAAAATTATGAAATTCATATTTTATTATGTTTTTAATATTCTGAGAATTTTAAAATTATTTTGGAAATTTTTGGATTAATTTCACCTGCGCATTGATTCGTTTAATTATTAAATACTGGTATAAATTGCATCTCAGAAATGGTTTTAAAAATTTTAGAATTTATGTTTTAATTAACTTCGGGATATTCATAACATTTTAAGACTATTTTGGTAATTTTATGAAATTGTTTTAAGCGCGACTCGGTACATTTAATTGCGAAAACGAGTCAGAAATTCGGGCTATTCGAGTATTAGGGACACGTGTCAAAATCCTACACAAGAATTTTGACACGTATCCACTCTATTTGGTACGTCGCTGCAGGAGAACTAAAAAGAAAAAAAAAATAAACAACTCACCCCCACCCCCTGTTCACTCGTCTTCTTCGACCTTTGTCATCTCTCTCGAACTCTCTTTCGATTCTCGCTATCTCTCCGCTTCTCTTCCTCCCTCTGTTTGTGTTCCTTCTTCCCTGTGGTTCCTGCTTGCCGCCGTTATTGTTTTCCGGTCTATTTCCGGTGAGTCTCCGCTCGATTTTCTGGCTTGGCTGGTTCAATTTTATGCTTTAATTTGGGTATATACATGTATATATGTATATGTGTATACCTGTGTGTGTGATTGTGTGTGTGGGTGTGTGTGTATGTGGCGCCTGGTGGCGCGTGTGTGCAGCGTGTAGGCGCATGTTGATTGTGCTTATGTTGTTGCTTTTGGTTGTGTTGTGATTCGAATATTTTGAAACTAATTTTTTTAATTTATCATTTTGCAGGAAATTATTTTTGAATAATATTCATGATATGAATATTTCATTACAGATAATCTTTTTTAGTCGGTGAAATTTTTGTGTTGGAACCCGAATAATCAGGTGCCCCAAAAATTTTGCCGAGGTCCGCGATGAGTTTTTACGAGCGGACGGTGGAAGGTGATGAATTGATTCCGAGTCCTAAACTAATAAAACAAGAAAATGACTAATAAAACTATATTTCGAAATGAAAATGAATTGTTATTTTAAAAAATCATGCTGGGATTTGTATTATGGATTGTTGGAAATCGACGTCGATGATGTTTCGACGAGTAGGCTTATAAACAAAAGGGTTGCTAATAAATTTTTTCTAAAATATATTTTAAAATACGATAAAAGTGTACTATTCGATATAAAGCGTTTTACCCTATTGTGAACTTGAATTACGTGACTATGTGCATATAGTTATATATATACGAGTCGGGTTTTTGTATTAGGTTATTTAGGGTCGAGGATATCAAGCATATCGGTGTGACTAATTAGGTTATTCTGATACTGTAGATCCCAGTCGAGTAACTCAAGGACCGAAGTCAGTGTAAAAGCTACCTAGGGTTTTTGTAAAGCATTGCAAGGTAAGTGCCCCTGACCATTCTTTTATGGTTCCGTACATATGGATAAACTGCTGTTTTATTCTCGTACAGAAACGAAAACATTTTAAGTTACGTATCCCCTGTAGTTATAAATAATTGTTTTAAACTTGTTTTGGGAAAAAGTAACTTCGAAAGGTACCTATCTCGAATAAAAATGATTTGTGAACCAGTTTTACGTGTGCTATTAAATGAATGGTTTTAAAATGAGATAGGTACAGGTGTTTTGAAAAATGGATAAAACAATCAGATATGGGATACATAGTGTGACGGCCTCAACCCCGGGGTCAAGAACTGACGTCATCAATAACAACTTAATATAATCCAACTCAACATTATTATATAAACACAACCCCCTTTTTTTCAAAGATCTTTTCCAGGTTTAAGTATGACATAGGTCACAATTCTCACAAAACCAACTTACTAAAGACAATACTGACAATACTATCTTTGTCAACAACTCAACAGACCCGCCTGGGTCCAACACAACTATCTCAGAGGAGCCTGACACGGAAGGAACTGGAACTCTACCCCGACTACCACTGAAGAATCTCCTAGACATCTGCAATACATATATTAAACATTTTTGCAAGGGTGAGCATTAGATTGCTCAGCAGCACCAATATATGAATAATAATAAAAACAGTTTATGATAAACAATTATAGGAACAGAGTTAATAACTTGCTAGAAAACAAGTAAAACGTGTATGAACTGGATATCAAAACTAGCATGCTCTATAAAACCAAATCATCAGTTGTATGTTGTGCATAAATATCAATTTCAATTTTGGCATGCTTCTCTCATTTCCAAATCTTCCGTCCCATCGCAGGACCCATAAAACCATTTGTCCCGTTACGGGGACCCAAAACCATTTATTCCGTTACGGGAACCATAAAACTTATCCCATCACAGGATCTATGAAACTTGTCCCATCACAGGACCTATTAAACTTGTTCCTCTCCGGGAACCCCAAAAATCACTTGCTCAGATATAAAAGTATTGGATGATCCCTAGTGAGACAGCTGATCAGGCTATCCTATGAAACTTGTACCGGAACTCAGAGACTAGCTAGGTCTCTGTCACGCTGGGCTGGTGGTTATAATAGGGTGCGCAACCACTTCGCCTCTTACGCTAACTTCCAGGCCGTTACGGGCCTTCTGCGCACACTCATCCAATTATCTGATCATTTTTATCTAGTTCTCCAAATCACTTACCTATCTCTTGTCAAAACAATTATAACACATCACATTTTCCAAAACATTTTCATTTTATTCAAAATTTTAGAGATAGGTATTTTCAGAAGTTACTTTTCCCCCAAAACCAAGTCAACGAAACAATTTGAAACCTAGGGGATACGTAACTTAAATCGTTCTGTTCCAGTACGTAATTTAAATTCACAATTATTCATATATACTGAACCGTAAAAGATTTGTTCAGGGGTACTTGCCTTGCAGAGCTTTACAAATAGTATCGATTGACCTTGAGCTAACACGGACGCTCAGGCTTTAACGTCTAACCACTAGATTACCCTGGATTCGACTTTAACACTCAGGTCCTTCGATTGGAACCTTACTGAGCTCATCGACTGTCCACTAGACTATCCGATGCCAACTCTTGGGCCTTTCGACTAGAACCTACAAAGTCAAAATACCCTAATTTAGACCTTCGATTATGCTTGACATATCCTCACTAGCAATCTACCCGAACGTTAACAAAACCCGACTCGTAACATATTCAATATTATAATACAAGTATCAATTAGGGTTCACATCTTCGAAAGTCGGTTCGGTGTTCGTTTTCAGAAAATAGGTATATTTATCCTTTTATGATATTAGGGTTATCGATTTTCGTAAAGTATTTCATCACAACACATAATCAGATTTCGTACAAAATAGTTACATATAATCGATCGACATTCCGATAGCCATTGGGTATGGCCTCGTATTTCCGTAATTAAATTTTCCGGAAATCGGGCAGCACCTCCTTTGATTATCCGCTAACTCGTCGAACATCCGGACGTCAAACCAAATCACAATAACTACAACGACCACCCAATCACCGATTCAACCACAACAACAACACTCCACAAATTCCCAAACACCAACTAAATATAATTATTAATTATTATTCGTGTTTTATGCTTTAATTCGTATTTTATAATTTTATTTTTATTTGTATTTTATATTAGGACTCAGAACCACGTCATCACAGTCCACCATCGGCTCGCCGAGGCTCATCGCCGACGGCGGTAAAATTCGCGGGTTCCCGTATACCGGACATCCTACGCAAATTTTACCAATTAAATTAATATATCTCGCACAAATATGCATACATATATATATATATTCAAAAATTTTAATCAAATTATCTTCTTGCAGAAAATAAAATAATTAAAATCAATAAACTTTCAAAACCAACAATTTGATACGAATTAACTCGAATTAGGCAACAACAACAGGGCAACATCACAAACGCACGCGCGTAGTGGCATGCAGCCACGCACACAGGGGACAGCCGGCTGCCATGCCGGAAAAACTCAAGCGGCAACCGGACAGAGGCAGCACAAAACGCACACATATAGCATACACACGTGTATACACACATATATATCAACAAGCTTAAACAGAGAAGACATAACAGGAAACGAACCGGAGCAAGGCGGCGGCCGGAAACCGCTGAAATAGGGCGGGGAGGGAGGAGAAAGGAGGAGGGAGAGAGAGGAAAGAAAAAGAGAGGAAGAGAAAGTGACAGAGAGGAGAGTGAGAGATTTCGAGAGAGTAGGGCGAGAGATCAGAGAGAGGGGCGGAAGAATGAGGAACGGGTTGGACCCGATGACCTTAGCCCTCTTTTTATTTTTGTTTTTGTCATCAATTTTCTGTATAATCCCTGATTAATGTACGTCTAACCCGCAAATTAAAAATTTAACGAGCTTTTAACGGGTAAAATAATCCGAAAATTCACCAAAATGATTTTAAAAATCCCGAAGTAATTAGGAGTTCATTGAATAAAATTTTCTGAATTTTTTTAAATCATTTTTACAGCGCACATCGGACCAGCGTTTTATAATTAAACAGAACCACGCGCGAGTCAAATAAATCCCAAAAAATTTCGAACCAATTTTAAAGTTCTCGAAATATTCCAAACTAAATAAAATATGAATTTCATAATTTTTAAAGAATTTTGGAATTAAATACGGATTTAACAAATAATTACAATCAGAAAATCATATATGGCTAAATAATTGATGAAATGTTGATTTCTCAATTTTAAAAACTCCTAAAAATAATTAATAAAATTATGAAGTCATAAAAATGATTTTAGGGATAATCCAAGTATTTATGGAAATAATTCTTGAATAGAATCATATTTAAATACAAAAACAAAACAACACAGCTTCGCAACTAATTACACGAATCATCCTCTAACACCAATAATTACATATAAATAATAATAATTTAATATCCAGCTGACTAAACCCATACACCTATTTTGTTTATGTAATTATTTAATAATTACACATTTAAACAATATTAAAATATACGAGTCGTTATAATCTTTCCCCCTTAAAAAGATTATGTCCTCAGAATCTGATTTTTAACCAAACAAGTGAGGATATTTGTCAAACATATCTGACTGTAACTCCCAAGTAGACTCTTCTACTCGAGGATTTATTCAAAGCATACTCATTATAGATATAAATTCATTCCTAAGGATTCGTTCATAATGACCTAGGTTCTGGGTCGATAATTCCACGCAGAACAATTTGGATGAGAGCCCATTGGCTCCTACTCAACGGCTTGGTTCGAATCAAGAACATATCGCTTTAATAATGACATACAGAACACATTATAAATGTCTGCAACTGCAATGATAATAGTAACTCATGAGCACTTTATCTATCTTTCTCGATACCGCAACGGGTACATATATTTAGGGCTCAACTTGCCTTTTCTAACTAAACCTAACCAATTTATTTCAAGGTGAAATTTTATTAATACCTATGATCCTACTTTTATATCCATACTCTTTCGATGCAAATTCATCTCCTTTCTTTGTCCATCCCAAGCTGAGTCAACTCTTTTTCGAATCAACACCACTACGTCCATGGTGCGCTGAGTTTACTCAGGATCTAACAACATATCTACTCCCACTTTCTCTCAATAAAGGGAAAGTCACACTTATGCTTACACAGAGCTTCGTAAGGTAGCATTCCCTAATAACATGATTAATTATTAACATAGAAAACTCAATCAATGGTAGGTGATTATCACAGTTTCCTTTAGATTCAAACTATATACTGTCAACATATCTTATATTGCCTGAATCATCCTTCCACTTTGAGCCTTCGTCTACGGATGATAGGCGGTGCTCATTTTCAATTTAGTTTCCAAACATTTGAACACCTCTTGCTTCTCTTCATCAGTGAAGACTGGAAAGTAATCTCATATCGTCACTTCTTCTCACCTTCAGATATTTGAACTTCACATTCCACTTTCCATATTCCTTTATTAACTCCTTAGCGATTTTAATCACATTCAATCATTTTCTTCTATACAGGGCACATGTTACTACACCGGCCTTGCTTAAATGTTCGTTAACGGAATAATCGGAATCATTTGTTACTCTTAGCCAAAATTTATACTTGAAACTTAATATATAGTTGATTTTCTTCTAATCTTCGTAGGGAAATCCTTGGGTGTTCCATATGGACCTCCCTGATCTTTGCATAGCTGAGGATGTTATCAATAAATACAATCATGCTTATCCAAGCACTCCTTATACACCATGTTCCCTGACTGATTTATTTGTTATTCCAAATGACATTACCAAAATTTGTGATGCCCATATTTCGTTTTAACTGCAGTCTTCGATATGTTCTCAGGCTGGATCTTAAGTCATTCCCCGAGAAATAACACATTCCTTGAATTAAGTCACCTAAATAATCAATTCTTAATAGGGTTACTTATTCCTATTCATTGTTTTGTTAAACTCCCGGTAATCATTACATACTCTCATAATTTCATCCTTCTTTTCAGCAACATCTCTGGTGTAAACCAAGGGACTATATCTGGTAGGTTCACTTTCCTCAATAATATCTTTACAATTATCGAACTAATTACTTCGCCCCACTGGCCTTCAATGAAATTCCAAGGTAATTATATATTACTCAACTTCCTTCAACTTAGGTATTTGTTTCCTCGTATCTTTACACAAGGTGGATCTACTTTATCTTTTTGGCTTATTAGCTTCTTCCTTCGCACAATTGGAAGAACTTCTTATCTTGCTTCTTTCTTTCGCAATTTACCCTACTACTAGCTTCCATACACTTTACTATCCGCTTCTCCTGAATTAATATTTGCCTTATGAAAGGACAACCAATTCGTTACTAAAATCATGTCAAACTCCTCTAGCTCAAAGGGTATCAGATCAGCTGCACTACGTCCGAATTTCTAAACACTCGATCTTTTGGTCACTCTGGAAGTTCTGCCTCTAGCCGTGCAGGATATTGGCCCTTGGGATGTAGTACCTTGAGTAACCATTCCACAATTCCTCGCAATATGTCCAACCTTCCTACAATGGTAGCGAATAACTCCTGGATTTTCTGGATTACACTCCAACGCAGCCTGACCCTTATGACCGCATTTGAAATATTGAACCTTCTTTGGTTTCAGATTTGAAAATCACATCAGAATCTAAGTTAACCTAGCTGAAACCAACTTCTATCTAACTAACCATTCACTGATAAAATTAACCAACCCTTGATTTTATCTACCAATTGGAATATCAATCGAATTGCCAATAATACACCATAATATATGTTGTATCTTTAAAAGTAAGGTATTTTCCAAAAATTTGGGTAGCATTTCCTCTATATTACTGACTACCAGTCGGACTCAAGCCGACACCAACAATTAACCAACAATCATATCAACCCATCAACATCAACCAAACCACCAACAAGTATACTAACCATCTTCCACCACTCCACTCCACAGTTCACAATACCGTGACACATAACATGTTAATAACCATATGTATCACTAACCAACATAATAAAACGAGGTTGGCTATTTCAGCCACAATTACGAACAAGCAACCTCGCAAACTAGGTCAACTTAAGGACCTCTGCTAGGCCTACTAGTCCAAATTTCAGCCAACCATTCTTCTAAAGACGGATCCCTATCATTTTCCATAGACTCGACAATAACTGAATTAACTTTTCTAAGACAAAAACCTTTTCCAATGGGTCACAAATCCTTTCTGCTTCCATCATTCTAAAATAGCAACCGGATACAGAACTTTTATTTCTCCTGACGGTCAATTCTTCGTTTACTTTCCATAACTAGGATGGTCTGATCATAGTGGTTACAAAAGGAAAGTCATTGCCATAAAATACTAAATAAAATTCTGAAATCAAGATGATTCATTCTAAAAGAAACGTGAAGAAAATGCGGATATGACTGGGAGCAACCATACAAGTACGTAAGATGGCCAGTCTTAGTACCATACAGTTTACAACACATAATTCAGCGGCGTCCCACCAGACCCTTTGCCACACAGACAAATAGTCAATTCATATGTATTGTTTGCCCCAATCAACCGATAGAACCTCCGAGGAAAGAAATATAAGTGTTCAAGGTATAAACCTCAGTACTGATCCATATTTACTATGAGACTCAGCTGTCGTGGCAGCCGCTGACTATTACCCTTCCACCTGAACTTTCATGGTCAGATTCGCTTGCTCGAGAAAAGAAACGAGAAACCTCAACTAGACATTGCCAATGATACCTATATATAAGGGAGACTTACTAAAAATCTTGGGCAGTTCCAGCCAATCCCCAACAGACATCAGGGTTACGCCTTCGAACCCTTGACTAAACTCACAGACTCGCTCCTCTGGTTGAGTTGCTGACTCATATCTATATAAAATATACCCTCTTGCACTCTTCTGACTCAATTCTTAACCTAAATCAGGGACTCAAACTTGTAGCTCTAATACCAACTGTGACGGCCTCAACCCCGGGGTCAGAAGTTGACGTCATCAATAACAACTTAATATAATCCAACTCAACATTATTATATAAACACAACCCCCTTTTTTTCAAGATCTTTTCCAGGTTTAAGTATGACATAGGTCACAATTCTCACAAAACCAACTTACTAAAGACAATACTGACAATACTATCTTTGTTCAGCAACTCAACAGACCGCCTGGGTCCAACACAACTATCTCAGAGGAGCCTGACACGGAAGGAACTGGAACTCTGCCCCGACTACCACTGGAGAATCTCCTAAACATCTGCAATACATATATAAAACATTTTTTCAAGGGTGAGCATTAGATTGCTCAGCAGCACCAATATATGAATAATAATAAAAACAGTTTATGATAAACAATTATAGGAACAGAGTTAATAACTTGCTAGAAAATAAGTAAAACATGTATGAACTGGATATCAAAACTAGCATGCTCTATAAAACCAAATCATCAGTTGTATATTTTGCATAAATATCAATTTCAATTTTGGCATGCTTCTCTCATTTCCAAATCTTCCGTCCCATCGCAGGACCCATAAAACCATTTGTCCCGTTACGGGGACCCAAAATCATTTGTTCTGTTACGGGAACCATAAAACTTATCCCATCACAGGATCTATAAAACTTGTCCCATCACAGGACCTATAAAACTTGTTCCTCTCCGGGAACCCCAAAAATCACTTGCTCAGATATAAAAGTATTGGATGATCCCTAGTGAGAGAGCTGATCAGGCTATCCTATGAAACTTGTTCCGGAACTCAGAGACTAGCTAGGTCTCTGTCACGATGGGCTGGTGGTTATAATAGGGTGCACAACCACTTCGCCTCTTACGCTAACTTTCAGGCCGTTACGGGCCTTCTACGCACACTCATCCAATTATCTGATCATTTTTATCCAGTTTTCCAAATCACTTACCTATCTCTTGTCAAAACAATTATAACACAGCACATTTTCCAAAACATTTTCATTTTATTCAAAATTTTAGAGATAGGCATTTTCAGAAGTTAGTTTTCCCCCAAAACCAAGTCAACGAAATAATTTGAAACCCAGGGGATACGTAACTTAAATCGTTCTGTTCCAGTACGTAATTTAAATCCACAATTATTCATATATACTGAACCGTAAAAGATTTTTTCAGGGGTACTTGCCTTGCAGAGCTTTACAAATAGTATCGATTGAACTTGAGCTGACACGGACGCTCAGGCTTTAACGTCTAACCACTAGATTACCCTGGATTCGACTTTAACACTCAGGTCCTTCGATTGGAACCTTACTGAGCTCGTCGACTATCCACTGGACTATCCGATGCCAACTCTTGGGCCTTCCGACTAGAACCTATAAAGTCAAAATACCCTAATTTAGACCTTCGATTATGCTTGACATATCCTCGCTAGCAATCTACCCGAACGTTAACAAAACCCGACTCATAACATATTCAATATTATAATACACGTATCAATTAGGGTTCACATCTTCAAAAGTCGGTTCGGTGTTCGTTTTCAGAAAATAGGTATATTTATCCTTTTATGAAATTAGGGTTATCGATTTTCGTAAAGTATTTCATGACAACACATAATCAGATTTTGTACAAAATAGTTACATATAATCGATCGACGTTCCGATAGCCATTGGGCATGGCCTCGTATTTCCGTAATTAAATTTTCCGGAAATCGGGCAGCACCTCCTTTGATTATCCGCTAACTCGTCGAACATCCTGACGTCAAACCAAATCACAATAACTACAACGACCACCCAATCACCGATTCAACCACAACAACAACAATCCACAAATTCCCAAACACCAACTAAATACAATTATTAATTATTATTCGTGTTTTATGCTTTTATTCGTATTTTATAATTTTATTTTTATTTGTATTTTATATTAAGACTCAGAACCACGTCATCACAGTCCACCGTCGGCTCGCCGAGGCTCATCGCCGACGGCGGTAAAATTCGCGGGTTCCCGTATACCGGACATCCTACGCAAATTTTACCAATTAAATTAATATTTCTCGCACAAATATGCATACATATATATATATATATTTTTTCAGAAATTTTAATCAAATTATCTTCTTGCAGAAACTAAAATAATTAAAATCAATAAACTTTCAAAACCAACAATTTGATACGAATTAACTCGAATTAGGCAACAACAACAGGGCAACATCACAGACACACGCGCGTAGTGGCACGCAGCCACACGTACAGGGGACAGCCGGCTGCCATGCCGGAAAAACTCAGGCGGCAACCGGATATAGGGAGCACAAAACGCACACATATAGCATACACACGCGTATACACGCATATATATCAACAAGTTTAAACAGAGCAGACACAACCGGAAACGAACCGGAGCAAGGCGGCGGCTGGAAACCGCTGAAATAGGGCGGGAAGGGAGGAGAAAGGAGAAGGAGGGAGAGAGAAGAAAGAAAAAGAGAGGAAGAGAAAGTGACAGAGAGGAGAGTGAGAGATTTCGAGAGAGCGGGTTGGACCCGATGACCTTAGCCCTCTTTTTATTTTTGTTTTTGTCATCAATTTTCTGCATAATCCCCGATTAAAGTACGTCTAACCCGCAAATTAAAAATTTAACGAGCTTTTAACGGGTAAAATAATCCAAAAATTCACGAAAATGATTTTAAAAATCCCGAAGTAATTAGGAGTTCATTGAATAAAATTTTCCGATTTTTTTTTAAAATCATTTTTACAGCGCACATCGGACCCGCGTTTTATAATTAAACAAAATCACGCGCGAGTCAAATAAATTCCAAAAATTTCCGAACCAATTTTAAAATTCTCAAAAAATTTCAAACTAAATAAAATATGAATTTCATAATTTTTAAAGAATTTTGGAATTAAATACGGATTTAACAAATAATTACAATCAGAAAATCATATATAGCTAAATAATTGATGAAATGTTGATTTCTCAATTTTAAAAACTCCTAAAAATAATTAATAAAATTATGAAGTCATAAAAATGATTTTAGGGATAATCTAAGTATTTATGGAAATAATTCTTGAATAGAATCACATTTAAATACAAAAACAAAATAACACAGCTTCACAATTAATTACACGAATCATCCTCGAACACCAATAATTACATATAAATAATAATAATTTAATATTCAGCTGACTGAACCCATACACCTATTTTGTTTATGTAATTATATAATATTTACACATTTAAACAATATTAAAATATACGAGTCGTTATACATAGGGGCCATAGTGGCCTAGTGAGGTTGCGTAAGAGGCTAACTCGTTGCACGCGTTACATAACCGATTAGTCCAGCAGGTCAGAAACTTAGCTGATCTCTGAGTTCCGAAACAGGTTCATAGGATGGCAGTTGGAGCCGTCTGGTGTTGATAGCCTGATAATCTGTCTTCACATATCCATTATGTATCTGATTTGGCTTTGAGATTCCCGTAAGGGAATAAGTCATTGATACAGTTGAATAACAAATGTGAATAGCATGCTAAAATTGGACTCTGGTACTTACACAGCACACAACTACGTTGTTTTATAAGAGCATGCTAGTCAGTGATATCTAGTTTCTTTTATTTATTGTTATTTGAAATGATTACAGATTTCTTGTTGATTTATAGTTCTGTTCCTATAACTGTTTACTTTACTGTTTTTATCTTGATATTCATATGTTGGTATTGCTGAGCGATTTTATGCTCACCCTTGCAACCTGTTATGTATATGTATCGCAGATGCCTAGAAGATAAGTCAGACCTTGGCAGAACCGTGTATCCGCCCCTTCTGGACCTGGCTTCTCAGAGGTAGTTAGTATCAGACCATGTGCGGTCTGATCAGTTGCTGAATAAGTTTAGTGTGTCAGACTTATTAAATAAATAGTTTGTAATAATGAGTAACTAGAATCATACTTGAACCTGGATCGGATCTTGGTTTGGGGTCGTGTTAGTATTATATTAATAATAATCTTATAGTTTATATTTCTGTTTGTCATGTTTGGTGACGTCAACTCCTGACCCCGGGGTTGAGGCCGTCACATTTTATACTCAAATTGTTTGTGTTTTAGATAATTTTTGTAGTGTTTTGCATTTCAGGGCATAGTTGAAGGAAGAATGAGATTTAGCATTATTTTGGTGATAAATTGTTATGAAGGTGCCTCGGATGATTGCTTGTTGATTGCCATAAAAAACCAGCCAATAAAACAGAAGTTAGAAATTTTTCCAGTAGCTTAGCCTGCCCGCGCTGTGTTAGCGCGCGGCCGCGCCGGATTGTCAGAAGTACAGCGCGCCTTGTTAGATATATTTGATAATGTCATGGCTAATATGATTTATGTTTAGTTTTCAGATCTTACTTAAACAGGATAAATCAGTACTTACGGGAAGTCAGGACTTAAGGATATCAGTACTTATATTATCAGGAGATAATCATCAGAAGATGGATATTAGAACTTAAGTGCTGAAGGACGTTCAGATAAGGAAAGTAGCTGATTAGAGGAAAGAAGATCGAGACAAACATAAGAAGAGATATGCATGAAGAAGGAATTCTATGAAGAATAGAATACTTGGAAGAAAAGATATTTGATTGATATATTTTAGGAAGAAAAATTATATTCCATATCAATTAGAGATTATCTTGTAACTGTGTAGTATATAAACACAGACATAGGGTTTACACTATAAGTGTTATCATATTCGAGAAGATTATTCATTGTAACCCTAGCATCTCTCGTGATATTTGTTCATCACTGAGAGGTAACAGTTCCATACTGTAACAGAGTTTATTGTTTCAATAAAGTTTGTTTTCTGTTACTTGTGATATTAAAGTTCGATTTGATTATACTTTACACTGTATTCACCCCCTCTACAGTGTGTGTGACCTAACAAGTGGTATCAGAGCCTATCTGTTAACGCACATACAGTTAAAGATCCAAACACAATCATGTCTGACACAGAAACTCCAACTAAGCCTACCAAAACTGAAGAACCTCCAAAGACATAAATTCAAAGTCGGTATGAAACCATCAGAGTTCCCATACTGAGACCATCTGAATATGCCATATGGAAGGTGAGGATGACCATGTTTCTGGAAGCTACAGATCCAGAATATCTTGATAGAATCAAGGAAGGACCTCACAAACCAACCAAGCTCGCTGTTGCAGTTATAGGTGAAGCAGCAAAGACCGTACCAAAGGAGAAGAGTGATTATACTGCTGAAGATATCGTATCAATTGCTAAGGATGCTAAGGTACGACACTTACTGCATAGTGCCATTGATAATGTAATGTCAAACAGGGTAATTAACTGCAAGACTACTAAGGAGATATGGGATGCTCTGGAAACAAGGTGTCAGGGAACTGATACAATTAAGAAGAACAGGAAGACAATACTCACTCAAGAGTATGAACACTTTGACTCAAAGGCTAATGAGTCATTGACTGATTTATATGATAGATTTGTCAAACTCTTGAATGATTTGTCATTGGTTGATAAGGAGTATGATCTTGAAGATTTAAACCTTAAATTCCTGTTAGCTCTTCCTGAATGCTGGGATTTGAAGGAAACAACAATAAGAGACAACTACAATCTTGATGAAACAACTCTTGATGAAATTTATGGAATGCTCAAGACTCATGAACTTGAGATGGAACAAAGAAGCAAGAGGAAAGGAGGAAAATCAAGGACAGTTGCTCTTAAGGCTGAAGAAGAATCCCCCAAGGCAGCTAGCTCAAGGAAAGACAAGGGTAAAGCTCTTTTCACAAAGTCTGATACTGAGTCATCAAGTTCTGAAAGTGATGATGACTCAGATTCTAAAAGCTTGCCTGAGACTGATGCTGATGAGGAGATGATGAAGCTGTGTGCTCTTATGGTGAAAGGGATCACAAAGATTGCATACAGGAAGTTTAGGAAGGAAAAGAAGTTTTCCAGGAAAGGCACAAGTTCTGATAAGAAGAATTTCAGAAGATCTGAGGGCAAAGGAGGAAAGTCTGATAGAGGAGATTATACCAATCTCAAATGCTATAACTGTGGTGAGAAAGGCCACATATCTCCTGATTGCAAGAAAGTGAAGGGTGACAAAGGCAAGGCTCTGGTCACAAAGAAGAAAAGCTGGACAGACACCTCAGACTCTGAAAGTGAGGATAACTATACTTTGATGGCAAATGCTGATAAAGAAAGTGCTGAGAACAGTTCTGAAGCTGCTGAAACAAAGGTACCTCAAACTACTTATGCTTTTCATACTGATGATATTAATGAGTTGAGAAGATATCTTAAAACCATGTTTGTTAGTTATAGAGATCAAACTTTAACATGTAAAAGATTAACTTCTGAAAATCTTGCTTTTAAGAAAAGAAATGATTTCTTAGAAAAAGAGTTAGTTATGTTCCATCAAACTCAGAAGGATAGAGATGATGCTTTTTATGTTAGGGATGAAGTGCTAAAAATGAATGAATCTCTAAAAACTGAGTTAGAAAAGGAAAGAGAGATTATTAGGACTTGGACTAACTCTGGCAGAACAACTCAAAATTTGCTAAATAGTGAAAATTAGAAAGAGGGCTTAGGTTATGGAGAGGATAAGAATGATAAAGGAACTGTAGAAATTAAGCCTGTTGTTAAGCAAAAGCCAAAGTTAAAACCTGTTAAGTTTGTAACTGTAAAGTCTGATAATGAGAAATCAGAAGTTAAAGAGGAATTAACTTTTGACAAACTAAAATAGGAAAAGACAGCTGAAGTAAACATAGGCTTAATGACTAAGAAGCAGCTTAAGCATAAGCTGAAAGATGTTAAGAATACAAACAAGGTAAAATCACCTAGTAGAAATAGGAATGGAAAGGAAGGTGTGAAAAAAAGCAATGATTATAAACCTGTTCCTGATGCTCCTAGGAAAACATGTCATAACTGTGGAAGTTCTAACCATCTGGCTTCTTTTTGCAGGAAGAATAAGAACATAAACTCCTTACCTTCAAAATCAGGAGTTAAGAGTCAGTCTGTTAGATATAAACCACAAAATCCTTGTTTTCATTGTGGTAGTTTATGGCATTCCATTTATACTTGTAAGGAATATCATAGTTTGTACTATGATTATTATCAAATAAAACCTTCTTTGAAGAAAGTTTCCATTATTCCTTCTAGTGTAAATTCTGATTCAAAGTCTGATAGTGTAAGTTCTGATAAGAAAAATGTTAACATAAACTCTGATGCTAAATCCGCTGCAAATGTTAACAAACTTAATAAGGCCAAAGGATCCAAGCAAGTCTGGGTCCTTAAAACTAATCATTAGTGGTCTTTGTGATTGCAGGGCAACAAGAAAAATATTCTAGTTCTGGACAGTGTATGTTCAGGACATATGACTGGAAATAAAGCCCTGCTATCAGACTTTGTAGAGAAAGTTGGCCCAAGTGTTTCTTATGGAGATGGCAACATTGGAAAAACATTGGGATATGACAATATTAATCTTGGGAATGTCATCATTAGAGAAGTAGCTCTGGTCTCAGGACTTAAACACAATCTGCTGAGTATAAGTCATATCTATGACAGAGGTTATCATGTTGATTTCTTTGAAGAACACTGTGAAGTTGTGAGTAAATCCAAAGGCAAAGTTGTTCTAAAAGGATACAGGCGTGTTAACATTTATGAAGCTAAGCTTTCAACAAGTACTGATGATTCTTGTCAGAAGGCCAAACAAAGAAAATCTTCATTCAAGAGCAAGACTGAATCATCAATTCTTGAGCCTTATCATCTACTACATGTTGATCTATTTGGTCCAGTGAATGTCATATCTATTGCAAAGAAGAAATATGCGTTGGTCATAGTGGATGAGTTCACCAGATTCACATGGGTGTATTTCTTGCACACAAAAAGTGAAACTGCATCTATCTTGATTGATCATGTCAAACATCTGGATGAATTGGTCAAAGATTCTGTGAAAACCATAAGGAGTGATAATGGCACTGAGTTCAAGAATTTGATAATGGAAGAGTTCTGCAAAAACCATGGAATTAAGCAGGAATTTTCTGCTCCTGGAAATCCACAGCAAAATGGAGTTGTTGAAAGGAAGAATAGAACTCTCATTGAAGCTGCACGTACAATGCTTGAAGAAGCAAAGCTTCCAACCTATTTTTGGGCTGAAGCTATGCAGACTGCTTGTTTTACTCAAAATGCATCACTCATTAACAAGCAAGGAAAAACACCATATGAGATGGTGAAGAAAAAGAAGCCAAATCTGAAGTACTTTCATGTATTTGGATGCAGGTGTTTTGTTCTCAAGACTCATCCTGAACAGCTATCTAAATTTGATCTAAAAGCTGATGAAGGAATCATTGTTGGATATCCACTTTCCACAAAAGCTTTCAGAGTCTATAATTTGAGAAAAAGAGTGGTCATGGAATCTATCAATGTCTCTTTTGATGACAAGAATATTACTGGTCTTGAAGATTTTATTGATCATGATCAGCTGAGATTTGAAAATGAAGACTCAAGTTCTGATACTGAAAATCCTGACAGTCTAAGTCCTGATACTGTAAACTCTGATGGATTAAACTCTGATGTTATTGAAACTGTGGTGACTACGCCAAAGGAAGATGCACCTATGCAGGGGGAGCATACTCAAGAACATACCACATCTCAAGAAGCATCAGAACATACATCTGGCTCTTCAAGTTCTGATTCGTCAAGTTCTGATAAGCCAAGTTCTGATAGTTCTGAAAATCTAAATTCTGAAGAATCCAACTCAGAGAGCATAGTTTCAGGGGGAGCATCAGAAAATGAAAATGAAGACAACATGGATCATGGGGGAGCATCCAGTTCTAGAGAAAACCTTCCATCTGCAAGAAAGTGGACTAAATCACATACACCTGATTTGATAATTGGAAATCCTGATGCAGGTGTCAGAACTAGAACAGGTACTTCAAACGAATGTCTTTACAATTCTTTTCTCTCTCAGACTGAGCCAAAGAAAGTGGAAGAAGCTCTTCAAGATGCTGATTGGGTGCAAGCAATGCAGGAAGAGTTAAATGAATTTGAAAGAAACAAAGTCTGGACCCTAGTGCCAAGACTAAAGAATAGATTTGTTGTTGGTACAAAGTGGGTGTTGAGAAACAAAACTGACAGTGATGGCATAATTACAAGGAATAAGGCAAGGCTGGTTGCAAAAGGATATTCTCAACAAGAGGGAATTGATTATGATGAAACATTTGCACCAGTTGCTAGGTTAGAAGCCATAAGGATATTTTTGGCTTATGCTGCTCACAAAAAGTTTACTGTCTTTCAAATGGATGTGAAAAGTGCTTTTCTCAATGGAGAATTGGAGGAGGAAGTATATGTTGAACAACCTCCAGGCTATGTAGATTCCAAACATCCAGATTATGTCTACAGGCTTGATAAAGCACTTTATGGACTTAAGCAAGCTCCTAGAGCATGGTATGAGACCTTAGCTCAGTTTCTTCTGGAAAGTGGATTTAACAAAGGGACTATAGACAAAACTCTGTTCTACCTCAACCATGGAAAGGACTTACTTCTGGTCCAAATTTATGTTGATGATATCATTTTTGGGTCTACAAATGACAGACTTTATAAGAAGTTTGCCAAAATGATGCAGTCAAGGTATCAGATGAGTATGATGGGGGAACTTAGCTATTTTCTGGGCCTTCAAGTCAAGCAGAATGAAGAAGGCACTTTTATTTGTCAAACTAAGTACACCAGAAACTTGCTGAAGAAATTTAGAATGCAAGATTGTTCAAGTGCATCCACTCCCATGGCCACTGCAACAAAACTGGATAAGGATACTGGTAAATCAGTAGATATTACTGATTACAGAGGTATGATTGGCTCTCTACTCTATCTAACTGCTAGTAGACCTGATATCATGTATGCTACCTGTCTTTGTGCAAGATTTCAAGCAGATCCAAGAGAACCTCACTTAACAGCTGTGAAAAGAATTTTCAAATATCTTAAGGGAACAGCTGATCTGGGATTATTAAACTAATAGGTTACTCAGATGCAGATTTTGCAGGTTGCAAAATTGACAGGAAAAGCACAAGTGGAAGCTGCCAATTTCTTGGAGGCAGATTGGTTTCTTGGTTTAGCAAGAAACAAAAGTCAATTTCCACATCAACTGCAGAAGCAGAATATATTGCTGCAGGAAGCTGTTGTGCATAGATTCTTTGGATGAAGAATCAGTTACTGGATTATGGGTTAACATATTTCAAAATCCCTATTTACTGTGATAATTAAAGTGCAATTGCTATGATAGGTAATCCAGTTCAACACTCTATGACAAAGCACATCAGCATCAGGTACCACTTCATCAGGGAACATGTAGATGAAGGTACATTAGAATTGCACTTTGTTCCAACAGATCAACAACTAGCAGATATCTTCACAAAACCATTTTATGAAGCTACTTTTACAAGATTGGTAAATGAACTTGGAATGGTTTCAGGTTCTTTCTCTAAATCTGCTTAGTTTTGTTCTGTTGCATCAGACTTTATGATCAGTATTTACAGAATTCAATCTCTTTGTGTATTCTGTGCTTAATTGAAAAATATGTTTAAGTACTGACTGTTGTCTGATCAATGTTTCTAAACTCTGATAGTGATATGTCTGTTTAAGTAACTATTCAATCCTATGGGGATAACTGTGCTAGATGCTGACCTAGTAGTCTTCAATAAACAAGGGATCCCATGTAAGAAGTAATTATTTCTGTGGAAATCTATTGACACAAGCAAATTCTGATAATTGAGCTTAATTGAGTTTACTTTGTCTATCTTATTACTAAGTCACAAACTAGAATAATGCTACTCATCTGTTAAGTTGTGATGCTAGTAAATCTGTTGAATGAACTAAGTGCTGATAAACCTCACTTATCAAGAGAAAAAGAAAGCGAAACAATGATTAAAAATCAGGTACTCCTTTGAGATCTAGAGTAAAAATGTGGAAGGGAAGACCCAAGTGCATCGCTGGTATTAAGTAATATGCATCAGAAAAGCAAATAAAATATTTTCTTGGTGACTTTTCACACTCTATGATTACTGGAGAAATACTCTGATAATAGCATAAATTCTGATAAGCAGTCGTGACTCACTTACACTGAGAAGCCACTGTAAAAAGGAATTTAAAAAGATGCACAAAATTAGCACACAATAGTTGAGGTGGACTCAAGCATGAACTCATTCAACAGTAGGTTTCAGAATAATGACAGCTCTTTAGCAAAGTTTTAGTTATGCCTTATTTCTAAGATGTACTGAAGTAAATCAGACTTTACTCTTTGTCTGATATTTAGCTTAATGCACACACTAAACACTCCATATTAATGATAAAAATCACTGTGGTGATCTATGTTGTTTTAGATGAACAGTCATTGTGTCACATTGTACAAATTCTGAGGACAAGTTCTGATTGCATGTTCTGATAATTATGTTCTGAAGAATATAAATCAGAATTTGTGTGAGGACTTACTAAGATAGACATTCATTTTTCGAGTTAAGAAATTATGTTCTGATGACTGTTAAGTTCTGATATAAGTCTAAGTTCTGATATTACAGTCTGATTCTTTACTTGACTTATTTGTGAATAAAATTTGACAACAGTCTCAGTTTAAACCAGAATATGTTGAAGTGGAAGATTAATAGTCACTATAGTTAGGGATAGTGGTACTCGTACATGAACAGTCAACTTTTACTTGCTTCTTGTGCGCATTAAACCATGTTTTCTCTTTCCAATGAATGTTTTTCTTTTTCCAAGTCTGGGGAGACGAGGTAGAATTAATTCTACATGTAAGCATTAAATTTCCTTGCGTCTCCTGGCATTCTCTTGCCTATATAAGCAACCACTTCACATCAGCCTTCCCATCAAATCTTTTATCACAAACTCATCTTCATACTTTTTCTATCAAAAACACCATGGTCAGATACACTATGTTTTTGAACTACGAAACCTTCAACATGGAGCTGAGCTGTGCCGATTGGTAGCAGGAATGGCACGTCACTGCCATTCCTGATGAGATATAGGACTCTGTTCCCCAGGAGGTACTCACCCACCTCCTGTTCTTCTATATGGATTACCATCACCATCTGGAGCGATTGGAGGAGGAAAGGCTGGAAGCTCTCCGCCAGCAAGAACGAATCATACGACTCGCTATTCTGTTTGTCGAGAGTAGGAAGAAGAAATGATTTATTTTCTTCTTCCTGTTTTTCTTCATCATCAGCCTTGCCCTGCTTCTTGAGCTAGGACAAAGGCTGTTGACGTTAGGTTTAGCAGCTTAGGGAAATCTTGTACAAGTTCTGATGTAATTTAAATTTCATGAATATGTATTCTCTTGATATATTAATGAAATTTGTTTTTGTTTCAAGATCTTGTCTCTGAGATATTTTGTAATGCATTGATAAATCCTGATACATATTCATATTCTGATGACCATATAAATTCTGTTTTAACTTAAGTTCTGATTTTATTTTATCAGTACTTGCTCATCTGATTTATTATGGTCATTTTCACTCGGATTTTTTTTTCAGAATATTGATGTTATAGTGAAAAATAATTAAATAAGTGGGAACAGTTTCAATTTTGAATTAAAACTGTTTCACCTTGATTAATGGAATAACTTGGTAAGTGGAACGGTTTTTCCTTGAAAAACTGCAAGTGGGTAAGTAATGATTATTGTTTTCTCGTGCCCATTAACTATTCGTTTTTACTGCATGTCTGACAGGTGTCCAACGGTTACATTTTTTTTCAAAAGTATAAGTAAGACAGAGAGAGGATTTTTTAATTTTTTATTTCCTTTCACACTTTTTCTCTCTATTTGCTTTTACTCTCTTTCTTCTTCTAACGTTGGTTTTTCATATAGACATTCTATCAAACACCTAACAGGCACTTACACATCTCGATTAATTTCATGGCACCTAAGGATTTAATCATAGATGGAGCTAAATATGTTCCAAACAACTATGCTGCAATTCTTGATAATGCTGAAGCTCCGTCTGAATTGTATTTTGTGCAAGACCTTCTTGCACACAGTGAAATCGGGTATGCATTGACCCAACCTTCCGTCTTCTCAAGCCAACAAGTTCTGACACTTTGGAGGACTGGAAACTTTGATAATGGTGGTCCAAATGGTACTCCTAGTATTGTTTTCGAAGTGGGTGATTCTTCATATGCAGTCACTCCTGGTACAATACGCAAGGCTCTACATCTCCCGGAAGGATGTACTTTTTCAATTCCAGAGGAATCGGCTCTTCAGGAGTTAATGGCCAGTTTGGGGTATGAACAGAGTTTGGCAAAGCTTGGGCAGTTGAAACGGGCTCATATCAGAAGGGAATGGAGCTTCTTTTTCGACTGCATCACTAAAGCTTTTGGGAACAAGTGTTCGAATTTTGATGCCATCCCCATAATGAGTCAGCACATCGGGTATGCCATTATAAACCAAACTCATTTTGATTTTACAACGGCTATAATTGGTTTTATTGGGGATAGGATGACAGAGGATAAGAATGTTGTCTACTTTGCTAGATTCTGTCAACATATATATACTTTTTGTACTGATGAACCTCAAATAACCAGTACCTCAACTCCACCTTTTAAAGTTGCAAAATGATACTTTAATGACCTGGTAAATGCTGACACTAAGAAACCAGTGGTTAGACCTTTACAGATTCCTCAGTCTGTGAAGCAGATCTTAGTAAATGCTGATCCTGATAGTTATAAATCTGTTTATCCTGATGTCTACCCAACAACAACCTCCCACACACCACAACAACCATCAGCACCTACCACCCATACTACTCAACCTACACTAAGGCAATATCTTAGATCATATCTCTCAACTTCACCTTCATCCTCAGAACCTCCTGTGAAGCCTTCATCTTCCAAGCCTAAGAGGACAAAGACTGTTCCTCAAACACCTCAGAAGAGAAGGAGGATTGTTTTGAGAGATGAATCTGACAGTGAGGAACAGGTTTCTACATCAGAACCTGTTGTCAAAGAAGCTAAGAAAGTTCCTTCTCAGAAGGATTCTGCAATTGGGGGATCTAGGCTTCTCAAAAGGCTTAGACGAATGACTGTTGATGAAACTCCCAAGGAATCCATATCTTCAAAGAGATACAAGAAACAGAGGGCAAAAAGGCCAGTTCAGATGATGAGGAAGCAGCAGCTAAGGAAGGAGATCAGGAATCTCTGATCTCACAAGAACCAGAAACTGTTAAAGCCACTGCTTCTCCATCAACTCCACCTCAGGAAGCTGTTCTTGAACAGGCCAATACACCATCTGTGTCTCCTGTTCAAAAGTCTGTATCTCCTGTTGTTCCAAGCACAAGTGCTGAAATTGATATCCAGACCTAGGTTGTGCCTGAAGTACTTTACTTGGAAGCTCCAACCGCAACTAATCCATCACCAACACCTGTTACTGATGCTGCTCAAACTCCAGAATTATCTACTACACCTTCTCTACATCTAGATGCTGATGATCAGAATATAGGTGAGCATCAGGATATGGCTGTTGATCAGAACTTGGAACCAGATCAGCAATTAGAGGATGCTGAAACCTCCATTGCTACTCACACTGTTGTTCTATCAAAAGATACTGATTATGTACGTTCTGATGCTGCAAATGCTGGAGATACTGGTGATGCTGCTCTACAAGCAGATACTGATGAAGCAGGTCCTTAAGACATGCCCCTCAACAAACAGTTCTTAAATCTAAACTTGTTAAGAAGTTTGTTACCAGAGAAGCACCAGTGCCTTGGAGTGAAACTCCTGCTGGTCAGGAGTGGACTAAGGAATGGAACTCAATTACTTGTGTTCCATCTGCAAAAAATCTGGCTGAGCACCTGACAAAAGCTGATGAGATGTTAAATACTGATGATTTCAAAACCCAGCTTAGAGTCACTGCATTGAGTACTAAACATCTTCAAGGTCTTCATTCAACTACTCATGCAGAGCTACACAAGATTCAGGAAGAATTCATCAAACAGGAACAAGTTCAAAAGATTGATAAGAAAAAGTTCTTCCAACCTACCTTTGACAGGATTGCTTATATTGAGAAGACTCAAGAGAAACAACAAGCTCAGATTGATGATATTCTGAAAAATCAAGCTTCTCAGCAATCTCAACTTAGTGAAATCCAAGCCTCAGTGGAATTGCTTGTCTCTCTTCTACTACCTGCTGATGCCAAAAAGGGGGAGAGAGTAATTAAGTCCAAATACAAGACTGCAAAGACATTGAAAGGGAAGGATGATGAAAAGGATGACCAAGGAAACTCTGGAATGGGTAGAGGTCATAGTCAAGGTAGAGGTTTCTCATCAAGAAAAGCTGTCACAAGTTACAGGACAAGTTCTGATACTGGGAAAAGAATTAGTTCTGCTACTGGTAAAAGGATAAGTTCTGATGAACTTTTAGATCTTGATGAAGAAATGTCAAGACAGTTATTTCTTCGGGAAAATCCAGGAATGGACTTGGAGAGTTTAATGGAAGAAGAAGCCAGACTTAAATCAGAAAAAGTCACATCTAAATCTGAAGCTTCTGGTAAAAAGACACTTCCAAAACTCAAAGGCATTGTGATAAAAGAAAGGACAAATACTAAAGCAACATTGACTAAATCACAACCGCAGATAGATCCAAGATCCAAGGGTAAAGAAAAGGTTTGTGAACCTATCAAGGTTTATGTGCCTCCTGAGAATGAAGAAATCACTGATGAAAAGGATGATCTTGCTCTGACTTCAAGAAAAGTTCTTAAAACAACCTTTGACATGGCTCAAGTTGTTCAGAATCAAGAGATAGTAAGTTCTGATATTCCAAAGAAGCAAGTAACCTCTGACATAGCTCAAGTTAACTTGATATCAGAAGATAGATCAAAGACACTCCTACCAGGATTCACTAAAGCAAAACAGACTCAACCTTTGAAGACTGCTGCAAGTGGTTTTGAAGCAAGAGTAGTTACTGGAAAGGAAGCAAGAGATAAAATTGGATTGGGAAGTGCTGATGAAAGAAGAATACAGAACACTACCAATGATCCAACTTCCTTGAGTGAACCAGGTATTGGAGCAACTCCTGAGAGATTGAATCAACTGGAATCTGTATAAATGGTTTACCATACCTACTTGAAAGAACACATCTTGTTGTACTTCATGACAGATGGTAGGGTTTATCATATAAGGCAAAATGCCATTCCTTTGAAGTATTTTGAAGAATTGGAGCATGTACTATTCTTACTTCAAGTGAATGACAGATTGACAGAAAGTGCTGCAAACTATTTGAAGGATCAGATTCAGAGACAGAAAAGGCTTTATTCTGTTAAGTCTGACAGCACATATGTTCCAAAGTACAGAGATCACAAGGGTGATATAGTTGAAATGAAACCCAACACTGCTCAAATTATAACTACCTTTCTGGGTTACAGGGCTGTGGAATTCAATCTTGAGTCTGATAAAGCTTATTTGATCAGACTAGATCAGGATATAAGAAAAGCAAAGATTAATGATCTCAGGGCTGCAATCTTTCAAATTGGTGAAGATAATGCAGAGCTTAAAGATGCTAAAAGGAGGATGATTGATGAACTTAGATATGCTGAGAGATGTTTGTTGAAGAACTATCTCAGAACAACTCCTGACATCAGAGAGATCAGAAGATGAAGCCAAGTCAAGATCTACAACTGATTAAATTCTGATATTTGTACAGACTGAAGCTGTTATCAGAAGTTAAATGTTGGTAAAGCTTTAAGGACTGTAAGTTGTAGTTATCTAGTCTAATTCTCATGCATTTGTACTTAATGTTTTTGACATCATCAAATATCTGTTAAACTTGTATATTATGCTAATTTACAAGTTGAGGGAGATTGTTAGATATATTTGATAATGTCATGGCTAATATGATTTATGTTTAGTTTTCAGATCTTACTTAAACAGGATAAATCAGTACTTACTGGAAGTCAGGACTTAAGGATATCAGTACTTATATTATTAGGAGATAATCATCAGAAGATGGATATCAGAACTTAGGTGCTGAAGGACGTTCAGATAAGGACAATAGCTGATTAGAGGAAAGAAGATCGAGATAAACATAAGAAAAGATATGCATGAAGAAGGAATTCTATGAAGAATAGAATACTTGGAAGAAAAGATATCTGATTGATATATTTTAGGAAGCAGAATTATATTCCATATCAATTAGAGATTATCTTGTAACTTTGTAGTATATAAACACAGACATAGGGTTTACACTATAAGTGTTATCATATTCGAGAAGATTATTCATTGTAACCCTAGCAGCTCTCGTGATATTTGTTCATCACTGAGAGGTAACAGTTCCATACTGTAATAGAGTTTATTGTTTCAATAAAGTTTGTTTTCTGTTACTTGTGATATTAAAGTTCGATTTGATTGTACTTTACACTGTATTCACCCCTTCTACAGTGTGTGTGACCTAACACGCCTGCGCTGGGATAGCGCGCGGCCGCGCCGGGTCAATTCTGAAGATTCCTGATTCAAGTAGAAGATTGATTTTCTGGACTTTTATTCTGAATGGGTTGCTATATAAAGACCTTTTAAAGATGTTTTTTATAACGGAGACTAAGGAGAAGACGGCGAGAAGACCTAGGAGCACAAATATAACGAAGGCAAAGAGGATCTAGTTTATTCTTGTGATTCTTTGTTTGAGTTGTAATCTTGGATGCTAGTTTTCTTGTTTGTTGAACCTATTACACTTGATAACGTACTTTGATTATTTATTCCGTTTGTAAAGACCTAGTTTATTATACCATTCTTTCATCGGAACCCACGGTGATGATGAGTTCGGTTATGAACTAATTGTTATCTTGGAGTTCTAACGGATTTACTTATGTATTTCAATAGTTAATTTGTTTCGATATCTTAGTGAGTGGTGATTGTATGATATCCTAGTATTGGTTGTGCTTATTCGTCTTATGAGCGTCGTGAACTTATAAGATAGCGTGTTAATCTCTATTGAAGCGAAAGTGAATATAGGGGTTTAGAACTTGCCATGCTAGCATAGGTTCATGTAATTGTTATGCATGATTTGTAGGTAATTTTACCATCTTACTTGCCCTATGTAATCACGATAGATAACTTTCGCATTAAACATTTCTGTTGTCAAATTCTATAGACATATAGGGTCTCAACATAATTGGTGTCTATTCTGCTTCTATCTATTTTATGGATGTCTGGTAGTAGGGTATTCATACAACTAAAGTTGGCGTTTACTAATTTCGTATTGTCTGATTAGTTATCATCACCACTGCATGCTAAGGTTAAGAACAATGACTTTGAATGAAGTATTTAATGAAGTTAGAATCCCATGTTTGTCTCATATAAGTAATTCAATCTCAATTCTCTTAGTTATTTGCATGTTAGTTAATATCTTAGTTATAATTAATCTCAATTTGTTATTCGTCTTAGCATTGAATAATAACCATATCATCGTTGAATAAGTACATTAATTGAAATTAACCTAAACCGGTCTGTGTGGGAACGAACTAGAAAGAATTATATATTACTTGCGAACGCGTATACTTGCATGAATATTAGCGCATATACTGTAAGTAAATTCGATGGATAAGGTATAGAATTAACGGCTATGATTTGAGCAATTCAACGGATATAGATTAAACAGATATCCGTCGAGGTATAAAGTACCTAGAAAAATATTTGATTTTCAAGAGATAATGAAATTCAACGGATATTGATTTTCAACAGATAATGAACATCCGTTGAGATATAAATTTTGACCAAAATTTCATCTCTTTAGGAAAAGTCAAATTTATTTATGTCTGCATTATAAATTGCTTAGACATCAAAACATCTTAGGAATAATTAAGTATACCTAACTCACTTACCAACCTAGTAAAGGTTGACTCATCAAGTGGCTTGGTAAAGATGTCTGCAAGTTGCTGCTCACTTGGAAAAAATGAAGTTCCACAGTACCATTCATGACATGTTCTCGAATTAAATGGTAATTGATGTTAATGTGCTTTGTCCTTGAATGTTGTACATGATTTTCTGTAATGGCAATGGCACTTGTGTTGTCATAGAAAATTGGAATATTGTCCACATGTAGACTATAATCCAATAGTTGATTCTTCATCCATAAAATCTATGCACAACAGCTACCATCATCAATGTATTCAGCCTCAACTATGGAAGTAGAAACTGAGTTTTGTTTTTTACTAAACCAAGACACTAGCTTGTTTCCTAGAAACTGACAGGTTCCTACTGTACTTTTTCTATCTATTCTACAACCTGCATTCTCTGCATCTGAATAACCAATTAGATCAAAACCAGAATCTCTAGGATACCAAGTTTTGGTGTACCTATGAGATATCTGAAAATTCTCTCAATCGCTACTAAATGAGATTCTTTAGGATCAGCTTGAAATCTAGCACAAAGAAAAGTATCAAACATTATATCTAGCCTACTAGCTGTTAAATATAAAAGTGAACCTACCATGCCTCTATAACTTGAAATATCAACAGACTTTTTAATTGTGTTTATTTCAAGTTTAGTGGCAGTGGCCATGTGAATTTTTACAGATGTGTAATCCATTAAGTCAAACTTCTTTAAAAGATCATGAATGTATTTGGTTTGACTAATGAATATTCCATCACTGACTTGCTTAACTTGGAGACCAAGAAAGTAATTTAATTCTCCCATCATGCTCATTTCATATTTACTTTGCATTAGTTTGGCAAAAATTTTACAAAGTTTTTCATCTGTAAAGCCAAATATAATCTTATCTACATAAATTTGAACAAATATACTAGAGCCATTCACATTTCTAAAGAAAAGAGTTTTGTCAACAGTACCTCTTGTGAAATGATTTTCTAGAAGGAATTTTGACAAAGTATCATATCAGGATCTAGGTGCCTTCTTCAATCTATAGAGTGCTTTCAAAAGATAGTATACATATTCTTGAAAGTCAGGGTCTTCAAAACCAGGAGGCTGACTGACATAGATATCCTCCGCCAAATATCCATTTAGAAAGGCACTCTTTACATCCATTTGATAGACTTTGAAATTGGCATGGGTTGCTTAGGCTACAAAAATTCTGATAGCTTCAAGTCTTGCAACAGGAGCAAAAGTTTCATCAAAATATATCCCTTCATGTTGACAATAGCCTTTAGCAACCAATCTTGTTTTTTCAATATGACTATGTCATTCTTATCCATCTTCTTTCTGAATACCCATTTGGTGTTAATGGAATTCTTTCCTTTTGGTTTGGGTATCAACTTCCATACTCCATTCCTTTCAAATCGGTTTAGCTCTTCTTGCATAGCTAAAATCCAATCAGGATTTAACAAAATTTCTTCTACCTTCTTTGGCTCTTCCAGTGACAGGAAGCTACTATATAGACATTCATCTTGATTTGCTTTCCTTATTTGTACTCTTGAAGATGTATCACCAATAATTAGTTCAAATGGGGCATCTCTAGTCCATTTCCTTTATTGTGGTAGATTAGCTCTAGATGAAAAGGCCTCAAAGTTGTCATGATGTGTGACTGAGTTTTGATTAAAAGAAACTCCCCCTGAGTTTGTGGATCTTTAACTTAAGGTTGGGGTGTGTGTGATCTGAAAGAGCCTTCAACTCCTACTGATGGTTCAATGGATGTTGAGTTTTTCCTTTCAACTGATGATGCAGTTTGTCTGTCAACGGATGATGCGCTATGTCTAACGGATGCTGCACTTTGTCTTTCGACGTCTATTGTACTTTGTATTTCAATGGATGTAGAATTCTGGGCTTCATTTGTTGCTGATTTTTCTGCATACTCCTTAGAAATTGTTTCTTGAAAACTTTCATCATCACCATCATCACAGTTCATCTTAACATTGTCAAATTTGAGGCTTTCATGGAAACCTTCATCTTGCAGTCCTTCAATCTTCTTATCATCAAACACAACATGTAAAGATTCCATAATAATATTGATTCTAAGATTGTAGATCCTATATGCTTTTCCCACAACATATCCAATAAATATACCTTCACCATCTTTGGCATCAAACTTTCCATGTTGCTCAGCCTTAGAATGTAACATTTACATCCAAAGACATGAAGAAAGTTAATTGTTGGTTTTCTGTTCTTGAACAATTGATAGGGAGTTATGCATTTTGCTTGATTGACCAAAGAAATATTATGAATGTAGCATGCATTATTTACAGCTTCTGCCCAAAAATAAGTTGGTAACTTTGATTCTTCCAGCATTGTCCTTGCAACTTCAATAAGAGATCTATTATTTTTTTCCATTACTCCATTTTGTTGTGGAGTCCTTGCTGCTGAAAACTCATGCATGATCCCATTTTCTTCACAAAACAACCTCATTACAGAATTCTTGAACTCAATTCCATTGTCACTCCTGATTCTTCTAACTTTGAGATCAGGATGGTTATTGACTTTCCTTATATGATTGATAATGATTTCACTAGCTTCATCTTTAGATTTGAGGAAATATGTCCAAGTGAACATTGAGAAATCATCCATAATCACTAGGCAATATCTTTTCTTTAAGATTGACAATACATTGACTGGTCCAAACAAATCCATGTGCAATAGTTGCAGTGGTTCTTTAATTGTGGATTCAAGCTTCCTTTTGAATGATGCTTTGATTTATTCATAGTCTTGAAGTTCAGATGGGACAACTTCTTGTACCACAGCCAACTTTGATCTTGACTTGCTTTACTGAAAAGACAATTAATAGAATCTGTGTTCGATGAGTTGAAGTCAGCTAGACATACAATTCCTTTTCTCACTCCTGTGAGAACCACTTTGCTTTTCTTATTATTTGTGACAACACATGCTTCTGAATTGAAGGTTACAGAGTTGCCCTTATCACATAGCTGGCTGGCACTCAGAATGTTGTGTTTGAGTCTATCCACTAGAGCAACTTCTTCAATGATGACATTCTCCTTAGAAATCAAGCCATATCCCACATTATACCCTTTGATGTCATCTCCCAAAGTAATACTTGTGTCAACTCTCTCCTTGAAATTAGTGAGCAGGATAGAGTCTCCAGTCATGTGCCTTGAGTATCCACTGTCTAGATACCATAGACTCTTTCTGTTTCCATGCACACATCAAAATCAAATCAAGTTGATTTTGGTACCCAAGCTTCCTTGGGTCATGCCTTGTTAGTCTTCTTTTCAGGTTTTTTGGGCTTTTCCTCACTTGACGTAGGTGATTGAGATTCAACCTTGGTCATTAGAGTAGGGTTTTGAAAACCATTCATAATTGCAGAATTATATCATGCACTGGTTGGTTAACATGAAATGACATATTATGTGCAAACATATTATTATAGTATGACATGCTAAATGACATTTATTCAAATTTTGTGCAGGCATAACATTCATAGGCATTGTGGGCATGTTGGGAAACGAGGGAGGTGTAGGGAAATGTTGTAGCTGCCAATTATTTTGCAGCAGATTATTTTGTATGGGCAGTTTTAATTGCTAATTTATCCTGCCATCGTTGTCACTGTTGAGATTTGAGAATTGTAGTATGTCCTAAGAGTAGATCTGTAGAGCCTCATTTTTTAAATATCAACATACTTGTTGATAGGGATAAATAAATTATGCTTGTATAATTAAATACTGCATTAATTGTACAAACTGTGGGCTGCTAGGCCCAATAAAAAGATATATGATACTCAGACCAGAAAGGTTAAGCCTGATGGACCAGATCAGGCCTGATGGAATAAAAAAGGCCCAAAAGCCCTGATTATTAATTAATTTCGTAATTAATTAATAAGGGACAAATCAGATGTTGAAAAGAGTCCCGATAAGGATATAAATCCTTGGAGATTAGCCTCAAGGGGACCTAAAAGGATAAGGAATCAGTTTCCTACTATCTAGGACTCCAAAGTCCATTCTAATTATGAGACTTGCCCACCAAGTCTCCTATACCAAGTCCAATTCAAGGACTCCCAACATCTATATAAGGGGTCTCACCCCCACCAATCAGAACTACGTTTTTGGCTTGATTCTCTAATTCACAGAGATACGTAGGCATCTCGTAAAGGCAGATTGAGTCACGAAACACGAGAGCAGCCAGTAAAGGCCTTGAGCTCCCGAATCTTAGTATTAAATACAGCAAGTAATAACCTTAGTTTTTTATCCATAACATTTGGCGCCGTCTGTGGGAAAACGCAACAACAATCATGGCGAGAACACGGAGAACAATTGGAGCTCTAGAGGAAGGAACACCATCAGAGACAACCCAGGTGATTTCATCAACCGTGGAGGTTCCTCCCCATTCAACTTATGCATCTACTCAGTGGGAAGCCCAGACAGGGACAACTCAACCTCAGCCACAAGGGACAACTCCCCCGACTATTCAAGGTACGAATCCTCAAGTTCAACAAGTACATATACCTATGAATTCTCGACCCGTCGGGTATGAATATTCAACTGTTGTCACTACTAACCCCCCTTATGGGATGACCCTTCGCCCTGAGGTTGGAGGAAGCGGATATGCTGGGCGAGGCGAAGCACGAGGGCAGTCACCCCCCTATATACGAGGTTTGGGTCCTATTCCTGAGGATCGGGAATTTTCTGGTCCTTATACTGAGAGAGACTCCGAATCTTCGGATGATGAAGTGGCCCCGAGAAGGAGGCGTCCTGGAAAAGAGCCAATGGCCGATGGAAGGCAACGCCCCCAAAACACCCCAGGGGCGAATCCCCAAGAAGTGCAGGAAAGGATCAGGGCTCATGAGGCTGAAATCCAAAGGTTGAGGCGTGATTTGGAGGCTCACCAGGCCACCAGACCCCAGATATCTCCTAGGAGGAGAAATCCTCCTCCTGTCATAGACCTGGATGGTCCGGTAAGAAGAAGGGTTGTTGTCCCAAGAACTGATCCAAGCAATCTCCTTCCCCTTGGAGATCCTGATGATCCAACTCCACCCTTCACAGAAGAGATAATGAATGCCCATATCTCAAGGAAATTCAAGATGCCCACTATCAAAGCCTATGATAGCACGGGAGACCCCGCTAATCATGTTAGGACATTCTCTAATGCACTGCTGCTGCAACCCGTGAATGATGCTATAAAGTGTCGGGCCTTCCCTCAAACCCTGTCGGGTATGGCTCAAAGATGGTACAGTCGCTTGCCCCCAAATTCTATTGGATCGTTCAGAGAATTAAGTCAGGCTTTTATTAAGCAATTCATCAGTGGAAGAGTCCATGAGAAAAGTTCAGCATCCCTTATGAGTCTTGTGCAGGGAGCTAAGGAATCCTTGAGAGATTACCTGAATCGTTTTACAAAGGAGGCTTTAAAAGTCCCAGACCTTGATAATAAGGTAGCCATGATAGCACTACAACAAGGAACCAGGGATGAGTTTTTCAAGATGTCCTTGGCCAAACGTCCCCCTGAAAACATGTTGCAACTCCAAGAGAGAGCAGGGAAGTATATCAAGGTTGAAGAAAGCATGAGGAAGACCATAGTAAGTAATGAGCCCACTGGAGGCAAGAAGCGAAAAACTGATCTGGAATATATTGCAAAGGAAAAATATCCTAGAACCGAGCAAAACCCTGATTCAACCCCCAAGAAGGGAGGACCTGGGCAAAAGTTCACTGAATACGCTAAGCTTAATGCTCCTAGAAGTCAGATTTTGATGGAGATTGAGAAAGACAGAGATGTTCGCTGGCCTAAGCCCTTGAAGGCTGATCCCGCCAAGCTAGATAAGAGCAAGTATTACAGGTTTCACAAAGATGTTGGCCATGACACCGATGAGTATAGGCAATTGAAAGATGAAATTGAGTTCCTCATTCGAAAAGGAAGATTGAACAAATACACTGGAGAAGGAGGGGATAGGAATAATAATGGAAGGAAGAACTTTGAGGATCGTAGGAGGGACCAAGACGATCAGGGGCGAAACCCCCAGCCTAGAGGACCAGTTATAAACACCATTTATGGAGGGCCGAGACCTCGAGGGCCTGTGATAAACATAATCTTTGGAGGTCCAACTGCTGCTGGATTGTCCAAAAATTCCAGAAAGGCATATACTAGAGAGGTTATGCATATTGTTGGAGAAGCCCCGAAGAGGGCCAGGACAGAAGTAACATTGGCTTTTGATGATTCCGACCTAGAGGGTGTGAAGTTTCCCCATGACGACCCGCTGGTCATAACACCAATAATAGGAAATAGCCCGGTTAAGAGGGTCCTTGTGGATAATGGTGCTTTTGTGGATATCTTGCTCCACGACACCTTTCTAAAGATGGGGTATAACGACTCCCAGTTAACACCAACCGACATGCCGATATATGGATTTGCTGGAGTAGAATGTCCTGTGGAAGGGATAATCAAATTGCCAACCACCATAGGTACGGAGCCAAGGCAAGCAACGCAGATGCTGGATTTCGTGGTGGTAAAGGCTAGTTCAACTTATAATGCTATCATGGGGAGAACAGGGATACATGCCTTCAAGGCTATCCCCTCTTCCTACCATTCAGTCATGAAGTTTCCCACCCGAAACGGGATTGGAGAAGAGAGAGGAGATCAAAAAATGGCTAGAAGCTGTTATGTGGCCACTTTGAGGGCAGATGGAGTCGGGGGGCAGGTTCTTCCTATTGAAGATATGGATGTTCGAGAAAATGATGAGAATAGAGGAAGGCCAGTAGAAGAATTGGTTTCGGTTCCTTTAAACCCCGAGAATCCTGAGAGGACGATTTTCATTGGAGCCACATTAGAGGAGCCCCTTAGAGGGAAGTTAGTGAAATTTTTGCAAGAAAATAGTGATGTGTTTGCATGGTCAGCAGCTGATATGCCAGGCATAGACCCGGAGTTAATTACTCACAAGCTAAACGTGGATCCAAGCCGGAAGACAGTGAAATAAAAGAAAAGAAATTTTGCCCCGGAAAGACAAGAGGCTATAAAGCAGGAAGTGGAAAAGCTCTTAGAGGCTGGTTTCATTGAGGAGATTCAATTTCCGGAGTGGTTAGCAAACCCTGTAATGGTGAAGAAGGCTAATGGAAAGTGGAGGATGTGTATAGACTTCACCGATCTGAATGATGCATGCCCCAAAGACTGTTTTCCGCTGCCTAAAATTGATACTTTGATTGATGCCACCGCTGGACATGAGATGCTGAGTTTCATGGATGGGTTTAGCGGATACAACCAGATCAAAATGCATAAGGATGACATTCTAAAGGTATCATTTATCACTGACTTTGGTGTTTATTGTTATCTTGTTATGGCGTTTGGTCTCAAGAATGCAGGAGCCACCTATCAAAGGTTGGTGAATAGAATTTTTAAGGATCTTATTGGTAAGACTATGGAAGTCTATGTTGATGACATGTTAGTCAAGAGTCTAGTAAAGACTGATCATATAGCCCATTTAAGGGAAGCTTTTGAGGTCCTGAGGTACCACAAGATGATGTTGAATCCGACGAAGTGTGCTTTCGGAGTTGGATCTGGAAAATTCTTGGGATTGATGGTCTCAAAGAGGGGAATTGAGGCTAATCCGGATAAGATAAAGGCGATTCTGGACATGGAACCACCAAAAACTGTTAAGGATGTTCAGAAGCTTACAGGAAGGGTTGCTGCGCTAGGACGATTCATCTCCAAGTCGGGGGAAAAGTGTTTGTCATTCTTCAAATCACTAAAGAGCATCAAAGACTTTGTATGGAATGAGGAAAACCAGAAGGCATTTGAAGAGTTAAAGAAGTATATGGCCCAGGCCCCGTTGTTGGCCAAGCCAGTTCTGAGTGAAATTTTATTCTTGTACTTGGCTGTTTCAGAGAGCGCCTTGAGCGCGGTGTTGGTTAAGGAAGAACTGAAAGTCCAGAAACCCGTATACTATGTCAGCAAAATTTTGCATGGTGCTGAGTTGAATTATTCAACTATAGAGAAATTCGCTTTAGCCTTGGTAATGGCTTCAAGAAAGCTGCGTCCTTATTTTCAAGCTCACCAGATTGAAGTGCTAACAAATCAGCCACTGAGAAATATCATTCACAGTCCCAAGGCAAGTGGGAGACTGATTAAGTGGGCAATAGAGTTGGGAGAGTTTGATCTCAAGTATAAGCCACGTACGGCTATAAAAGCCCAGGCACTAGCTGACTTCGTGGTGGAATGTACCATACCCAACCAAGAAGTCGGGGGGCAGGAAGATACCATACCTCAAGATAAGGGAGTCGACAATGGGGACAGGGAGAAGAATGATAAGGAGAAAGAATATTGGGTTCTCTATTTTGATGGAGCATCAAAAACAAATTCCAGTGGAGCAGGGTTGGTTTTGCAAAGCCCTGATGGGTTCTTAATTGAGTATGCGATGAAGCTAGATTTTCCAACCACAAATAATGAGGCAGAGTATGAAGCCCTGATAGCTGGCCTTGGTCTAGCTGGGACACTTAGAGTCAAAAACTTAAAGGTCCGTGGAGACTCGAAGCTGATCATATCCCAGGTAAAGGGAGAATTTGAGGCAAGGGATGATACGATGGCTAAGTATGTCCGCCTAGTAAGGGCTGTGATGACCCAATTTAATGAGTGCCATGTTGAACACATTCCAAGGGAAGAAAATGTTAAGGCAGATGCGCTATCAAAGTTCGCTTCGTCTGAGATTGAAGAAAGTTCAGGAAGTGTGTACTTCCGTGTTCTGAAGACACGAAGCATAGATGTTAAGCTGTTGGCTCCCATAGGCTTGGGGACGTCATGGATTGATCCCATCAAGGCTCAAATTCAGACCGGTTGGTTGCCAAGTGATGCAACTGAAGCACGGAAGTTAACTGTTCGGGCACTAAGGTACTCTTTGATAGATGGGATTCTTTACAAAAGATCTTTCGTGGTTCCCTACTTGAGGTGTCTCAGGCCCGATGAGGCACGCTTGGCTCTTGAAGAAGTGCATGAAGGTATTTGTGGACAACACTTGGGGGGCAGGGCCTTGGCTCATAAGATAACTCGTTTAGGCTTCTATTAGCCAGAAATGATGGCTGATGCCAAAGAATATGTGAAGAAGTGTGATCGCTGTCAGAAGCATGCACTAGTTGTTAGACAACCCCCCGAGATGCTGACCTCTATCAACTCGCCTATTCCCTTTGCCATGTGGGGGATGGATATTCTAGGGCCTTTTCCTATGGCCACAGCACAAAGGAAATTTCTGATTGTAGCCATTGATTATTTCACCAAGTGGATCGAAGCCAAACCCTTGGCCAAAATCACAACTAAGCAGGTTGCACAATTCCTATGGGAAAACATTATGTGCCGATATGAAATTCCCCATATCCTCGTCACTGACAATGGAACATAATTCAACAATGAGGAATTCAAGAAGTATTGTGAAGAAAATGAAATTGAGTTATGATTCACCTCTGTGGCTCACCCGCAAGCCAATGGGCAAGCAGAGGTAGCAAATCGGATAATCCTGGATGGACTAAAAAAGAGGATCGAGAAGTCAAGAAATAATTGGGTGGATGAGATACTTCCAATATTATGGGCCTATAGGACTACCTGTAGAGTCACGACAGGAGCAACTCCTTTCATGTTGGCATATGGGGCAGAAGCAGTAGTTCCCGTGGAGATATCACATTCCTCTCCAAGGATTCAGACTTTCAATGCTGTAGAAAATGAGGAAGGGCAGAGGTTAGCCCTGGATCTAATTGATGAAGTGCGAGATGAGGCACATGCAAAGATAGTAGAATATCAGAAAAAGGCTTCATTCTATTACAACCTAAGGGTTAAAGAGAGATTTTTTAAACAAGGAGATCTAGTCTTGAGAAAAATAGAGGCTTCTGGTGTTGGACAGAAAGGAAAGCTTGCCCCGAATTGGGAAGGGCCGTACAAAGTCAAGAGCGTTCAGGGTAGAGGAACCTACAAGCTGGAAACTATGGAAGGTTTTGAAGTCCCGAGGACCTGGCACGCACAAAACCTGAAGGTTTACTACGTGTAAGATAGGTGAAGTACGATTCTCACTTGTCATTGACAAGTAGGTTTAAAAGCACCATAAAGCTTTGCTTGCGTAGGATTTTATATTCCAGTAGAATTTACATCAGTAGAATTTACATTGTCCAGTTATTGTTGATTAGGGTCGAACCCATGCTGTGTAAGGTTTTGGAAAACCAGACTTCATATTAAAGAGTTTGAAATTATTTCTATCTAAGGATGTTTAAAGTTCAAATGCGTATTAAGATTGTAAAGTTAAAACAGAAAGAAGAAAAGCAACATATGAAATATAACCCCGAAGGGTGACAAGTTTAGATATGAATGAAGTTCAAATAGAAGATATACAAAAAGTTAGGCCTTGGAAGGCTGAGATTCCTCAGAACCACTATCTGAAGTCTCCTCGGAAGTCTCGGTCGTTCCTTCGGACGTCTCGGTTGTCCCCTCCGAAGTCCCTGTAGAAGTTCCCTCTGCAGGAGATGCTGGCTGTTGAGGCGTTGCTTTTGGAGGCTCTTCCACCCTGGCCTTCTTAGCGACAGGCTCAAACTCCTCTTCGGAAGAATCTTCCTCCTCTCCGTCCTTGATCATAACAGCAAGCTTCTCAGTAACCCCTCCAAGCTCTGGAACCCGCACAGGGCAAGGAAAGGGAGACTGCTCAAGGACCTCGGGAAACTCATCCTGGATGGCCTCCACAGCAGCATCCCAGCCCTCTTTATAGCTAACTGGGTGAAGAAGGGCATCATGCTCCACCATCAAGTCCTTGAATTCTTGGGTGTCCATCCAGCCATCAAAGACTTTGTCCTTCTGCGCCTTCAGAATGACATTTTCGGCCCGGGTCGTCTCTAGGTCAGAAGTGGAAGAGGCCAGTTGAGCTTCAAGGGCCTCTATTTTTTGGTTGGCCTCTTTCAACTTCTTGTTGGCATCTTCCAGGCCAACCTTCCAAGCTTTAGCTTGGTGGATTGCCCCCTGGAAATGGGCGTTAGCCTGCAAGAGAAACAGCGAAAGTTCAGAAAAGAAACGTGGAAAAATAAGTAAGAAGAGCATAAGTAAAGGACGTACCGTCGCCAGAGCCTGGGCTCCAAATAGCTCATTCCCCTCTAAGTCCTGTTGAAGGACAAAATCTTGATAGTCCACCGGGGAGATGGAATGCTTAGACCATTCCTTGGACAGCGCCGTGCTGCCCACGATAGAGTCCTTGCCCCGGATCCCCCAGGCAGGTTGAAAATAGCCCCCTGGCCTCTGCTTGGTGCGCAAAACTTGGCTGGGGCCTTCCTCGCTTGGCTCCATTGCCTGAAGGAGGAACTCAGGGAAGCGATCACCAAGTCGAGGGTCTTTAAAGACCTTCCCAGCCCTCTTCATCCTGGTTGTCTCCAGGTCCTTCGGCTTGGTAGCCTCCTCAATCTTCTCAGCCACTGCAACAAACAAAGTCAGTTAAAAATCAATGAAATAAAAGTGCAGGAAATAAAGGAGATAAGAAAGGGAACTTACTTTTCTTATTAACGGGCGAAAGGCCGCGTTCTACCAGGACGGTCTCCCGGATAAGGTCCCAACAATGGGAAGTGCCGTTGTTGTGATATCCCGTATTTTCAGAATTATTATTAATAATATTTGAATATGTTTATGTGATTTTCTGATTTAGAAGGAATAAAATTGGGGATATTTTATTCCTATTTGACGAGTTTGTGTTATTAAATGGTAATGTGCTAATTGTTGAGTGTTATATTGATCCTTGTTAATTTCTGAAAATATTTCTTTAAATGTATTATTTTCAAAAGTTTATTTGAAAACCGATCATTTTATTGATATCGGTAAATTGAGTTCGTTTAGTAATATTAGGGATTGGATGGATATTCTGTCTACTATGTGTTGTATGTAATATTAATTGTGTGGGACTTAGTTGTGATTGAGGATTATTTGTATTATTAATTACTGAGTCGTATCGTTTTGTTTTTGTCTTTAAAAGTGATTTTATTGAAAATCTAATTTCATAAATATTTAAATTATCTTTCAAAAATATTTTTATGACTTTATAATTAAAATAATTATTTTTGGGATTTTATAAAATTTAGAAATCAATATTTCATCAATTATTTAGCCCTGTATGATTTTCTGATTTCATTTATTTATAAAATCCGTATTTAATTCTAAAATTTTTCAAAATTATGAAACTCATATTTATTTAAGTTTGGAATATTCTGAGAATTTTAAAATTATTTTGGGAATTTTTAGGATTAATTTTAACCGCGCGTTGAATCGTTTAATTGATAAAAGCGGGTATAAATTGCGTTTCAAAAATTATTTTAAAATTTCAAAATTTATGTTTTTATAAACTTCGGGATATTTGTAATATTTTAAGACTATTTTTGTGATTTTCTGAATTTGTTTCAAGTGCAGCTCGGTTCGTTAAAATGTGTAATGCGGGTATAACGCGCAAGTCAAAAATGCTTTAAAAATTATGAAAATTTTATTGTATTAGTTTTTAATTATTCCGAGAATTTTAAAACTTATTTGGTAATTTTCGGGTTAATTGTACCCGTAAGTCTGCTCGTTAAATTCTAAATTTCGGGACAAAATTAGGCTTGTATGTTGATAAGTACTGGAAATAGTACAGTAGATAAAAAAAATAAAAAAAAAATATAGAAAACATGTACACCCCCCACCCACCCCACCTGCCACCCGTGAACAAAACAACCCCCCCCCCCAATTTCCTTTTTACCACAACAGCTTCTCCTCCCTTCTGTCTCTCTGTCTCTCTCCTGTTTATATACTTTTAATTTTCAAAAATTCATATCTTCTCAACCGTATATCCAAATTTCAATTGGTATATATATAAACGATCAGCGCTTCGATACCTACGCATAGGTATATATATTGCAAGGTTTTGAGAAGAAAAATTGCGGGGCATATTTCCGTTATATTTCCGTTTTAATTTATTTTCGGGGCGTAGAAAAAGAGTTTGGAGGTGGTGATTACTCCACATGGCATCTCAGCATGTATATATCTATCGCTATTAATTTCGGATTTTTCTGGAGATATTTTCCGGACATCAGATTTTCTCTTCGGGTTGATCAGAATTTATTTTGGGTAACGATTCCGAAATTCCGCCTTCGTACTTGTGTATATTATAGCATGTTAATGTTTATATATTTATTTCATAATTTTTAGAAATTGTTGGAGAAGTCACTTTTGGTCCGAGTTTTGGTTCAGGTGGCCGTGTTATTCATTTCTGGAGTGTTTATACGCGTAAATATAAATTATTGTGTTGATTGTTGTTGGTTGTGTCGATATGATATCGACTGGCAGTCCGAGAAATAGAGGAGGTGCTGTCCGATTTCCAAGAAAATATTATTTTAAATTATTTTCCAGGCTCAATAATTCTTATAAAATTATTTTCGAGTGTTCGGGCCCTATTATTTAGTTATAAATGATTCGGAGACCTGTTTTAATTCCGAAAAATGTTCAAAAATTCATATTAAATAAACCGTTCGTCCGTTTAATACGAAACGAACGCGTACAGACTCAGAAAAATATTCCGCTTTCATTAAAAATACTTTCGAGACCCAAATCCTTTTTGTTTCGAAAGGTCGTTTGTTTTACAAGTTATTCTGAGTCGATTATTGATCGAAAAATCATATTTTTGACCTGATTTCAGTTTTAAACATATCGAGTCGACCCTTTTGACGAACTGAGTCATATGTGATATGAATTAAGTGATACATGAGTTATGTGCTTATGTGCTATGTGAATTGTGTGTGTGTGGATTAAGAGTCCTGTGTTTGTCTGTTATATTTATATGTGGGCTATCGTATGGGTAGATGATAGGGTTTTGACGCGCCGTTCGTCAAGTAATTATCATTTAGACAATTAAAGCTATATCTTTTAATTATAGATGTGGATCTCTCGAGTTGATCAAGACAAGACGTTGGATAAAGAATGAAATGGAATGGTATTGGATATCTGGCTTCTAGCAATTGCATGAGCAGTATATCAGTAAAGTGTTGAAAAGAAGGACGGTGATGTTTTGAGACAGAATATCAGAATAGATGTGGTTTTGCGAGTGTGATTAACTGCTAAAAAAACTCAAAGGCAAGTACCCCTGACTTCACTTATCATTCAAGTGACGTTTATTTCAAATCATATTATGCAAGTATTTCTATCATCACTTATTATTCAAGTGATCTTTATTTTGAATCGTATCATGCAAGTATTGTTTTCCCTATCTCAGTTTAGAATCGATAAATGGTTTACATATCGCTGAATTAAATTATTCTGTTTACGCAAGTACCCTCTGCTATTCTATGTTCAGAATAGTCAAGTGATTTTACTTATCCAATTATTGGATTTATAAATGTTTTGGGATTTTGAGAAAAGTGATTTGGTTGCGAATATTCATACCCAAGAATTGGGGGAATAAAATTATTTCGGGTGTCGGTTATTATGACCCCATTTCAATAAAAGGTTTTAAGATTGGATCATAATTGCGTAAGTGACCGGGACGGACGGTCCAGCGGAGGGCTATTTCTAAGTGCCATATGAAATATTATGACACCATTTTGCCACAGGCTAGTTATGCCTTTTATTTGAGTACTAGTGATTTTGGGGTCACGTTTCTACGAATCATGACCTTGTGCTATCACACGGGCTGATCAGCATGTGATAGTACGTCCGTCGGAGAATGATCATAATCTAAATTATCATATCATTTTTGATATTCATAGAATAAATGATTTATCAACTGTTTCTGTTTTGGAATAATGGTAAAGTGCAGGTTTTGATTCAGATTGTGATTTATGCTGATACTTACGTTGTTGTTAAATATCAAAGGTGGTATTAGTATAGATGAATGATGTTGACTTCAGTATGGAATGTTGTGAGCATCAAAGTTCGTATTGATATCTAATTTGATATGACAGCAAAATAAGTATTAATTTCCAGAGTTCAGTTTTGAATAAAGTTTATGATTCAATCCATAATCATTGTTTCATGTTATTGTTGTTTACGATATTTCCGTAAACACTATTTTACGAGCTTTGCTCTCGTCAAGATTCAAAGTATTGCTGAAGCATTTCGCTCAAAAATATCAAAATGGTTTTGAATATAATTAAGGAATTAAATCTGGGATTCCTCAACTAAGGTTTTATGATTCAACAATTATGATTTTAAATGTGTTGCTCTGATGCAGATGTCGGTTTTATATCAAACGACCCTATATTTACTATAATGATCTTGATGAGCATTTCTTCCGCTCATACTTGCCTGTTTTTAAATTTTTAACCTCCAGTGAGGATTAGCTTGCTGTTTAGCCGCGTAATTCGAGGAAGCAAAGAAGAAGCTTTTCGAAGGTGGTTGGTCCAGGGTTTGCGGACTAGTGTAAGTTTTATTATGTAAAGTTGTTTATATTATATTATATATTATAGTTGTGTATTTTATTTAGGCCTAGTATACTTCATTTCGAAGTTATACTAGCGGGTTAAGTTTGGATATTGAGAATTATTGAAAAGAGTTTTGAAAGAAAGTGAAAAAAAAATTATTGTGGAATTTGGATATCTTTTTTCTAGAACTGTAACCTTAAAAGATCTTGGATTAGTTGGGGTCATTTATGTTAAATATCTTCCGCTGGCATTTATTATTGATTAACAGGTTGATTTGGATTGAGGTTTCATAGTGACGACCAAATCCTCTGACCCCGGATTTGGGGGCGTTACAGGTTGGTATCAGAGCTGAGGTTATAGTAAACTAGAAACGAGAGTGTGTAGGAGTGTGTATAGCTATGTGAGGACGCTTGAGCTCATATCGAGTTCCTTTTAGACTATTGGATATAGTACCAACGAGTAAGTTAAGATAGGTGCATTCGTTTGAGATGATTGCACTGAGCTGGATGGAACTCCGGTAAGCTGCAAACTTCTATGGTGGAATCTTTCGAGACTACTACGGTTCGACGACGATGAAGATTATCGATATCTTTGGAACATGAAGAAGCGTCTAGAATCAGATGGCGAGGCAACTGGAGAGTTCAAATTGAAGATAAATATTAAGACTTTGACAATACCTTCTAAATCTATAATCCCTTTTGACATCTCTCAAAAAGAAGTGATTGTTAGATGATATATTCCCTAACACTTATTTTCAATCATATCTGTATTTTAAATGTGCCAGAGGCTGTCATGAAGCCTATTTTTCAGGTTTTGATAGCTCTGCCAAATTATGATAATTTAACTTCCACTTTTCTTATTTGGTGGATGGTTTCTTGGTGATGTGACACCACTTGCTCATTTGGTGCCATAATTTTTTTCTCTGGATTTCATTCCTTCAGAAATATCAGCTTTGAAATCTTTTCAGTTTTATTCATTGATTTTCGATCACTTTGATATTCTTTTATTCTGACTGGGATGAACAACCCTAATCTATAGGGGACACAAGGTATACCTGTCTGTGTGATAGGAGTTGGATGGGACGCCATCACTTGTGTGTATTGTGAATACATGAAGGTTAACAACCTTTAGTAGTGTCTTAATTTGGACACGCAATACCAAGTTCGTTTGATCATATTGATCTCTCAGTTATTCTTTTATTTCAACAATACTTTTTCTCAAATTCAGATTTTGGTTCCGTTATGGTATCAAATACTTTTCTTTTTGAAATTCCATGATTGTATCATTCCAAATATTCGAAGGTATGTCAATTAAGTTAAGCTGAGTTATCTCAAGTCAAAGTAAGGCGATGTGATGGAATTATCAAGGAAGACAGTGGACTGCGATGCGATTATAATATCAGTGGCATACAACGAAGTCGGTCTGTTTCTTTTATTTCTCTCTCTATCTTTCTTTCTTTTCTTCCCTCTATCTTTCTCTCTATTCTTCTTTCTCGCGATCAGTAAAAGTGATTCTATTGAAGAATTGATCAAGAGGTGTGAATGGAACAGTGGTGCACAACAAAGTTCCTATAAAAGTTTTATTATACAAAGAATACAAGATTTATTTGAGATTATGGAAAATTGAGGTTATTTGGAAATGGAAAGTTGGCTAGAAGATCCCTTATTGCTTTCTTCTGCTGATTCTGAGGACGGAATCCTTATAAGGAGGGTAGATTGTGATATCCCGTATTTTCAGAATTATTATTAATAATATTTGAATATGTTTATGTGATTTTCTGATTTAGAAGGAATAAAATTGGGGATATTTTATTCCTATTTGACGAGTTTGTGTTATTAAATGGTAATGTGCTAATTGTTGAGTGTCATATTGATCCTTGTTAATTTCTGAAAATATTTCTTTAAATGTATTATTTTCAAAAGTTTATTTGAAAACCGATCATTTTATTGATATCGGTAAATTGAGTTCGTTTAGTATTATTAGGGATTGGATGGATATTCTGTCTACTATGTGTTGTATGTAATATTAATTGTGTGGGACTTAGTTGTGATTGAGGATTATTTGTATTATTAATTACTGAGTCGTATCGTTTTGTTTTTGTCTTTAAAAGTGATTTTATTGAAAATCTAATTTCATAAATATTTAAATTATCTTTCAAAAATATTTTTATGACTTTATAATTAAAATAATTATTTTTGGGATTTTATAAAATTTAGAAATCAATATTTCATCAATTATTTAGCCCTGTATGATTTTCTGATTTCATTTATTTATAAAATCCGTATTTAATTCTAAAATTTTTTAAAAATTATGAAACTCATATTTATTTAAGTTTGGAATATTCTGAGAATTTTAAAATTATTTTGGGAATTTTTAGGATTAATTTTAACCGCGCGTTGAATCGTTTAATTGATAAAAGCGGGTATAAATTGCGTTTCAAAAATTATTTTAAAATTTCAAAATTTATGTTTTTATAAACTTCGGGATATTTGTAATATTTTAAGACTATTTTTGTGATTTTCTGAATTTGTTTCAAGTGCAGCTCGGTTCGTTAAAATGTGTAATGCGGGTATAACACGCAAGTCAAAAATGCTTTAAAAATTATGAAAATTTTATTGTATTAGTTTTTAATTATTCCGAGAATTTTAAAACTTATTTGGTAATTTTCGGGTTAATTGTACCCGTAAGTCTGCTCGTTAAATTCTAAATTTCGGGACAAAATTAGGCTTGTATGTTGATAAGTACTGGAAATAGTACAGTAGATAAAAAAAAATAAAAAAAAAATATATAGAAAACGTGTACACCCCCCACCCACCCCACCCGCCACCCGTGAACAAAACAAACCCCCCCCCCCAATTTCCTTTTTACCACAACAGCTTCTCCTCCCTTCTGTCCCTCTGTCTCTCTCCTGTTTATATACTTTTAATTTTCAAAAATTCATATCTTCTCAACCGTATATCCAAATTTCAATTGGTATATATATAAACGATCAGCGCTTCGATACCTACGCATAGGTATATATATTGCAAGGTTTTGAGAAGAAAATTGCGGGGCATATTTCCGTTATATTTCCGTTTTAATTTATTTTCGGGGCGTAGAAAAAGAGTTTGGAGGTGGTGATTACTCCACATGGCATCTCAGCATGTATATATCTATCGCTATTAATTTCGGATTTTTCTGGAGATATTTTCCGGACATCAGATTTTCTCTTCGGGTTGATCAGAATTATTTTGGGTAACGATTCCGAAATTCCGCCTTCGTACTTGTGTATATTATAGCATGTTAATGTTTATATATTTATTTCATAATTTTTAGAAATTGTTGGAGAAGTCACTTTTGGTCCGAGTTTTGGTTCAGGTGGCCGTGTTATTCATTTCTGGAGTGTTTATACGCGTAAATATAAATTATTGTGTTGATTGTTGTTGGTTGTGTCGATATGATATCGACTGGCAGTCCGAGAAATAGAGGAGGTGTTGTCCGATTTCCAAGAAAATATTATTTTAAATTATTTTCCAGGCTCAATAATTCTTATAAAATTATTTTCGAGTGTTCGGGCCCTATTATTTAGTTATAAATGATTCGGAGACCTGTTTTAATTCCGAAAAATGTTCAAAAATTCATATTAAATAAATCGTTCGTCCGTTTAATACGAAACGAACGCGTACAGACTCAGAAAAATATTCCGCTTTCATTAAAAATACTTTCGAGACCCAAATCCTTTTTGTTTCGAAAGGTCGTTTGTTTTACAAGTTATTCTGAGTCGATTATTGATCGAAAAATCATATTTTTGACCTGATTTCAGTTTTAAACATATCGAGTCGACCCTTTTGACGAACTGAGTCATATGTGATATGAATTAAGTGATACATGAGTTATGTGCTTATGTGCTATGTGAATTGTGTGTGTGTGGATTAAGAGTCCTGTGTTTGTCTGTTATATTTATATGTGGGCTATCGTATGGGTAGACGATAGGGTTTTGACGCGCCGTTCGTCAAGTAATTATCATTTAGACAATTAAAGCTATATCTTTTAATTATAGATGTGGATCTCTCGAGTTGATCAAGACAAGACGTTGGATAAAGAATGAAATGGAATGGTATTGGATATCTGGCTTCTAGCAATTGCATGAGCAGTATATCAGTAAAGTGTTAAAAAGAAGGATTGTGATGTTTTGAGACAGAATATCAGAATAGATGTGGTTTTGTGAGTGTGATTAACTGCTAAAAAAACTCAAAGGCAAGTACCCCTGACTTCACTTATCATTCAAGTGACGTTTATTTCAAATCATATTATGCAAGTATTTCTATCATCACTTATTATTCAAGTGATCTTTATTTTGAATCGTATCATGCAAGTATTGTTTTCCCTATCTCAGTTTAGAATCGATAAATGGTTTACATATCGCTGAATTAAATTATTCTGTTTATGCAAGTACCCTCTGCTATTCTATGTTCAGAATAGTCAAGTGATTTTACTTATCCAATTATTGGATTTATAAATGTTTTGGGATTTTGAGAAAAGTGATTTGGTTGCGAATATTCATACCCAAGAATTGGGGGAATAAAATTATTTCGGGTGTCGGTTATTATGACCCCATTTCAATAAAAGGTTTTAAGATTGGATCATAATTGCGTAAGTGACCGGGACGGACGGTCCAGCGGAGGGCTATTTCTAAGTGCCATATGAAATATTATGACACCATTTTGCCACAGGCTAGTTATGCCTTTTATTTGAGTACTAGTGATTTTGGGGTCACGTTTCTACGAATCATGACCTTGTGCTATCACACGGGCTGATCAGCATGTGATAGTACGTCCGTCGGAGAATGATCATAATCTAAATTATCATATAATTTTTGATATTCATAGAATAAATGATTTATCAACTGTTTCTGTTTTGGAATAATGGTAAAGTGCGGTTTTGATTCAGATTGTGATTTATGCTGATACTTACGTTGTTGTTAAATATCAAAGGTGGTATTAGTATAGATGAATGATGTTGACTTCAGTATGGAATGTTGTGAGCATCAAAGTTCGTATTGATATCTAATTTGATATGACAGCAAAATAAGTATTAATTTCCAGAGTTCAGTTTTGAATAAAGTTTATGATTCAATCCATAATCATTGTTTCATGTTATTGTTGTTTACGATATTTTCGTAAACACTATTTTACGAGCTTTGCTCTCGTCAAGATTCAAAGTATTGCTGAAGCATTTCGCTCAAAAATATCAAAATGGTTTTGAATATAATTAAGGAATTAAATCTGGGATTCCTCAACTAAGGTTTTATGATTCAGCAATTATGATTTTAAATGTGTTGCTCTGATGCAGATGTCGGTTTTATATCAAACGACCCTATATTTACTATAATGATCTTGCTGAGCATTTCTTCCGCTCATACTTGCCTGTTTTTAAATTTTTAACCTCCAGTGAGGATTAGCTTGCTGTTTAGCCGCGTAATTCGAGGAAGCAAAGAAGAAGCTTTTCGAAGGTGGTTGGTCCAGGGTTTGCGGACTAGTGTAAGTTTTATTATGTAAAGTTGTTTATATTATATTATATTATATTATATTATAGTTGTGTATTTTATTTAGGCCTAGTATACTTCATTTCGAAGTTATACTAGCGGTTTAAGTTTGGATATTGAGAATTATTGAAAAGAGTTTTGAAAGAAAGTGAAAAAAAAAATTATTGTGGAATTTGGATATCTTGTTTCTAGAACTGTAACCTTAAAAGATCTTGGATTAGTTGGGGTCATTTATGTTAAATATCTTCCGCTGGCATTTGTTTATTGATTAAACAGGTTGATTTGGATTGAGGTTTTATAGTGACGACCAAATCCTCTGACCCCGGATTTGGGGGCGTTACAGTTGTCTTGCGTAAGGAGGTTGAAACCTCTAGCCTCCTCCTCAGACAAAGTTATGTCGTTTGAGCTCCCGTCCACGGCCAGCCCAAAGGATGATCGAAACAGGGAGCCCCAATCTCCACCTTCCCAAATAACAAACAAAAAATCTTTCTTCCACCCCAAGTTGTTGTCAGGGATGGACTTCCCATTCACGATATGGGGGATAGTGGGGCGCTGGTTGATAGAAACCCAACCCGGACTTTTATCAGGGCTGTTTTTGAACTGAAAAATCTTCCTGAAGACAGCAACAGATGTGGGGACGTTGTGCTTGGCGCATTGCGACAGATAGCACAGAATCAACCTCCAGGAATTAGGGGGAAGTTGGCAAGGGCTGATGCCCACATCAGCCAGTAGCAAAGGAATGAATGGATGAAAAGGGAGTCTAATACCTGCCCTTAGAGTATCCCTATAGACGCATAGCGCATCCCTCTTCCACTGACAGGCCCTGTCGGCCGGACCCGCAAGAACCAGCTTAAAAGGCTCCTTGATTTTGAAGCAGCTGCTCAACTTTTCCAGCTCCTTGGGATCCCGTAAAGCACTGATATGATGTGCGCGTCCAGATGCGCATCAGACGGATACTCGTCCCCTCGAGTGTTGATCATGTCGATTAAGGAAGTATACCTCGATCGAATAGGAAAATCGTTGGACTTTCTAGCCACGTTCATCTTGGCCAAACGGGTCATTCTTTTGTCAGCCATCTGAAAAAAAGTAAGGGGCACGTAAATAGGCTATCTTAAAGTGGCACACAATGGAAAAATAGACACGAAAAGCAAAGGAAGGAATCTTACCTGAAGAAGCGCTCCTGGAAAAGGCTTTGAGCTCCGACTTGCTGTTATTCCTCTGAGAATCTTAGCAGGAAGATGAAGAAGAAAACTAAGAAATGAGAAAGTGAGGAGTAATAGCCTTTCCTCATTCCTTTATATAAGAGGAAAAGGAAGTTGAAGGGACGAAAAGCCCATTGAGGACAAAAGCCCATAGGAAAAAGCCCAGAAAAAAGAATATTCCAGAATATTTCTAGGAATTCTAGAGCATTCTAAACAGGGTGTATTAAGCCCAGATCAATAAAAGAGGCCCAATAAGATTTTGAAAAGGCCCAATAAAAGAGGCCCAATAAGATTTGGAAAAGCCCAATAATAGAGGCTCAGTAAAATTTAATAAGGCCCAACAAAAAAGGCCAGGCCCAAATCCAATTAGGATTTGGAAAATACAATACCCTAAATTAAAGCTAAATAAAGAAGGCTAGTGGAAGACCAGGAACCAGGTCGAAATCCAGGTCGTGAATCCTGCCCGAAGCCTTTCGAGCAGACACCCGAAAATAACGGGTAAAAAAGACCAGGATCCAGGTCGAATTCTAGGTCGTGAATCCTGCCCGAAATCTTTCGAGCAGACACCCGAAAATAACGGGTAAAAAAGACCAGAATCCAGGTCGAATTCCAGGTCGTGAATCCTAGTCGAAATCCTTCGACCAGGAAGCAAGAAAATCAAAGAATTTTCGAACAGGATTCAGGTCGAAATATCGACTAGAATCCTAGTCGAAATCCTAGTCGATAGGCTCATGGCAAGAAGCTGGAATAACGGGACTGAAGTGAGGTCGAAACTTCGACCAGGAATGAGGTCGAATAAACCAAACATCTTTCAAAAAAAAAAAAAAGGGGATTAAAAACTCAGGTCGAAGTTCGACTAGGATCCTCGTCGAATTCCAGGTCGTGAATCCTAGTCGAAATCCTTCGACCAGGAAGCAAGAATATCAAAGTATTTTCGAACAGGATTCAGGTCGAAATATCGACTAGAATCCTAGTCGAAATCCTAGTCGATAGGCTCATGGCAAGAAGCTAAAAAAAGGTGGAATTTTCGACCTAGATCCAGGTCGAATTTTCGACTAGGATCCTGGTCGAAATCCAGGTCCTAGATCCATGTCGAATTTTCGACTAGGATCCTGGTCGAGTTCCAGGTTGTGGATCCTAGTCGAATTCTTTCGACCAGGATGGCAAGGCTGACCCCTATTTTCGACTAGGATCCAGGTCGAAATTTCGACTAGGATCCTGGTCGAAAAAGGGCTGGAAATCTGAAAAATAGGGAAAATCCAAGAAAATTAGGGAAAAATCCCAGAAAATTAGGGAAAATCCCAGAAAATTAGGGAAAAATCCCAGAAAATTAGGGAAAAATCCCAGAAAATTAGGGAAAATCCCAGAAAATTAGGGGAAAATCCCAGAAAATTAGGGAAAAATCCCAGAAAATTAGGGAAAATCCCAGAAAATTAGGGAAAAATCCAGAAAATAAGGAAAAAATCCCGGAAATAAGGAAAAAATTCCTGAAAATTAAGATAATTCCTGAATAAAAGGAAAAATTCATTGTAAATGTGTAGGTCGCTCCACACTTTACGGAAAAACGAAACCCTGTAAGGGAACGAATAGACTTAACTTCTGCGAAACCTAATCAATGTTTCCCAAAAGTTGGGGGGCAAATGATAGGGATAAATAAATTATGCTTGTATAATTAAATACTGCATTAATTGTACAAACTGTGGGCTGCTAGGCCCAATAAAAAGATATATGATACTCAGACCAGAAAGGTTAAGCCTGATGGACCAGATCAGGCCTGATGGAATAAAAAAGGCCCAAAAGCCCTGATTATTAATTAATTTCCTAATTAATTAATAAGGGACAAATCAGATGTTGAAAAGAGTCCCGATAAGGATATAAATCCTTGGAGATTAGCCTCAAGGGGACCTAAAAGGATAAGGAATCAGTTTTCTACTATCTAGGACTCCAAAGTCCATTCTAATTATGAAACTTGCCCACCAAGTCTTCTATACCAAGTCCAATTCAAGGACTCCCAACATCTATATAAGGGGTCTCACCCCCACCAATCAGAACTACGTTTTTTGGCTTGATTCTCTAATTCACAGAGATACGTAGGCATCTCGTAAAGGCAGATTGAGTCACGAAACACGAGAGCAGCCATTAAAGGCCTTAAGCTCCCGAATCTTAGTATTAAATACAGCAGGTAATAATCTTAGTTTTTTATCCATAACACTTGTGTTAATGATAATCAAGTTAATTGTATCTCTAGTTACTTGATCTTAAAGTACATTCCTTTAGTTTAAATTTTGGGAATATTTGATCCTCTTAAATGCGATTGAACTGACATGACAATTGCTTACAACATATTTGCAGATTATTAATCCTTACATAGCTTTCTTATGGATCATTTCCAAATTGACCTTGGCAATTGTGGAAATAACTTCTTATTCTTGCATCAGGAATGTTCTATTTAAGTAGGTACGTGACCAGACCTTAAGCAGTATAAAAAGTAACATCGAACTCATGGTAGCTACAAAGGGTGGGAATAAGGTTGTCGTAACTCCGCATTCTATGGGTGTACTATACTTCCTGAATTTTATGAAATGTGTTGAAGCACCTGCTCCAGTTGGTGCTGGAGGTGGGTCAAATGGGTGTGCCAGTCATAAATATCAGTGGACCCTTTTTGGGAGTACCAAAAGCAGTCCCCGAATTATTCTCGTCAGAAGCAAGGGATATAGATTTAGCCAGGTTTTTCTTCCTATAAATATGTTTGGCATTTGTTATCTGATACAGTATGCAGTTGATAGTGTTAATATATATCAGTAGGTTTAGTTTGAACTGTGACATAACTAGTAAATGTATAATTTTAATTATGTGTCATTTGTTTACCTGTGAAGTTCCCAACATAGAAAGTAGATATTTTGCTTTAGAGATTGAAATTAGAGGTTTCTATCTTGATCTAGATGACTGAAAAGAAATTAATATAGAACAAATCCAAGAGCCTCTTCATATGAGCTTTCATGTTAAAAAATAAAGAGGAATACTTTAATTAGAGTTCTCTTGGAGACTTTTTAAAAACTTAAGAGTATGTTCTCTCTTCTCAATCTTAAGGGGTTCAACTTAACTTATAATTAGTATTTTGATATAGGATAAGGGTTAGGGAAGAATTAAGTAAGGGGGATAAGGGCTAATTATGCATAGAATCACATAAATTCGCAGATTCAATTCATATTAATCAAACTCTATTCCAATATGGGAAGGTTACAAAGTTTACAGAGATAATTAATTACTTGGGTGACAAGTAATTTTCTAAAACCAAATCGTTATAAATATCTACTAATTGAAAAAAACAAATCCTTCTATTATTCTAATAAAATAATCTCTTCCTAATAAATATCCTTAATATAATTAAATTGACCAAAATTATAATTACTTTCAAATCTAATTATTAATGTATAATATATAAAAATAATTTAATTACTCCTTGTTCCAAATCATATTTTTATAATAAACTAGTAAGATATACCCTCTCTCACTCTCTCTCTTCATCATATTTTTATTATAAATTAATAAGTTATACTCTCTCTCTACTTTTTTTTGTATTTTAATAAGTTTAAGTTACATTTAATAAAATAAATTTGAAGGAGTAGATATAAAATATTATTGAAAATGAATGTCCACTAAATTATTAAGAACTAATAATTTATATTATTTTTATGAGTAAATTAAGAGTCTCTTGGAATGTTCTTAGTCATTGAAAGTAGAGTCTATATAAGGATGATCTATGGTACTACTTTGTTTTTTTTCCCTATTTCAGTTTTATTACTGTCAAAAAGAATATGTAAACCGTTTCTAAGTTCAGATAAGATCATGCTTTTCCATATAAAAAGTATGATAATTATATTTGTATTGGATCAGCGTGGTTTGTTTTACCGCCTTCAACCAAAATGCTTGTTTTTTTTTACTTTTATCAAATACATTAAGTATTAACTGATGCAGATGAGGGTTTTTTGACATATTCCTCGAACAATTTTCAATATACTAACACAAAACAATAGATTTTTTATATGAAAATTTCCATGAGTTACAAGAAGTAATTACTATTTATAATGAAACTACACAACCTTTCCTAAATAAAATTTAACAAAAAAGAATGGAGTTCTGTACTAAAAAATAAACATCAATTCATTCTTGAACTTTTCAGGTCGCATGGATTTTTAAACTCTACAACATGTAATGAGTGAGGATGACTCGAACGTGGGATTCAACAATGTCTATGTTACCAAAAGGAGGGGACACCATCTGGGGAGATCTTGATTAGTCACCAGAGGAAGTCTACAAATGTGGTGCACATAAGTTAATGTATAATGAACCATCTGGGAGCCGCTTCAGTGGCTAATTTTATACCATTTTTACCAAAAGAAGGATTTGGCACTTGAATCCTCATAAAAAATTCAGAGGATGGAATTCAGGGTAATATTTAACCTTCTGTGAGCCGCTTCATTGGCCAATTTTACACCATACACAATTTTAATCAACAAAATATAATGACTGCTTACTTAGCTTGCCTGGATGTCAGTTTTACAGTAAATTTGATTAGGAGATTAAAAAAAAGTGGGAGAATAGTCTTTTTGAAGAAATCTTCCTTGTTAATCAAGTCTCTTTACATGAAAGAGGATTTTGATATTGAAACTCTTATTTTTTATATTATGTGTGGTTTCTACCCCTTGTAACTAGGACTAGTGAAATCCATTATCTTGGATTATCGAAGCTGCTATTTATGGAAAAAAATACCTAATGAATTTATGTTTGTATCTTCGGTATTCTTTATGTAATGCTTATGAATAATTTGTATTATCTAAGTAAGATGCGCGCATCGGGAAGTCAGTGTATTACATAGAGTTAGGATCCCGTGTACTTGAGCAATATAGGTATAAGCACTTGTCTTGCATACCTCCTAATTAACTAGTACTAAATAATCTATTATTTATCAGTTAAAGTGTCATGTCATGACTATTGCATGTTACTACGAACCTTTAAATCTTCTTGAATCTCGATGACAATGTTCTTTTTCAGGGAGTCAATTACAAAAAAACTGAAATGCTCATGCTCAAAATTGCCTCCACTGAGTCTTGATTCTTGAACCCTTGACCTTTGGTCATAGGGGATGAAGGATCGCTGGGCCAAGCCTCATAGTTATATGAGTTAAATGCATACTGTGTACCTCTAGTTTTCACTTGATCTTGAACCCAGATATTGGTAACACAGATTATATATGTTAAATGATAATATACAGTGATATGCCTCACTGAGTCTTGAACCCCTGACCTTGGTGATAGAGAATGAGGGATATTCGCTAGGCTAAGCGTAGTAGATAAATGTCAACTTTTTTCACTCCTTTTGTCGAATTAGAAGCAGTACATTGCAACATCTCATCAGGATGTCATTTAACAAAATAAGAAAATAATCAGGATGTCTACAAACCTCAGGGCCTGGCATTGGGTAACACAGATTATATATGTTACATGATAATATACAGTGAAAGGCAATAACCTTGCAAACACATGCCGTGATGTATGAACCGAGTACTGTGATATGGGCATTGGGGGTGTCAAAGCAGTTACTGAATATAAAGTTTTATACAGCTGATTCAATTTTGGATATGCTACATTGCGTTGCCCCAAAGATGATGAAGCGTGGAGGGTCTCACTTTTCATACGGAATTGCAGACAATTTGGACGACATAAAATATGAAAATTACAAATATTGGTCAAATCCCCTAGAAACAAAGTAAGTGAATATTGATTTATCATTAGTAACATATTGTCGACTATATCATCTCTTTTCTTTATAAATTTGATGGGTTCGGGAGTTGAACTATTATATATATGTGTGTATTTATTGTTTTAAGACCTATATATGTGACAAGCAATATCTTGTGATTCATTCCATGTTTTTTCTTTCTTATTTTTTAGGTTTCCTAAAGGTCTCTCTATTGGTGTTTTATTTGGTTTACTATGCGAATCTTGAGTACTATAGCAGCATAATTTTCAAGCCATGCATAATTATCCCATTTGAGCAACAGAGGTTTCTAATATGCTTAAATTCAATTATTCAAACTTCTTAAGCGCTGTCTCCACTAAAGATACATGCGTGACTTTTTTTACTGTTCATTACAGCCTGAGGTGGAGATTTTTTCTATATATGCAGTTGGAATTTCAACTGAAAGAGCGTATATTTACAAGCCTAGCTGTGACACCCACTTATTAAAATAGAAGGAGGTATTACTTAAATTTCATAAACCAAACAGAGTACTAGTATAATCTCTAATAAATATTTAAATTTAAATAACGTTGGAAGTATATAGATCTAATCAACAAAATATAGGGTATCTCTTCATCACACAGTCCTTGATCCCTTTAGGGACCTGTCAGGAAAAAAAACGGCATGAACCAAATGCCCAATACGGATTTGGATTACAGTTTATAAAATAGAAAATATGGAATGAATATTTCACAGTTTATAATAAAATAATAATTTTAAAAATATGTATGGATGAAACAATAAAGGGTTAGGATATTTCATACCGAGATTAGAACAAATACACATACACAATCATAGGGTACCTAATGCGTCCGACAGAATGAATAACGTGTACGACATATACAACGTCACCATAAATCAAATCACAAATCAAACCCTGGGGTGCACCCACGTATCCTGAACAAATATCAAATGCGCAAAAGCTCCTCCCAAGAGCTATCAGAAGGATACGCCGTGACCAATCACATTGTCACGGAAGTGTCATGTCACTGGTGCCGCAATGACATGATTGTAGTACCCCTACAGCTGGTTAACCCGGCATACCCTATATCTCTAAGGGTCCAAATAAAATAGTTTCACAAAATTTAAAATTACCTGATACAGATATATCAAATGTTCTAAACAGATTTGTAACATAAATAATTTCTAAAATCACAGAAACAAGTATGTAAATATTTTGAAACGGAAATTAGACAAGTATTTAAACATTTCAAAACAAAACTAAACGGATACTTTAATATTTGAAACAAATCTGACACATATAATTTTGAAAAAGAACGGAAAGATATATTTAAATATTTTAAAAAGATTATTTGAGATTTTTAATTTTGAAAACCACAGATGAAGTAGATTTTTAGATATTTCAAAACATATTTTAAAATAATTTTAAGAAGTGAAAATATCTGAGGCAAATAATAACGGAGCGAACAGAGGGACGAACATATTTATCATAATAAGAGTAACACTGAATAAAAAGGGATAGAATCCGGACCTCGAATACATCAAATAAAAATACTAATTACATCCGCAACTGATTCACTAATTTGCGTCCTTTCGATCTAACAACAAATTTATAATTTATTATTAAAACACATTCTTTTTATACTATTAAATCCAGGTGCATGATTCATATCTACCTAATTAAATAACATTATAAATATGTGGACAACTTAATTACTCACGGATAAACATGACACAAAAGCCAAAAATGTGCATATACATTCTCTATCAAACTAACAGATGCATATAACAATTAAAATAAAACAGTAATAAATAGGATGAACATAAAATATGTAAATATATAATAACTATTATAAAATCAAAGTTCTTGTACAAATGCCTATGAATTTGTAAAATCATTAAAATATGTAATTAAATATTAAATATCAAAAAAATATGCTTGGTAAAATCATGTTAATGATCAAAACCACCAACTCATGCTAAATTAGAAAACACATTTGATTTTAGACATAAAATCCAACTTATATAACTTTAAATATATTAATCAAAAGACTAGTAAAATATCTATACTAATATTATAACAAACATATTACATAAAATTCTAGCTGACTTTAATATGACTACGACTTTGAAACATGTCTTGCAATTCACTCAAAATACCTGATTTCCTGTATGTATATAATATAATAACATTAAAACTTAACACATGATTTGAATTGGATGATACAAAACAAGTCTTTTGACTACGAGGCATAAACAGGGATGGGCAAAAAAAATCAAAACCTACTAGTGCTATCACTACAAATTGTAATTGATGATATAATATAATGAAAACTATATGCCCAAGTACCGTATCAAACAATGATAATGAATAAAATATTAATATTAGTTATATTTGTAGTACCTGCCCAAGTAGCAGCTTTCTAGGGTTTTTTTAGCTCCCCTGTGTTTGTCCGACATCACCGCATATATTTCTTTATATAGTTTTAAAGTTAAATATCCTATCATTATTATAATTATAATTTTAATGATTAAGCAAAATCATTTTTTTTTCTTTTCTCTTTAACAAATATATCTAATCACATATGCAAAATCTAATCCCAAACTTATTATTATTATTATCTAAAATTACGGATATTACATATATACCCCTAAAAAGAATTCCGTCCGCGGAATCAAATGAAATTACATATTCGTACCTTAACCGAATGAACAAGATAATTATGATTGATACAATCTTCTAATATTTAAGTAGTCTAAATAAATCATTTTTTCAAAACTTTAACAAACTCAAGTGATACTATATCTCATAGTCAAAATTCACTATTCTGGAGGAAAAAATTACTTCGGCTCGCTCCTGACAAAACTGAATTATGCTAAATGAAAAATATTAGTAACTTCACGAAATTGACACGTGAAACACATTTATACACACAATAATATTGCTAACCTACAACGAACTTCCTCTTTAATATATATCGAACTATGGGTAGGTTCTATGAAGTCCCCTATTTTATTGGAGTCCTTGGAGTTCATATATATTCTGCAAGTAAAATATAGCTTAAATTGTTGCAAAACGTATTATTTTTTGAATGATATTCTACAAATATCACAATTTTATTGAAAATCTTGCAGATTACATAGATTTTACAAGTAGAATGTTGCGAAATATATTATTCTATAAAATATGCTTCGTTTGCAGAACATAAATGTTCATGTTGCAGAACATACATATTGTACTTGTAAATATAAAAGATTTGCATGATTTAATTGAAGTAGAACATGTTTTGCAAGATAACACGTTTTAAATGATATTTTATTTACAAAATTTAGATGGACTCCGAGGACTCGAATTAAAAGGTGGACTCCATAGAACTTTACTCATTGAAATATATCTTGAACTAAATTAATATTCTATAGTTAAATATATACTACTCTTCCAAACATGAATACATGCCTAAGCAAAATCCTCTGATCAATATCACCTTAAACTGTGTCATCTTGCATATAATTCTCTAACGTACCCTATTAAGGTATTCCAAATCTTTATTGCCAGGATACTGGCTAGTACTAGTATAATAAAAAAAATTAATACTTGTAATCTTCCTCTAATGGGAAAGTACCACCACCTGGCATCACTTGTGATGAAAATAAAATATATTATAAACTCTTTTAATCAATTTAAATATATATTATATGTACACCTCTTTTTTTGTAAGAAATAAGATCACTGACTACGTTCATTATAACAATATTAAAAAAAATGAGTTGAGAGTGACTTAAGGAATATATACCGACAACAAATGCATACAACTTAAATATATAGATAATAATTAATGAATACCTAATATATTTATTAAAGTAAAATTTTCAAAATATTCCAGATCAAACATACTATTAATAGCACTTAGCTAAATCTACAAACGAATTTCATAATTATTGCGCTGGTATTAGGCATACCTATATTTTTTTTAACATAAATAAATAAAAGGAATTATCCCGAGTTCAACTCCAATAATTTTAGTGTAACTTAAAAAATTAATGGATAGTAACTATATGATGATGGGACTGCGTTATAGGCTAGTACTCAATTTGTTTTTCTTTTATATACAAATGACATAACCAAAGTAGCTAGACTAGACCTTTCTAAATAACCACACTCAACCAGGAAAATAAAAAACGTAGAACTTTTGAAATAAACAAATAATCACTTCTATTTCTATAAATCAATCAAATAAATTTTCAAATAAATAATTACCAAAATTATTAATTACCACAACCAGAAGTAATCAAAAGTGAACCAAAAATAAAAGAAACATAATTAACTCAATACATGTCAAATCTATACTTAAAATGTAACATATTATTTTTTTTTTTTTAAAATTATTTTATGGCACCTACTGTCGGGTTTGGTGCAGCTATTCAACATGTTGTGGGAGATTCTAAAATAATTTTCATCTGACAAATTAAAAATAAGAATTAAATATAAAAAAAAAATTATTGGCAGATTTCATAAAATAGAACGCTATAGACTGAGATTAAAGCTTGAAACATTTTTTTTATAATAAACCATATAGATTTCTTCACTGATATTTAAACACTGATATTTAAATACAGTTTTTTTTATGACCATGACAGGAAAACAGAGCAATACACCAGCATACATTAAGACTGCCAAACTTATGCACTAGTAACTAATATTACAACTGACCAGATGACAAGTTCTAAAATTCATGTACTCCATTATTAACTAATAATCTCCTGTACTAAAAAAAATAGAAATTTATTATACTATAAAGTTTTATTAAAACCTCTAGTTATGAGAATCATCCTAGAAATCAGTTCGCGTAATATCACTTGAAGCTTTTCGTCTTAATTTTAACAACTCAAAATAAATATACATATAGAATATTATATGATCTAAATTATAGAACAAGTAGCAAGTTACATAGAACTACAGTCAAATATATATTTTTTTCTTTTGAAGTTATACCAGTATCAAATTGAGTATTTCACACGGATAATATTACCAGTACCAAATTTATGCAAACATGTTAACCAAACCAACTTGGTAGAAATTAATATTTTTCTTAAATAATTATACTTATATTTCTTACAAATAAATACATATTCTCAGAAGTATAGTGATGAGCCAGAATTGAACATATTAAGTTTAACAAAATACTTAAGCTCGTACATTTAGCTCGTAAAAATATGATTTGAAATACAATAAACTTAATGTTATATTAAATTAAAATCTACTCACACAAATATCATAACTTTATTAACAACATTATAATTAAAGTAAATATATAATATATATTTATTAACTATACATAAGACTTTGAAGGTAAAAATATAATGTAATAATTTTAACAAAATAAATGAAAACAAACAAAGACCCGCATGCAGTAATTAAATTCGATGTTAATCATCTTTATTAACATGATACGATTGAGCATATCATAACTTTATTAACAACATTATAATTAAAGTAAATATATAATATATATTTATTAACTATACATAAGACACTACAAGAAAAATGGCCGTTTCCTACCAAGATTTTCCTACCAAGGAAATCTGGTAGGAATTGCTCCATTATTTCCTACCAGGTCGAAATCTGGTAGGAATTGCTCCTGATGGGGCCCAGATCTTGAACACGCAAGCACCAAAACCTACCAATATTGGTAGGAACATCAATTCCTACCAATATTGGTAGGTTTTGATCGAAAAATGATACCAAAATGACCCCACCATCCATGTCATCAGCTCTCACCTTTTTAAATCAATTAAACTTTATTTTAAAATTAATCATTTTAGAGATATTTCCTACCAAATTTGGTAAGAACTTAAAATCTACTGATATTGGTAGGAAATAATGAAATCTTTATATGGATAGGACCCCACCCTCCATATCAGCAGTCCCCGTATTAACCCGGCGGACTATGTCTGCCCTGATGACGAGGCTTTGCTGCAGAGGTTTCGTACCCGAGTAGTTGTCTTGGATCGCATCCCTCAGGACCCGCTTCTTCCTCCTCCCGAGTCGTCTTCCAGGCCTGCTGAGGATGACAGCTCTTCCTCCTCCTCCGAGACGACAGAGACTTCTAGCGAGAGCGGAGGGGATGACGATATGGATGCCGAGGGCACCTCAGCTCCTTAGAGCTTTTCCAGCCCTGCGTGGCTTATTTACTTTATCTTATTTTCGAGACTTTATTTATCAAACTTTTGTAATATTTATTTGATCCATTTCTATTTATCTAATTTTATGCTTGCATTTCATGCACTTAGTTTACTTGCCTTGCCATAGAGATTCAAATATATTTCGAAAACTTTCTGAACTTCATAAATTATTGGGATTCATCCCTTACACAAGTCTTAATAAACCTCAAAATAAAGCTAAAACATGTAAATCCTAAGCAAGCAAAGCTTCAAGGTGCTTTTCAACCTACTTTTCACCTTGACAAGTGAGAATCATGTTCAATTGCTTCACACATAGTAAACCTTCAGGTTTTGTGCATGCCAAGTTCTCGGAACTTCAAAACCATCCATAGTCTCCAGTTTGTAGATTCCTCTACCTTGAACACTCTTGACCTTGTATGACCCTTCCCAATTTGGGGCAAGTTTCCCCTTCTGCCCTACACCAGAAGCTTCTACCTTCCTCAAGACTAAGTCACCCTGTTTAAAAAACCTTTCTTTAACTCTTAGGTTGTAGTAGAACGAAGCCTTTTCTGATATTCCACTATCTTCGCATGTACCTCATCTCGCACTTCATCAATTAGATCCAGGGCTAACCTTTGCCCTTCCTCATTTTCCTCAGCATTGAAAGCTTGAATCCTGGGGGAGGAATGTGATATCTCTACAGGAACAACTGCTTCTGCCCCATATGCTAACATGAAGGGAGTTGCTCCAGTCGTGACTCTACAGTTAGTCCTATAGGCCCATAGTATAGGGAGTATTTCATCCACCCAGTTATTCCTCGACTTCTCCTTACAATACTTCTTGAATTTTTCATTGTTTAATTGTGTCCCATTGTCAGTGACTAGGATGCGGGGAATTCCATACCGGCACATGATATTTTTCCACAGGAATTGTGCAACCTGCTTAGTTGTGATTTTGGCCAAGGGTTTGGCTTCAATCCACTTAGTAAAATAATCAATGGCTACAATCAGGAACTTCCTTTGTGTCGTGGCCATGGGGAAAGGCCCAAGTATATCCATTCCCCATATAGCAAAGGGGATAGGTGAGTTGATAGAGGTCGACATCTCGGGGGGTTGTCTAACGACAGCTGCATGCTTCTGACAGCGGTCACACCTTTTCATATATTCTTTGGCATCAGCCGTCATTTCTGGCCAATAGAAGCCTAAACGGGTTATCTTATGAGCTAAGGCCCTGCCCCCCAAGTGTTGCCCACAAATACCTTCATGTACTTCTTCAAGAACCAAGCGTGCCTCATCAGATCTGAGACACCTTAAGTAAGGAACCACAAAAGATCTTTTATACAAAATCCCATCTATCAAAGAGTATCTTAGTGCTCGAACGGCCAACTTCCGTGCTTCCGTAGCATCATTTGGCAACCATCCGGTTTGAATATGAGTCTTAATGGGATCTATCCATAACGTCCCCAGACCTATAGGAGCAACAAGCTTAATATCAATGCTCCGTATCTTCAGAACGCGAAAGTACACACTTCCTGAACTTTCCTCTATCTCAGATGAAGCAAACTTTAATAATGCATCTGCCTTAGCATTTTCCTCCCTTGAGATGTGCTCAACATGTCATTCATTGAATTGGGTCATCACATCCCTTACTAGACGAACATATTTAGCCATCGTATCATCCCTTGCCTCAAACTCCCCCTACACCTGGGATATGACCAGCTTCGAGTCTCCACAGACTTCTAAGTTCTTGACTCTAAGTGTCCCTGCTAAGCCAAGACCAGCTATCAGAGCTTCATATTCTGCCTCATTATTTGTGGTTGGGAAGTCTAACTTCATGGCATACTCAATTAAGAACCCATCAAGGCTTTGTAAAACCAAACCTGCTCCACTTGAATTTGTTTTTGATACTCCATCAAAATAGAGAACCCAATATTCTTTCTCCTTATCATCCTTTTCTTTGTCCCCCTTATCAACTTCCTTGTCTTGAGGTATGGTATCTTCCTGCCCCCGACTTCTTGGTTGGGAATGGTACATTCCACCATGAAGTCAGCCAATGTCTGGGTTTTTATCGTCGTTCTTGGCTTATACTTGATGTCGAATTCTCCCAATTCTATTGCCCACTTAATCAGCCTTCCACTAGACTTGGGACTATGAATGATATTTTTCAGGGGTTGATTTGTTAACACCTCAATCTTGTGAGCCTGGAAGTAAGGACGCAACTTTCTTGAAGCCATTACCAAGGCTAGAGCAAATTTCTCAATAGTTGAATAATTCAACTCAGCACCATGCAGAATTTTGCTGACATAGTATACGGGTTTCTGGATTTTCAGTTCCTCCTTAACCAACACAGCGCTCAAGGCACTCTCTGAAACGACCAAGTATAAGTATGAAACTTCATTCAAAGTTGGCTTGGCCAACAACGGGGCCTGAGCCATATATTTCTTTAATTCCTCAAATGCCTTCTGGTTTTCCTCACTCCATTCAAAATCTTTGACCTTCTTTAAGGACTTGAAGAACGACAAGCACTTATCCCCTGACTTGGAGATGAATCGTCCCAGCATAGCAACCCTTCCTGTGAGTTTCTGAACATCTTTGACAGTTTTTGGTGGTTCCACGTCCAGGATTGCTTTTATTTTATCGGGATTGGCCTCGATCCCTCTCTTGGAGACCATCAACCCCAAAAATTTTCCAGATCCTACTCTGAAAGCACACTTCGTAGGATTTAACATCATCTTGTGGTACCTCAGGACCTCGAAAGCTTCCCTCAAATGGGTTATATGATCAGTCTTTACCAGACTCTTGACTAACATATCATCAACATAGACTTCCATATTCTTGCTAATAAGATCCTTAAAAATTTTATTTACCAACCTCTGATAGGTGGCTCCTGCATTCTTGAGACCAAATGCCATAACAAGATAATAATAGACACCAAAGTCAGTAATGAATGATACCTTTGGAATGTCATCCTTGTGCATCTTGATCAGATTGTATCCACTAAATCCATCCATGAAGCTCAGCATCTCATGCCCAGCAGTGGCATCTATTAAAGTATCAATCCTTGGTAACGGGAAACAGTCCTTAGGACATGCATCATTCAAATCAGTGAAGTCCACACATATCCTCCATTTTCCATTGGCCTTCTTCACCATTACAGGGTTTACTAACCACTCCGGAAATTGAATCTCCTCAATGAAACCAGCCTCTAAGAGCTTCTCCACTTCATGTTTTATAGCTTCATGCCTCTCTGGAGCAAAACTTCTTTTCTTTTGCTTCACTGTCTTCCGATTTGGGTCCACATTCAGCTTGTGATTAATCAGTTTGGGGTCTATGCCTGGCATATCAGCCGCCGACCATGCAAATACGTCACTATTTTCTTGCAAAAATTTCACCAACTTCCCTCTAAGGGGCTCCTCGAGTGTGGCTCCAATAAAAGTTACCTTCTCAGGATCTTCGGGGGCTAAAGGAATTGAAACCAAGTCTTCTGCTGGCTTTCCTCTTTTCTCATCATTCTCTCGGATATCCAGATCTTCAATAGGGAGAACCTGCCCCCCAACTCCATCTGCCCTCAAAGAGGCCACATAACAACTTCTAGCCATTTTTTGATCTCCTCTCTCTTCTCCGATCCCATCCCGGGTGGGAAACTTCATAACTGAATGGTAGGAAGAAGGGACTGCCTTGAAGGCGTGTATCCCTGTTCTTCCCATAATAGCGTTGTAAGTCGAACTAGCCTTCACCACCACGAAGTCCAACATCTGAGTTGCTTGACTTGGTTCATGTCCAATGGTTGTTGTCAACTTGATTATCCCTTCTACGGGGCACTCCACTCCCGCAAATCCATATATCGGCATATCGGTTGGGGTTAATTGGGAGTCGTTATATCCTATCCTCAAAAAGGTATCATGGAGCAAGATATCTACTGAAGCACCATTATCCACAAGTACCCTTCTCACTGGGTTGTTCCCTATTATCGGGGTTATAATCAACGGGTCGTCATGGAGAAATTTCACACCCTCCAGATCAGAATCATCAAAAGACATTGTTACTCCTGTCCTGGCCCTCTTCGGGGCTTCCCCAACAATATGCATAACTTCTCGGGCATACGCTTTCCTGGAGTTCTTGGATAACCCAGCAGCAGTTGGTCCTCCAAAAATTGTGTTTATCACAGGCCCTCGGGGTCGTAGTCCTCCGAAGATTATATTTATCACCGGTCCCCTAGGCTGAGGATTCCGCCCCTGATCGTCTTGGTCCCTCCTACGATCTTCAAAGTTCTTCCTTCCATTGTTATTCATATCCCCTCCATCTCCAGTGTACTTGTTCAACCTCCCTTTTCTAATAAGGAACTCAATTTCATCTTTCAGTTACCTACACTCATCGGTGTCATGATCAACATCCTTGTGAAATCTACAATACTTGCTCTTATCTAGCTTGGCAGGATCAGTCTTCAAGGGCTTAGACCAACGAATATCTCGATCTTTCTCGATTTTCATCAAGATCTGGCTTCTAGGAGCATTCAGCTTAGCGTATTCAGTGAACTTTTGCCCAGGTCCTCCCTTCTTGGGGGTTGAATCAAGATTTTGCTCGGTTCTAGGATACTTGTCCTTAGCGATATATTCCAGGTTAGTTTTCCGCTTCTTGCCTCCAGTGGGCTCACTACTTACTACGGTCTTCCTCATGCTCTCTTCCACCTTGATGTACTTCCCGGCCCTATCTTGGAGCTGCACATGCTTTCAGGGGGGCGCTTGGCCAAGGACATCTTGAAGAACTCATCCCTAGTTTCTCGTTGCAGTGCTATCATGGCTACCTTATCATCAAGGTCCGGGACTTTTAAAGCCTCCTTTTTGAAACGATTCAGGTAGTCTCTCAAGGATTCCTTTGTTCCCTGCACAATTATCATAAGAGATGCTGAACTTTTCTCATGCACTCTCCCGCTGATGAATTGCTTAATAAAAGCCTAACTTAATTCTCTGAACGACCCAATAGAGTTTGGGGGCAAACGACTATACCACCTTTGAGCCATACCCGACAGAGTTTGAGGAAAGGCCCGACACTTAATAGCATCATTCACGGGCTGCAACAGCAGTGCATTAGAGAATGTCCTAACATGATTAGCGGGATCTCCCGTGCCATTATAAGCTTTGATAGTTGGCATCTTGAACTTCCTTAGGATATGGGCATTCATTATTTCTTCAGTGAAGGGCGGAGTAGGATCATCAGGATCTCCAAGGGGAAGAAGATTGCTTGGATCAGCCCTTGGGATAACAGCCCTTCTCTGTATTGGACCATCCAGGTCTATGATAGGAGGAGGATTTCTCCCCCTAGGGGGTAATGGGGGTCTAGTGGTCTGGTGCGCCTCCAAGTCGCGCCTCAGCCTTTTGAATCTCAGCCTCGTGAGCCCGGATCCTTTCCAGCACTTCTTGGGGATTCGTCCCTTGGGTGCTTCTAGGAGGTTGGCTACCATCAGCCATCGGCTCTTTACCAGCACGTCTCCTTCTTGGGGCTACTTCATCATCCGAACATTCAGAGTCTCTCTCAATGTAAGGACCAAAAAATTCCTGATCCTCAGGGATAGGAGCCAAACCTCGTATGTAGGGGGTGATCGCCCTCGTGCTTCACTCCGTCCAGCATGTCCACTTCCTCCAACCTCAGGGTAAAGGGGCATGCCATAAGGGGGGTTAGTAGTCACAACAGTTGAATACTCGTACCCGATGGGTCGAGAATTCACAGGTGCATGTAGTTGTTGAACTTGGGGATTCGTACCTTGAACAACCGAGGGAATCGTCCCTTGTGGCTGAGGTTCAGTTACCCCTATCTGGGCTTCTTCTTGGGTGACTTCATAAGTTGAATAAGGAGATACCTCCATGGTTGACGAAAGCACTTGGGTTGTCCCCGATGGTGTTCCTTCCTCAAGAGCTCTAATTGTTCTCCGTGTTCTCGCCATGGTTGTTGTTGTGCCGTCCCACAGACGGCGCCAAATGTTGAGGATTGAAAATTAAGGTATATAATTGTTGTATTTATTACTAAGAAACGTGAGCTTCGAGGCTCGATTTGACTGCTCTTGTGTTTCGTGACTCAATCTGCCTTAACAAGATGCCTACGTACCTTGCTGATTGCCAAGGATCAAGTCAAAAAATGTAGTTCTGATTTGTGGGGTGATGCCCCTTATATAGATGTTGGGAGTCCTTGAATTGGACTTGGTATAGAAGACTTGGTGGTCAAGTCTCTGAATTAGAATGAACTTTGGAGTCCTAGGAAGTAGAAAGCTGATTCTTTATCCCATGAGGTTCTTTCGAGGCCAATCTATAAATATTTATATCCCCACTAGGACTTATCTTAATAGCTATTTTTCTCCCTTATTAATTAATTATGAAATTAATTAATATTCAGGGTTTTGAGTCTTCTTTGTTCCATCAGGCCTGATCTGGTTCATCAGGCCTGATCAATGTGTTAACCTTTTTGGTCTGAATGTCATACATCTTCTAATTGGGCCTTGTAGCTCAAATCATGTGTAATTAAAGCAATATTAACTACGTAATCATGATTTATTTTCTTCCCTATAAGTGACCAAACCCAATTTATATCTATGATAGACTCAATATACATCGTTATCAAAATCAAATTATCTCATGTTAAATATACCATAAATTATCTAAACACTTTCAATAATGAACAAACATATCATATACGCAAAAACTCCTCCCAAGAGCTAACAGAAGGATACGCCATGACCAATCACACTGTCACGGAAGTGTCATATCACTTGTGCCGCAATGACATGACTGTAGTACCCAACAGAAAGATATATTCAAATATTTTAAAAAGATTATTTGAGATTTGTAATTTTGAAAACCACAGATGAAGTAGATTTTTAGATATTTCAAAACAGATTTTAAAATAATTTTAAGAAGTGAAAATGTTTGAGGCGAATAATAACGGAGCGAACAGAGGGACGAACATATTTATCATAATAAGAATAACACTGAATAAAAAGGGATATAATCCGTATCTCGAATACATCAAATAAAAATACTAATTACATCCGCAGCTGATTCACTAATTTGCGTCCTCTCGGTCTAACAACAAATTTTATAATTTATTATTAAAACACATTCTTTTTATACTATTAAAATATAACAATAAATTTATAATTTATTATTAAAACACATTATTTTTATACTATTAAATCCAGGTGCATGATTCATATCTACCTAATTAAATAACACTATAAACATGTGGACAACTTAATTACTCACCGATAGACATGATACAAGAGCCAAAAATGTGCATATACATTCTCTGTCAAACTAACAGATGCATATAACAATTAAAATAAAACAGTAATCAATAGGAAGAACATAAAATATATAAATATATAATTACTATTATGAAATCAAAGTTCCTGTACAAATGCCTATAAATCTGTAAAATCATTAAAATGTGTAATTAAATATTAAATATCAAAAAAACATGCTTGGTAAAATCATGTTAACAATCAAAACCACCAACTCATGCTAAATTACAAAACACATTTGATTTTAGACATAAAATCCAACTTATATAACTTTAAAAATATTAATCAAAAAACTAGTAAAATATCTATACTAATATTATAACAAACATATTACATAAAATTCTGGCGACTCTAATATGATTACGAGTTTGAAACATGCCTTGTAATTGACTCAAAATACCTGATTTCCTGTATGTATATAATATAATAACTTTAAAACTTAACACATCATTTGAATTGGATGATACAAAACAAGTCTTTTGACTACGAGGCATAAACCGGGATGGGTGAAAAAAATCATAGCCTACTAGGGCTATCACTACAAATTATAATTGATGATATAATATAATGAAAACTAAGTGCCCAAGTATAGTATCAAACAATGATAATGAATAAAATATTAATATTAGTTATATGTTCTTGTGTTGATATAGTACCGAAAGTAAGTTATTTCACTTGATTATCAAGCCATGCGGCTCTAATTCCCCTGTTCTCTTGCCCAAAACCGCTTTTTAGGGTTTTTTTTTCTTCTCCCAAGTAGCCGCTTTTTAGGGTTTTTTTAGCTCCCCTGTGTTTGTCTGGACATCACCACATATATTCCTTTATATAGTTTTAAAGTTAAATATCCTATCATTATTATAATTATAATTTTAATGATTAAGCAAAATCATTTTTTTTCTTTTCTCTTTAACAAATATATCTAATCATATATGCAAAATCTAATCCCAAACTTATTATTATTATTATTATTATTATTATTATTATTATTATTATTATTATTATTATTACCGATATTACATTAGCTTTGCTGCTGAGTGCTACATTCCATTTGAAATTGATAGATCTGCTAAGGGTAAAAATGAAGAAAATTGTTTACATGGTGGAGTTTGTTCTGTTGATGGCGATGAAACCGTTCCAGTTTTGAGCGCAGGTTACATGTGTGCTAACCTGGAAAAACCCGGTTCAATCTATCAGGCATCCGTACTTACACAAGGGAGTTATGTACATGCCCCACCGGCCAATCTTCTGGAAGGCAGGGGAACCCAAAGTGGTGCTCATGTATTGTTGATATAATGGTGAATTTTACATTGATAGAAGATATTATACGAGTAGCAGCTGGGGCGACGGGAGAAGACATCGGAGGAGATAAAGTTCATTCTGATATCTTTAAGTGGTCTGCGAATATCAAGTTAAAATTATAGAGATTCCGACAGCTAATTTGTGAGTATGAAACGAAGTGAAATAAACAGCTCCTTAGTCCTTTGTTCTTACCTCTATTGCTTGATCATTATTACAATTACAAGTTTCTTTTCTCAGAATTCAGGACGGGTCTTGGCAGCTTTTGCTAACATGATATGCAGATAGTAGAATGCTTAATAAAATAAGCCATTGGTGAAAGAAGTCATCCGATTATAAACCCTGTTACAAAGGATAAATATTATTCACCTTGTGATCTGTGAGTTCACTTGCTCAGTATAATAAATTTACTTAAATATCATTTATAGATGGTAGTTGATAACAGAATTCTTTTAAAAATTACCATGTTAATATATTGTCATCGGGTTGTTGGATATTACATTCCAACTGGCGTTGTGGTATGATCGGTTAATGTAAATATGTTGAGCAATTTATATAGTCGGCGAGTGTAGATATGTTGAGCAATAATATTTACATCAGTTTGTTTTTGTTTTCAAGCACCTGAAACAAGTGATCAGGTTGTCATAATCTTTTAAATGGTTCATGCTGATCGTCCAAGACTGAAGAGTGCAATATGTGCAGAATCCTTTAGGTTAATAAAAATGAGGCTTCGACGAAGCACACAAATATTACCGGGCTCAATATGTACCTCTGAATTGTACGTAAGTATAAGAATTAGTTGTATCCAGAGTTCTTGCTCATTTTAGACTTTGTTAGGCAGCTTAAAGGTATGGGAAACAAACAGAAGTTGAATATGTTGGTGGACTTTGAGACATAACTATTGCCTTGCCCTAATAGAATCTATTTTCACCAATCTCCATTCATCTCTCAATCTTGCAATGAAGTTATCGGCCTTGGTATTAACATCCGGACTCGGACAAAAAAGTGAGCTGCCTGCATTTGCTCCTCCATCCACTGCCTTAGGTGACTCCCTCCTTGATGCTAGTTCAACATCTTCTAGACCTTGAGCCTTGACCACTTTTGATCCTCACAAAATCACCGCGTGCTTCAAATTTCACCTGGCGCATTTTAAATGGTGGTGGAGGCGGTGGAGGAATAGGCATCAATGACGATTGAGACCCTAGATTTTCATAGTAACTGCTCGTCTTTGTCAGCAATGGTGGTTTTCCACGACGTGATTGTGGAGGCAGAGGCGGCGGTGATGGTGAAGTTGAGGAGAAATGCTTACTTGTGGTTGCTGGTTTGAATAAATGTTTGAGAATTGATGACTGTGGTAGTGGCGGAGGTGGTGGTGGCGGCGGCGGCGGAAGGGAGGTGGAATTAAATAGCTTAGTTTTACTAGCGTTTTTGAAGATGTTGAAGATAGAGTTTGGTGGCAGAGGCTGAGTGGAAGGAGACTGAACCGGTTGAGACACTGAATGAATTGTTTTGCTTTTATTTCCTTTTTTAAACATGTTGTGAAAAACTGATGGTGGTGAAGGCGGTGGTGGTGGCGGCGGTTTTGACGAGTTTGCAGGTGGGAAAGAGGTAGTTGCGTTACTGTAAATGTTTCTGACCTTGTGCTTCTTCTTCTTTGTACGGTTATATAATGATGTTATTGCTGTTGCTATTTCCTTTGTTGCTCCGCTCTTTTTCCTTTCTAGCATTTCACTCTTCTGCTGATGCCGTTCTGTTGCTTCTGGAGGTGGTGGCGGAGGAGCTGCTTCTGGCTGTAGTGAAGAGGACGGCAATTTACTATTATCAATTTTATCCAGATTAATATGACTCTCGGTTCGCATTTTGTTATTCTCCTTCTTCCCGGATCTCTTAACTGATCTTCTTCGCTTCAAATTAACCGGCCATGGTAGCAGCAGAGCTTCTTTTGGTTGTTGCGGTGGCAGATCTTCTTTTGGTTCTGGCTTCGATTCAGAACTCGTAGGTGGAGCAGCTAATGTAATTGCCGGTGGTGGAGAGCGAGATACAAAAGTATCAACAGGGATGACAATCATCTCTCTCCACCGCACTACTCCGTGAATATTCCCCCAGCGAGCTATGGTAAATTTTAAGGTCAAAATCATCATAAAACCGATACCGGGTATTTCCTGCCTTCGATCTGGATGGGAGCTGCTACTCCGCATTAGCTTACCAGCGCCAGTTCCCGGTACACTCACAGGAGAATTATTATACAATTTTGGATCACTATAATCATCCTCGAACCCTTGACTTGAAGAAGCGGAATCAATTTCAAGTACACGATTATTAAGCGTTTCCGCGGCATTGGAGACTAAAGAGTCCTCGTTGTTTTGTCTTAGAAAAACACCGCAAAGAATAGCAAACAAAACAAGTATGATATTGAGAGAATCCCAGCCTTTTTTAAGTGAATTAGGAGTTATAAAGAATTGAGAAGCATTGGCAACCAGAGGAATGAGTATGAAAGCAATAACTAATAATGCAAGTATTGGAACCAGTATAATCATAGCCCCCGGATTTAAGGTTGGAGAAGATGACCGACGGCGTTGTTGACGTAATATACTAGTTGCCGGAGGTTGGAACCAAAAGGGTGGTGGTGCGTCTCCTTCGTGGTCCATGAGTTTGGTATAAGGGAAAAAGGAAAACAGATGTGTATTGTATTGTATGCAAACTACAGCTGCATAATATGTAGTAATGAAATGAAACGAATGGTCACTACTCACGAGTATAGTTCATGTTTGGCATCATCTTATTTCTATCATTTATGGCTAAATGCTTGTTTTGAATTTGGGTGGCCTGTTTTGCTGATTCGGTGCAATGATCATTTTTTTAACATATATGATGAAAATCAGAAAGTACGTTCAACGGTACAATCTCTTTTTCAGCCCATTTTATCAATCTGACCTTCTTTACCATTTCTTTCCTCTGTTTTCACTTTGTTTGTTATTTCCTTCCTTTTCTCCCTAAAATTAATTAATTTTATATATTAAAAATTTGCCTATTTTCTATTATGATTTTTTGTTGAAATTAATTTAAAATTTTGTGTTAATTTACTCATCAATAATATGACACTTATTCTTACAAGGTACTAAACGTTTTAACTGATAATTTATTAATAATAATATTATTTTTAATAAAGGATTGAAAATCGAAAATCCTTAAATCAAAAATTTTAATGTCTCGTCTATTATAATATACTAATTTACACCCGTGTGATGCACGAGTTCCCATTAATATTTATGTATTTACTATAATAAAACAAAAAATTAATATAAATAATTAAATATAAAGTAACAATTATATAATATTTGAATAAAATTTGTTATTGAGAGGATTCGAACCAGAAAACTTATTCGTATCTTTATAAATACTAATATAAATATTTTTTGTTCGAGAGATTCGAACCTCAAATCTTGAGTATTGTATTATTTAAATACCTAGATTTAACGGTTCTAATCATTTGATCAAGAAAATCCGACGGTGGTGAGAATGAATAACCAAAAGGTAGGTTGAACTAAATTATACATTATTCGGGTTATTATAGTTTAGTATAGATTATAGATTACTTAAGTTTCAAATAAATATTTAAATATTCTTTTTTTAGATTTCGTCATTTTAATTTTATAGTAATGTATTAAATTATAATTTTAAAAAAATAATTATAACTTATAAGTTATGATTTACCAAACACATTAACAACTTATAAGTAATATTATCCAAACGCCTAAATAACTTATAAGTTATGAGATTCATATCACTTATAAGACACTTTTGAACTTTAAGTTATAAGTTAAATTTTTTAAGATATCCCAAACGGGCCCATAATCAAGTAACTGGCAACGCGCACACACATTATTACAACACTACAGTATCGGGTACAGCAATAAGTGCGGTGTCAAAATATATTATTAGTATTTTATTAAATTTATATTATCTTAAAGGTTACCATTGTCCATATAATTTTTATCTACTAATTTATCCATAACCTATGATTCATGACCCATTTTATTTTATTACACATAAAATTTTATATTATACATATATTCATGAATCTTTCATATTTAAATCCATGTTAAGCTATATAGAAACTAAGCTCACGTATCCATCTATGCACTTGAACTGCTCCCTGATTATAGCAAATGATTATTACATTTTTTTAATTAAAACTAGAGCCATATTATTGTATCAGTTTTTTCTTTCCGAAATATTCAAATTCATGAATCTGTATTACCTCTCACAATTTTTTCTCTATTATCTCTATGAATCTGCAATATGTACATAAATATATGTTTATCCATGTAGTTGATTTCTTTGCTTATATGATACTCACAGTTTCACAATTTTGAATGATTTTTTTTTTGCAGATGATTATCAATGGCTGCTTGTGAGAAACATGTAATTATTGTATTTCATTGATGATTCAAAAGTATTATTTTTTCATATACTATTTTGTTATTATTTTTTTGTGAATCTTTTGATAATATCTTGATTGCGACTAGGATGCACAATCAACTAACCTTTTATTCTTATCATTATTCAATTAATTTTTCGATTACTTAAAAATTTAAGTTTTGCACGCCAACTGTTTGATGTTGGATCTAAATAACTGCGTTTTGATTTTTTTGTTATTTTGTTGCCGAATGGTATTTAAATGAAAGATGATGAAGGAGAAAAAGACATCTCGGCTCTATTTGATGAGGTACAGATCTGTTATTGTATGTATTTTGATTATGGTATAAAGTTAATGAGTGTAAATTTATTGATATTATGTATGTTTGTATTTCTGAATTTAAATGTGATGGTTATTTGTTGTTATAATGCAATATCATAATTTTCTATTGCCTGTTGTTTCATCACGATTTAATAAAATCAGAAATGGTCGCCAGATTTCATCACAAATCAAACAAATGTGTAAGCCTTACTTTCTATAAAGTTGAACAGTCTTGAAAATAATTAGATTTTCTTGATCAACTACTTCAGTTTTTTCCATGAAATTTATACAGAATTCATAAGTATTTAGATATTTAAATTTATAGATTTTTCTATTCTCGCAGGATTAGATGGAGGCAGATGAACAAAAGAAGGGAAGTTAAAGGACTACAAACTTTTAGAGGTATGGAACATAGACCAGAATATAACATATTGCTGGTGGAATGGGATGACTATTTAGTATGTTTTCCAACAACTTCATTTGTGCAGCATTTAATAATTACCTAGATTATCATATTTCAACTTACAAGTTTATTTTAATGGAATGCTATGTTGTCTTGGAAAGGTAGAATCTTCTTTTTTTCCGCTTGGATAACATATTTTCGCTTCTTATGTAGCTTAGTAGGTTGCCCCAGCATAAGCACAAACATGTTTAGTAGCTTAGTAGGATGACTATTTAGTAAAGGGTTGCACGCTGTATGTGTCTAAACGATTTCATGAGCTAATGATAAGAAATAATTTTAGTTGATTTATGTTTATTTCCCCAAAAATAACATGCGACAAGTTTGAGGTGAAAAGAAATATTAAGTAAAATAGAACCAGAAAGTAAAGTATGAAAGTCCAAATTGTCTGGTAAAAAATGTTTAATATAACAAATTTGATAACTACTGAAACTAACCTATGACAATTATCTGGCTATATGGTGTAAATCAGTAAGGAATATATTAGTCCTAAAAAGATTAAAGAGAGAACTAAAACCAGTTGCTTCTTTTTTTATATAAATTTTGATAGTCGATGCGTAAAAGACAAAGATAAGTTGTGGGAGTGATAGACAGATCATAGCAATTAATGGGATAATGAGAGAATTGTATTCTAGACATTTATTAGCAGATAAACATGGTTGCAAATTTGTAACTGATATTTGTTTCATATAATTTTTGAATTTTTTTTTTATCACATATTTTAAATATAGGAGAATAAGAGGGTCTGCAAGTTTTAAATTATATTTCACACCATTTAATCAGGTTTAAATTAGCAAGAAAATGGGCTACTTTCATTTCATTCTCTTCACCTTAAAAGTATGTCGGTGGGAATTTCTTTGTTTAGTTCTCACATATGCCTAAGAACAACAGTCGCAGTATATATTTAGACCATTGTTATTAAAATTGTCATTTTGTTTTGCAAAAACCAGTCTTGTTTTCCTACTATATGGCACCAAGTAATTTCAACCACTTTAAAACAAACTTTGAAACAAACTGAATAAAATTACAGAAAATATGTTAATATGAACCTCACTTGAGCTTCGAGAGAAATACAAGAAATATGTTAAATTTCTTATTACATCGGACCTAAATCTTTAACACATGTACAAAAGAATTAGTACTCAGTTTATCTAGCCATAAATATTTTAAAATTAGTTCTGATTAATTGAAGTTGAAATTCAAAATCAAACCAAATTTGTTTGTATATTACTGTAATATGCTTATAATCCATTTGCATCTTAGTATCTAAATTTTGTAGACTTGAAGAGAGCTTTGAGTGACATGTTCTCATAAATGTTGTTTTAAAGATATAGTTGGACATTTTTAAATTTAGTACAATTGCGGGAGATAGAAAGCAACAAATTTCACTGCATGTGGGCTAGAGTAGTGCCAATCCTAATGATTATACAGGTCTTGTAGTTAACTTTATTTTCTCTTGTAACTCATGCATCTATTCTTACAATCCAGAAATGCATATATGTATTCTTCCTAATTATAATATTTATACAGAAACCAAGTTTAGGTTGCTCTGGTGTGAACGTGTAGTTTAGGGTAGTGAATTAGACGTTCATGATATGTGTTTTAGCTTTAGACACATGGCAGTTACTTTCTTACTTATATTTTGTATTTAGTCAAGAGTATATGTCAATTTGATTGTTGTTTATATGTAGCTGACACGTAATTTTTTTATTTACTTTTTCAGGTTATAGATGTTAGGTTCAATTTTTGCATTAATTAATGGGCGCCAAATTCATGCGATCATGCACCTCTTATGTTGAAAATTGCAGAGAATGATACCTGATAATACATCTTTCATATAGTTTGCCCACTGTTAGCAATCCACTAATTTAAAGGTAAAGATAGTTCTATAATCACCGTGCTATGTATAAAAGCTATGATCCAGTCTATTAAAAAATGGTTTTTGGTCATGTTGTGATTTACATACTTAGTATAGGGTTATCGTTAGTATACAGGAGTCCACATGCCAGTCTAATTGTTGAAATCAGTCAAATTAAGATTATTGTTTTTACTCTACTGTCTTTCTCTTCTCTACATTTCCGGAACTCTATAGTTTTGTTTCCCATATTTTGTTCAAGCCCAAGTTGATCTCCTTCTATTAAGTATGAATTGATTTCATAGATATTAAAACATTGAATGCGACTCTCTTCAAGAAAAGACAATGTAACAAAACTTTACTATTAAGAAGTAATTATCAAGAACTAAAGAGTATTTCATGTCATCTGTGTGTAAAATTTGCATATCAGGACGAAGGTTGGTTGGTTTGTTCTCTATTACTCTAAACAAGCAGCATCAAGATCTTTCATCTGGAGTAAGATGTCCCATCTGTTCCATAAGTCTATGAACATTATTGAAATTAGTCAACCAAAATCTTTGTTGCCCTTGTATTATGGTGTCATTCTTCCATCTGTGTCTTATTTCTTTAGCTCGGCGTGCTGAGTGATAGAGGAGTTTGGAGTCTGATCAGTCAAAAATTGTTCCCAAAAGACATCGTTAACCCTGGTTGGTAGTGTTTGAGTTGTTGTCTTTTCAACTAGCTCGCTTGAAACATCACTGCCAACAACATTTGTATGCCTATCATTTACATCTATCCCCGAAGATCTTGGCATTGACTCTAAGCTGATATAGATGGATGAGATGGCTGACTATCTACATGATCAGAAATGCGGGCGCCCCAGGCTTCTGTAGTCAATCCTGAATTTTTTCCGTTTTATGATTTTTTTTGTGATTTTCTCTTTTCTTCTTGCTTCCTCTACCAACTAATGTACAACAAACTTGAGTTGCCTCCCAAGAAGCGCTGGCTTTACGTCGTTAACTTGACGTAGAATCTTGAGCTCAAACGGACAATAAAACGGCACTAACCATCTCACGGTTTTCCGTGTCACCATAATAATGCTTCAACCTCTGACCATTTACCTTGAATGCTTGGCCCGGATCATTCTCAAAAATTTCCACCGCTCCATGTGAAAACACAGTTTTGACAAAAAACGGCCCTGACCATCTGGACTTCAACTTTCCAGAAAAAAATGGAGACGAGAGTTGAACAAAAGAACTTGTTGCCCCGGCACAAATGATTTGAGCACTAGACCCCGGTCGTGCCATCTCTTGACTTTCTCCTTATACATTTTGTTGTTCTCATAAGCTTGAAGTCGAAATTCGTCGAGCTCATTCAGTTGAAGCATCTCTTCTTTCCAGCTGCATCCAAATCCAGATTCAATTTCTTCAAAGCCCAATACGATTTATGCTCCAGCTCCACCGACAAATGACACCCCTTACCATAAACCAACTGATACGGTGACATCCCTAGCAGAGTCTTGTATGTTGTTCGATACACCCAGATAGCTTCATCAAGCTTCAAAGACCAATCCTTCCTCGATGGACACACAACTTTCTCTAAAATATGCTTGATCTCCCTGTTAGATACCTCAGATTGGCCATTCGTTTGAGGATGATAAGCCGTAGTAAGGCGATGATTTACATTACACCTTTGGCTTATGAAGAAAATTAAGCACCACTTTCGCATTGTTCGTTGGCAACGCCTTAACTTCAACCCATTTTGACACATAATCAACCGCCAACAAGATGTACTGATTGTTACAAGATGAGATAAATGGCCCCATGAAGTCAATTCCCCAAACATCGAAGACCTCAACCTCAAGAAGCACATTAAGAGGAATCTCATCCCTCTTAGACATATTACCCACACGTTGACATCTATCATATTTCAAAACGAACTGGTGAGCATCTTTAAACAAGGTCGGCCAAAAGAAACCTGCTTGCAGAATACGAGCTGCTGTCTTTTCTCCACCATAATGTCCTCCATAAGCCGTTGAGTGGAAATCTCGCAAGATCCCCCTGTTTTGCTGTAAGGAATACATCTCCTGATGATTTGGTCAGCTCCTTGGCGAAAAAGAAACGGCTCATCCCACATATACCACTTCACTTCATGTAGAAACTTCTTCCTTTGAGCATAAGATAAGTCAGGCGGCATGATATTACTCACAAGGTAGTTCATAATGTCTGCAAACCATGGTTCTTGTTTTTGCACCCCAAACAGCTGCTCGTCAGGAAATATTCATTTATCAATGTCTTATCCAATGAAGTAGCATTAGGATTCTCTAAACGCGAGAGATGATCAGCGACTTGATTTTCCGTCCCCTTCCTGTCCTTGATCTCTAGTTCAAATTCTTGAAGCAAAAGAACCCATCTAATCAATCTAGGCTTCGAGTCCTTCTTTGAGACGAGATAACGAATTGCAGCGTGATCAGTGAAAACTGTCACCTTAGTCCTAAGTAGATAAGATCGAAATTTCTCAAAACCATAGACAATAGCCAAAAGTTCTTTCTCCGTAGTAGTGTAATTCAGTTAAGCACCATTTAGGGTCTTGCTAGCGTAGTAGACCACATGAAATATGTTATTCTTCCTCTGTCCAAGAACTGCTCCAACTGCATAGTCACTTGCATCGCACATCATCTTAAAAGGTTCATTCCAATTAGGTACAGTTATGACAGGTGCCGTGATTAAACTCTTCTTCAATGTTTCAAAAGCTGCAAGGCACTCGTCATCAAACTTGAAAGGGACATCTTTCTCTAGCAAACTGCACAATGGCTTCGAAATCTTAGAGAAGTCTTTGATGAAACGCCTATAGAAACCCGCATGACCAAGAAAACTGCGAATTCCCTTAACAGAAATAGGAGGAGGAAGATTTTCAATGACCTCCACCTTGGCTTTGTCCACCTCAAGACCCTTACTAGAAACCTTGTGCCCAAGAATAATGCCCTGTCACACCATAAAATGACATTTCTCCAAATTGAGAACCAAATGGGTCTCAACACACCTCTTGAGAACATGTCCAAGATTTTGCAAGCATTCATCAAAAGAATCACCGAATACAGAGAAGTCGTCCATGAAAACCTCCACATTCTAGCCAATCATATCAGAAAAGATGGCCATCATACATCTCTAATATGTGGCTGGTGCACCACACAGACCAAAAGAAACTCGTTTGAAGGTGAAAGTACCAAATGGAAAAGTGAATGTAGTCTTCTCCTGATCTTCTGGAGCGATACAAATCTAATTGTAACCCGAATAGCCATCCAGAAGATAGTAGTACTCATGATCAGCCAATCAATCAAGCATCTGGTCAATGAAGGGCAAAGGGAAGTGATCCTTCCTAGTGGCCTTGTTCAGCTTCCTGTAGTCCATGTAAAGTCTCCACCTCGTGACTGTTCTTATAGGAATGGGCTCATTCTTCTCATTTGCTACCACAGTGATTCCACCTTTCTTTGACACACATTGAACCGGGCTTACCCATGAACTGTCAGAAATAAGATAGATGATCCTTGCATCTAGCCACTTAAGAATTTCCTTCTTCACTACTTCCTTCATGGTCGGATTAAGTCTTCTTTGCTGCTCAACCGTAGGCTTGCTACTTTCCTCTAGCAGAATTTTATGCATGCAATAAGAAGGGTTGATTCCCTTGATATCTGCTATAGTCCAACCAATTACCAATTTGAACTCTCTTAGAAGCCTCAAGAGCTTTTCCTCGTCATTACCTGAAAGGTCAGATGCAATAATAACAGGCAAAGTAGATACATCACCTAAAAACACATACCTCAAATGCTCAGGTAAAGGCTTAAGCTCAAGAGTGGGAGCTTCCTCAATAGATGGCTTAAGGCGTTTATGAGCTTTGTTCAATTCCTCCATTCGGAGAAATTCAAAAGGCATATCAATCTTCCTCTTCCAGGGAGAAGCATTCAAATTTTGTAATTGTTCTTCACCTTAATCATCTTCACAATCTGAATTTCCCAATAAGGCTTTTTCTAAGGCATCGGACCTTAGCAATTGATCAAGTTCTGAAGTAACCACATAATCGACCAACTCCACCTTTAAGCACTCCTCATTTTCTGTAGGAAATTTCATATCATTGAACACATTAAAAGTCACATCCTGATCCAGCACCCGCATTGTGAGCTCACCCTTCTCCACATCTATCAAGGTTCGGCCGGTCGCCAAGAAAGGTCTTCCCAAGATATGGGAATCTTCTTATCCTCCTCGAAATCAAGAATGACGAAATCAGCAGGGAAGATGAGTTTATCAATCTTGACTAAGACATCCTCCACAATACTCCATGGATATGTAATAGAACGGTCGGCCAATTGCAAAGTCATATAAGTTGGTTTTGGATCACGTAAGTCCAACTGCTTCAAGATTGACAAAGGCATCAGATTGATGCTAGCTCCCAAGTCACATAAGCATCTGTCAAAAGACACTTTTCCAATAGTACACAGAATAGTTAAGCTCCCTGGATCTTTAAGCTTCGGAGGCAACTTTTGTTGCAGCACAACACTGCATTCCTCAATGAGAGCGACTGTCTCTAAATCATCTAGCTTCACCTTCCGAGAGAGAATACCTTTCATAAACTTTGCATAACTAGGCATCTACTTAAGAGCCTCAGCGAAAGGTATGTTGATATGAAGTTTCTTAAACACCTCCAGAAACTTCTCAAATTATTTGTCCAGCTTTTTCTTCTGCAGCCGCTTAGGAAAAGGCGGTGGAGTATAGATCTGTTTCTCCCCTGTATTACCCTCAGGAGGAGTGTGCTCAACAGTAGTCTTCCTTGGTTCCACTTCTTCTTCCTGCTGCTCTACTTCTTTCTCAGCCCCAGCTTCTTCAGTCAACGCTTGAGTTTGTTCAGGATTCGCAACCTTTCCACACCTCAGAGTGATTGCCTTTACCTGCTCCTTAGCTTCCTTTCTTCCTTTCTGGCACTTCAGTGTCACTAGATAGTGTACCAGGTTGACGATTTGGCAAGGCATTGGCAATTTGCCCAATTTGATTTTCCAAGGTCTTGATAGAAATAACTTGGCTCTTGCACATAAGCTTCAACTCCTCTAATTCAGATTTTTCATTAGCTTGTTGCAGCTGAAGTTGCTGTCTTGGTGCATATTGCGGTTGCTGAAAACTAAGGGGGTTGTACTGCTTAGCTGGATACTGCTGATAAGGCTGTTGAACCGCATTCTGAGCATTGCTCCAACTGAAATTTGCATGATTGCGGTTGTTGGGATGATAAGTGGCTGGAACAGGCTGCTGCGAACGCTGAAAATTGCTCACGAATTGAGCTGATTCACTAGAAATTGTGCACTGATCAATCTCATGGGCACCAACACAAAGCTCACAGACACTAGTGATTTGATTGACCCCATGATTAGCCAAAGTGTCTATCTTTATCGTCAAAGCCTTAAGGTGGGCAGCTATGGCAGTTGCTGTATCCAACTCCAGAATTCCTGCTGTTTTCACTAAATCAGAATCTGACAAGGATTCTGGTACTCATTAGCACCCATCGGTTAAATATGTTCATAAGCTTCATCGTAGCTCTTAGCCTACAAGGCTCTTCCTGATGCTGCATCGAGTATGGGTCTAGAAGTAGCACCCAATCCATTGTAGAAATAGTTAATAATCATCCAATCAGGCATGCCATGATATGGGCACTTCCTTAGCATCTCCTTATATCGATCTCAAGCCTCACATAGAGATTTTCCAGTTTTTTGAGCAAACCGAGTAAGAGCATTCCTGATTGCAGCAGTCTTCGCCATAGGGAAGAATTTAGTGAGAAACTCTTGGGCAAGATCTTCCAAGTGGTGATAGACCCTGCTGGTAGAGAATGTAACCAGCACTTAGCTTTATTCCTCAGATAGAATGGGAAGATTCACGGCTTGATAGCATCTTCAGTCACATCATTGAACTTGAACGTGTCGCAGATCTCGATGAAATCCCTGATGTGCATGTTGGGGTCTTCAGTAGGAGAACTCCCAAACTGAACTGAGTTCTGTATCATCTGAATCGTGCTTGACTTGATCTCAAAAGTGTTAGCCCTGATGGTTGGCCTGATGATGCTTGACTGAATTTCGTTGATCTTAGGCTGAGAATAGTCCATCAAAGCCTTAGGATTTTCTGCCTGATATCCCATCTCTACTAAAACTGGTTCCTCGAATTTCTCCTCTTCTTCTACCTTCTTTCTTCTTCAAAAACTTCCTTTCGAACCACCACAACTTCTTCCTCGGCTTTATCCAGTATTCTCTTACGAGTACGCGAATGCGTATGCATACACCCTCGCTAGAGTACCTGAAATAAGACAAGGAACATATAAGTAACAATGTCCGAGTCAATGAACTTTAACGACCACTGATGGAAAATATATAAACTAAAAATTAACACTGCAGTCCCCAGCAGCGGTGCCAAAAACTTGTTAGTCGCTAAACACGCGCTAAATTACACGCAAGTATACGAGTTCACAGGTAGTATAAGATTTAAATCAGATTCGTTCCCATAGAGACTAATTTTGGTTAACTAAATAATTTATGCACTTAAGCAACAATGTATGGTTATTATTCAATGCTAAGACGATAACAAATTGAGGTTGTTTATAACTAAGAATTAAACTAGCAATTATAACTAAGAGAATAAAATTGATTGAATTAATATATATGACAAACATGGGATTCTAACTTCATTAAATACTTCATTCAATAGCCTTTTCGTTCTTAACCTTAGCATGTAATGGTGATAACACTAATCAGATAACACAAAACTGATAGATGCCAACTTTCGTTGCACGAATACCATACTACCAGACATCCACAAAAGAGATAGAAGCTGAATAGACACCAATTATATTGAGACCCTATATGTCTATAGAATTTGACAACATAACGGTTTAAGCACAAGTTATCTATCTTGATTATACAGGGCAAGTAAGATGGTCAAAATTACCTAAGAATCATGCATAACAAATACATGAACCTATGCTAGCATGGCAAGTTCTAAATCCTTAAATTCACTGTCACTTCATTAAGAATTAACGCACCATCTTATAAGTTCACGACGCTCATAAGATGATTACGCACAACCAATACTAGGTTATCATACAATCACCACACTCTAAGGCATCAAAATAAATTAACTAAAGAAATCCATAAATAAATCCGCTAGAACCCCACGATAACGATTAGCCCATAATCGGACTCATCATCAACGTGGGTTCTGATGAAAGCATGGTATAATAAACGTAGTATTTATAACGAATAATCAACAAAGTTAACACAAGAGTATAAGTTCAACAAAACAAGAAACGAGCATTCAAGATTACAACTCAAAACAAAGATTCACAAGAATAAACTAGATCATCTTCGCCCTTGTTGAATTGTGCTATAGGTCTCTTGCCCTCTTCTCCTTAGCTCTGATATGTCTCTGACTTCATTATTTACATTTATGAAAAAACAACCTAAAGTTGTTTATATAGCAGCCCCATGCAATCCAGAAGTCCTCCAATTGTAATTATAATAGAATCAGGATTCTGCAAAAACGAACTGGTGCGGCCGCACGCTATCACAGCGCGGGCACGCTGCCTTTCTGACATCCTGGAGTGACTGTACCTCTGGAAAAAATTCAGATTTTCTTCTTTTTCTTGCTGCTTCGAGCCGGCTTCCCATGAGCTTTTATTCCAACACCACCTTAACACCAAATTAGCACCAAAATAATGCTAATTCAGCTGATTACCTAGATAATGCCCGAAATACAAAAATACTAGAAAACACGTTAAAACACTTAACAACTTGAGTACAAACGCATCAATTCAAAGATTAATAGAGCATTATAAAGTGTCATAAATTCCACTCAACAGCTTATTGATATCTTTAAGTTCTCTAGTGAAGAAATGACTTGTCAATATCTCAGAGATCTCTAGTGATATTTTGACTTATCGATATCTCAAAGATCTCTAGTGATATTTTGACTTATCGATATCTCAGAGATCTCTAGTGATATTTTGACTTATCGATATCTCCAATCTTCATGTCTTCATTTTGGCTTGTCGATATCTCTAAGACTCCTCTAAAAGCTTTTCTTGACTTCTCGATAAGTCATTCTGGGGTTCTCGAATGACTTCTCTATAAGACTTAATCCGTGACTTGTAGATTTCTTGACTTAGAATATTTTTCCCTAAACAGATTTATTCAACTCCAAGCTTCTTCACATTATCTCTGAGGCATGATCTTCATGATCTTCTTTCAGAATTTATTCTTAGGCTTGAGTCTGTGTACAGAAAAAATACTCAAGTCTAATCTATTTACATTTTACAGACTTAAGTGATATAATAAAAATGCAAACTTAGATTATCATACAACTTACTTAGGGCTGTCAATTTTGACTTAGTCTTGTTAAAGTACATGCATGTATTGCACAACAATCTCCCCTAATTTGTGAGAAGATTGCTTATCACAAATTCATGTCTATTACCAAGACTAACCCCAAGCTACAATGAACAATAAGACTTTACATAAAAATTGACAGAAATACATCATTTAACATTGAGTGGTTCCTTGAGTTTGACAGATACATACATCGGACAAATGTCTCATCTCCTGTTTCTTCTCTAATGAAGTCCTTTAAGTTTATAAGAATTTCCAGTTCCTCTATGATTGGTGTCCCCCTTAAAACTTCTACAAGTCTGAGTTTGTCATGTAATGAGTAACAACTCAATAAATAAATCCTAAACCTTGAGAATATGCCAGCTTTGACATTCAGAAATATTCCATCTTTAATGACTCTGCTCATCCCTTTTGCCTTGAGATCTTCAAATTTTTGAATGTACATTTCTATCTCCTCATCATACTTTCTCTTCCTCTCCTCACTTCCATCCTTGTTTCTTGATCTTCTTTCTTCCCTTTCTACCAACCATTCAGCCAAAACAGACCTCTATGCCTTAGTTGCAGTATCATTATCCTTTAGTAAGCTTATCACTCTTTTGATCTCTGTGGGTGAAAAAGTGTCCATTAAGTTGCTGCCAAGAAATGTGAAGGATCCATCGTGATAGTAGATTCTTACTTCCCTTAGTGTTACAACCCAAATTTTGACCATTTCTTTAGCTAATTGTTGAAAGTAGTCTTCATCTGAGATGCACCAGTTTAGAGGTAGAAAATCACTTTGATTAAAGCAGTTCCAGATGGCCCTCTCAGTAACTTGCATTTTCTTTGATTTTCTCCCAACAGACTTGTAGTGAATTTTGGTTGATGGCTTAACAGAAGGTAGGTTTGAGATTTTCTTGAGAAATATTTGGCTTGAGGTGATTGGTATTTTCAGAAAGGAATTAGCAGTTTGTTTGTACAAGTATTTAGGCTTTGAGGTATGATGGTTTAGTATTTGAGTTTGTTGGCTTAGAGGGTTGAGCTTGGTTAATTTGGATTGGTAGGGATTGTTTCTGTGGTTCTGAGCTATCTTGCCTTTTCTTCCTTCTCCTTTCTTCCCCTTTCTTCCTCTCATCTTCCTTCTTCTTCTCATATCCTTTCTTCTCCTTTTCTTTGCTGCCAGTTGCTCTAGAAGATTGACTTGGATTTGAGCTAGAAGGTTTTTGCTCATCATGCTTCTGCTAATCATCATCCTTGTCATCTTTTAAATTGAATTGTGAGGTTGGCAACATGGTGTCAGCATTTACAAGATACCTTTCAAGGATTCTGATTATTTCTTCATCTTCAATTTTCTTTTTCTTTTTACGTTTCAAATCAGATTAAAGTGTCATAATCAGCCTCATGTTCTCTCTAACACAGTTTTTAGCATACCACCATCATTAATATTTACAACAATCTTTTTCTGCAAGTAGTTGTCAATATTCACAACGATTGCCCTAATGGAGTTGATAGTCTTGGCCAATGCTCTTTTGTAGGTGATGTAGTTGTTTTGAAGAGACATCCTCAGGACTGCAAGAAGTTCACTGAATTCTTGATCTTGATTTGGTCCTTCTGCAGACTTGTTGAGTTTTTTTTTCTCATATCTTGAAATTGTTAAGTTTGTGAAGAACTTTGACCATGTTGAATTGATGTGATAGGCTCCTTAGATTTAAATTTACCAGCATCCTTGAATTGTTGAATCCTAGCTTCAATCTCCCCCTTAGTCTTAGGAACAGGCATGAGTAGGGGAGTTGGTAGTTCTGGCCTTATATCTTCAAGCAATGAGGGCAATGATATGTTAAGCTTCCCCATGATGGCTACCAAAGCCACATAATTCTGCATTTGAAGATGCTTGTGAGAGTCCACCAGGGTTTTGATGTCTGTTTGTTAACTCTGTACCAAGGATGTGAGAGCATGTACTTGTGCACTTAGTGAGTCATTGAGGTTTGGAGAGAAGACACTTGCTGTTGAAGTTCTTATATTTGTATGGTTGATGAGGAGTGAGGTGGGGAGGAATTAGAGGCCCCAAAAGTATCCTGCACAACCTTCTTAATTTCTTCCATGAACAATGCTAAATGAGTGTATCTCCTAGAGTGTATTTAAACAAGCTTCAGTCTTGAGTCATTGAAGTTAGTGATATGATTTTGAACTTGGTCATGCAGGTCTATAAATGAGGTTCTTAGATTCTTGACACTAGATTCCACTCCACTTAGATCATACCTAACCATTTGATCAGCAAAGGTTTTGAATTTGTTTTTGATCTCTGTCTGTGAGGGAATGATTTGGTCCATCTCTTCTCTAACCATCTTCATAATCTTATCATGATACCCAGTTAAAGTAATTTGAAGTGCTTTTCCAAAGTTATGGAAAGCTTTGATTTAAGCCTTGTATACTTCATTTACTGCATCATATACTTCTTGTGGAGATAAGGATCTAGCATTGCTCCCAAAGATGGTTAGATACTCCTCCCCGAATTTGGCTAAGACAACATCCATTTCAATTGTAAATTCTTTGTCCAGCCATGCATCACGGTTTGCATCATGACCAGCTTCATCAACAATCTTAGCCTGATGTTCAACATCTGTCTGGTAGGATAGCATGATGGCCTGGTAGTCTTGATTTGACATGTTGGATGTGAGAAGCTGCTGTGATATTTGAGCAAGGCCACCAATTTGGTCAACCATGAGATCATCAACTATGGAAGGTTGAGATGCAGCTTCTTGTAGCCATTGGGATATGAGGTTATGTCCTTGTGGTTGAGAAGTGGAAGGTTGATTGGTTGGGTAAGAAGGAGATAGTATGACTGAACCACCTGTGACAGGAGTCACGGTTTTACTCACAGATTGCCCTATGGTTATGACAGGGTGTTGTTCACCCCTTGTAGCGGGAACCTCCAGTTGAATTGGAGGGGATTTGGCTGGGTTACTGTCATGTGCACTAGCCACAAACCCTTGTGCTTCTTGCAAAGCACCGTCACATGACTGTGATGTTCTTGCCTCTCTCATAGTAGGGTCATTGGTAATTGTACTCCCAGCTTTAATTTTTAGTACAATTTCAGCTAGGGTTTTGAGGGGAATTATTCCTGTGACAGGAGCCTCCAATTGAATTGGAGAGGATTTAGATAGCTCCCCCTCAGGAGTACTACCCTAAAACCTTACAGCCTGTGATTGCTGATTTGCATATTAAGGTGCATTTATAACCACCATGGGGTCTTCAATAAAAACTGATGAATCCCCCATGTTTGTTATAGTGTCATCAAGGTCTACCCCAACTAGTAGCCTCTCACCATCTAAATTTGGTGTCTGGGTGGTGAGCAAGGTTTCTTGAACCAAGTCACTTCGGTATGGTTGCACTTGAGAATTAGATTCAAGTACTGTGTAAGAAGAAATTTTAGAGATTAAAATTTGTTGATCAGAAGTGAGTGTTCACAGCTCCCCCTGAATAGATGAGGGAGCTTCAAGGGATGTGCTCTCTTTGTATGTGCCATCCTTATTTCTCCTTCCATACACTTGAATTTGTTCAAGTGATGGTTGTACAGACTCTATACAAGGTACATTTGGGCTAATGCTCTTTTCAATAGAGACATCCTTTTGAGAGGGTGCCTCTGGAATATGCTTTTATCCCTTGTTTACAACTACATCCTTTTGAGAGGATGCAGAAGTGGCTTGAGTGGTCAACTCTAAGTTTTTAGCCTTATTTGGTTTTCTCTTGATCAAGGGTGACTCAGGTTCTGTTAATTTCTCATCACTCTCATTTCTAATTGGTAAATATGCCTGCTTTCTATTCTTTTTTCTCACTTCACACTTTTGAGAGGATGAAGTGGTTGACTTCCTAGCAACTATTGGTGTAGAAGAAGGGGTCTTAGCATTGAAAGGTCCCTGTTGGTGTTCATGTGTTTGTACTTCCACAGGTTCAGGGACCATTGTTGTACTAGATTGAGCATTTGTCCTCATGTCAGGCATGGGGTAAGGGTAAGTCTTAAACCTCTCCATCATGAATGGAGTGATTTTGGGAGTTACAGTTACCTTGTTCTTTGTAACTAGTGATCCAAATAGAATTTTGGACACTTGCTTACAATTGCCTATCAATGATCTATCTACACCATCTATCAAATGTATGTCATTTACTTTATAGTTCAAAGCAGACATAATGAATCTAGGAATAAATATTTCCTTACCTCTTGATGCTAATGGCATTGTTAGCCTGGTACTCAACTCCTCCAATATGTAATGTCCTACATTGATCTGTTTGTTGTGAGCCATTGAGTAGGCCAGCTACTGGACAACACTAGAGATGTTGTCAAACCCAGACTTTTTGCAGGTAAAAGCTCTTGTCACTGAATCAAAGAGAAAAGACCATTCCCTCCTCAGGTTCTTCTTGTTCATGCTTGACAGATTAATCTTTTCAGAGTAATTGATGAAGTCTATGAATTCATAAAGCTCATCCTGAGTTGGAGCCTCCACCAGCTTGTCAGTAGGTATGCCTAACGCCATGTTGACATTCTAAATAATCTCAACCTGTTGGCCCTTGATTGTACAGTTTATCACAATTGATGCAGCCTGGTTCTCATGCACAACCGTTCTTGTCACTGTTGTATTCCAGAAACCCCATAACACATCTAAGTAGAGTATATGATTAGCAGTTAGAGCTCCCACAAAGTATGTTTCAGACAGAAATTTCACAAAGATTTTGAAAGTTTCAGGAGCTTGATTTGCATCCAGAAATGCAAGAAAAATGGTTTCTTTTGGGATAAAGTGTACAATAATGTTAGCTGCCATTGGAAAGAGTATGAATTTTAGTGGGTAAGAAAAATTGAAGAGAAAGAGTTCAAAATGAGAGAGAAATCGGTTTTGATTTGAAAATTCTAGGTCACTTAGAGTTCTCGAAGGCGTAGGTATGTGTTTGTCGAGATGTCTGAATATTTATAGTAAAAGCAAATGACTTATCGAGAACTCAAAAATAAATGTTTGGAATTTGCTTATCGAGAAGTCATTTTGAAAAAAAAATTACATATCGAGAAGTCACTTTAATTTACTCTTTTAGAGAACTAAAACTGACTTGTCGAGATGTCAAATAAATACCCAGTTTGTCCAAAGTGGACCGAATTATTTCCAATTTTTATTTGAATAAATCCAAATAAAATCAGAATAAATTTATCAAGAATAATTTACCAAAATAATTTATTGAATTAAATTATTTCAGTTCTGAGTTAGTTATAAGTCTGAAATTGTACTTGTAGAGAACTCTGTGAGTTAACACTGTTGGGAATATATTGTGAACTTGATGATTTCATTAACAAAACACCTTGGTAGATTCAACTTAGTGAATTATGTAGCACTTGACGGATAAACAAATATAGTCCCGACGGATGACTCAATACAGTCCCGACGGATGATGATTTGACATCCATCGAGTGAGTAGCTTATGTAACAATAAGTCATGTAGCACATTTCTGCAAACACCTTTGTATAGATTCTGTAGTAGCTTATAAGTCATGTTGACTTTAATTAGATTTGCAGAATAGGTTGATTAATTGTAAATAGATGATGTCTTGTAATTCTGCATAAATGAAATGAAGTCAAGTACCAAATAGCTACCAGACGGATGATCAACAAGGCAACCCGATGGATGATCATGTACCCGACGGATGATCAACAAGGAAACCCGACGGATGATCATGTACCCGACGGATGATCAATTCAAACATCTGTTGACAGTGACAACAAAGTCACATGCGTCGAGTGTTTGCAAAAGGAATGTGGCAGCCTACTCAACTGGGTTTTTGAGAACAAAGAAGCATTACCATTTCCATGCTATTATGAAGATATTCAAAGGTGCTGGAATAGAGTAGTGAAGCAGTATAGTATTAGACTTGATAGGTTTTGTTTTATTATCTTGTCTTATTACTGTGTAATCTTCGTGATATATAAACCAAGAGTAGCAAATAAAAAAAAGGAAGACAAAGCAAGTATTTTCTCAGAGAAACAATTGTAAGCTGTATCCTTAGCATTTCTCTGTAAGTTTAGTTGTTCATATTTGTAAGCAGCTGTGAGCTATTCAAGCTATACAGGGTTCTCTTGATATATATATATATATATATATCTGGTGGATGCATTCAAATCCACCATAAAGTTTTAAAGACTTGTGTTTTTATTACTTTGTGTTTTGATTCATTTTAACTTGTCATTCCGCACTTTGCAAATCAAAATACTTACATATATATTTTGACTTAGAACATTTTATAATTCAGAAAAAGTTTCAAGAATTCCATTCAACCCCCCTTCTGTAATTCTTGTTGCATTGTTAGGGACTAACAATTGGTATCAGAGCGAGCTCTTGAAGCACAAAGAGTTTAAAGATCACAACAAACAGCAAGATGAACAAGAAGGATGTTGGAGTCAAGATTCCTTTTCTGGACAAAGATAATTACCATCACTGGAAGGTAAAGATGCATCTTCATTTACTGTCTCAAGATGAGGCCTATGTGGATTGCATAGAGAGAGGTCCTCATGTACCAATGAGAGCTACAACTGGAAATGAGCCATCAGTTCCCAAGCCAAGGCATGGATGGTCAGATCCTGATATTGAACAAGTCAGGAAAGACAAGAAGGCCATTAATATTTTGTTCAATGGAGTTGATGGTGACATGTTTGACAACATCATCAATTGTAAGACAGCCAAGGAGGTTTGGGACACCATTAAAATAATTTGTGATGGCACTGAACAAGTTAGAGAAAATAAAATGCAGTTACTAATTCAGCAATATGAGCATTTCCACTTTGAAGAAGGTGAAACTCTCACTGATATCTTTAGTAGATTTCAAAAGTTACTAAATGCTCTGAAGCTGCATGGAAGAGTCTACCAAACCAAGGATTCTAACCTCAAATTTTGAGATCCCTTCCAAAAGAATGGAAACTAATGACAGTCTCCTTGAGAAATTCACAAGAATACAAGGAGTTTACACTAGAGAGACTGTATGGCATTCTAAAGACTTAAGAGCTTGAAATAGATCAAGATGAAAGATTGGAGAAAGAGAGAAAGAAAGGAGGGTCCATTGCACTGGTTGCTGAGTTAGAGAAAGAGAAGGAGATGAAGATATAAGCTGTTGAGTCTACTTCAAAGGTTTGTGAAAACAAGGGCAAGGGGCTGGTAGCAAAAAATGAAGATTCTTTGAGCCAAGATGATATGGATGACATTGATGAACATCTAGCATTTCTTTCCAGAAGATTTTCCAAGCTCAAGTTCAAAAAGAACTTTGAAGCAGCTAAGCCAAATAGAAACATGGCGGATAAATCAAAATTAAAATATTTCAAATGTGACTTGGCAGGGCACTTTGCCAGTGAGTGTAGAAAGTCAGATTCCAGCAAGAAGAAGTTTGAGCCTGTGAATTATAAACAGAAGTATTTTGAGTTGCTCAAACCAAAGGAAAGGGCTTTCATTACACAAGAAAATGACTGGGCAGCAGATGGTCTGGATGAGAATGAGGATGTCAGCTATGTCAATCTAGCCCTAATGGCCAAGTCTGATGAAATAGAGACAAGTTTTTCAAGTAATCAGCTAATCACCACTAACCTAGCACATTTATCTAAAGCTGAGTGCAATGATGCTATCAATGACATGTCTACAGAATTATATCATTTGCATGTTACACTTAAGTCTCTTACTAAGGAAAATGCTAAAATTAAAGAAAACAGTTTGTTTTTAAGTGAGAGAAATAATGTGCTAGACTCTCAGTTTATTGAATTTGAAAAATTGAGAATTGAGTGTAAGATTGCTAAGGATGAATTAACTGAGTCCTTGAAGAAAGAAGAGATTTTGAAGAAGCTGCTTGAACGAGAACAAGAGGTGATTAAGGCATGGAAAACATCTAGAGATGTTCATGCTCAAATCACCAAAGTTGAAGGTATTGAGTCCTTTTGTGATGCATCCTGGAAGAAGAATAAGGAGAAGCTGGAATCCAATTTGGTTGAAGGATTGCTAACAGATATAGACTCGACGGATGATAAATATGGGTCAGTTTCCAAAAACTTCATTTCAGGAGAATCTAGTCAAGTGAAGAAGGAGAAGAAAGTGAATGTTGGTCATTTGTCTATCAAACAATTGAATAACAGACTATAAAAGATTGAGGTTAAAACAGAGGATAAAAGGAAAAACAATAGAAATGGGAAAGTAGGGATTAACAAACATAGCAACTATACACCTGATAAATATGCTCCTAGAAAAATCTGTGTTAAGTGTGGTAGTGCTAATCATTTGTCTGTTAATTGCAAACTTGCCATGCCTACTCCTTTGTCTATACCCTCCCATTTTCCTAACATGAATGTCATGCCTTCTATGCCTATGAATGCTATGTCTACACAGAATATGAATGCACAATTTGCTAATATGCCATTTGCATCTAATCCTTATTATGCTGCATTTAGTATGCCTTAAATGCCATTTAGCATGCCCTACTGGAATAACATGTTTGCTAATAGCATGCCATTTCCTGTTAATCAAAATGTGCATGATAATTCTGTTTTAATGAACGGTTTCAAAGGTCCAACTCAGATGACTAAGGATGAATCTGATATCCCCAATTCAAATGAGATCAAACCTAAGAAACAGAAGAAGAAAGCTAACAAGGCAAGACCCAAGGAAACTTGGATACCAAAATCATCTTCATTTGATTTTAATGTGTGCAGGGAAACAGAAAGAATCTGTGGTACTTGGATAGTGGTTATTCAAGACACATGACAAGTGATTCTACCCTGCTCACAGAGTTCAAGGAGAGAGCTGGCCCAAGTATTACTTTTGGAGATGACAACCGGGGTTATACTGTGGGATATGGATTGATTTCAAAAGACAATATCATCATTGAGGAGGTTGCCTTAGTGGATGGTCTCAAGAACAATTTGTTGAGTATCAGCCAGCTTTGTGATAAAGACAATTCAGTAACCTTCAACTCAGAAGCTTGTGTTATGACAAATAAGAAGAGCAACAAAGTGGTTCTCACTGGAGTGAGAAAAGGAAATGTGTAACTAGCTGACTTCAACTCATCAAATGCAAAATCTGTTACTTGTCTTCTAAGTAAAGCAAGTCAAGATGAAAGTTGGCTATGGCACAAGAAGCTATCCCATCTAAACTTCAAGACCATGAATAAACTTGTAAAGAAAGAACCGGTTAGAGGCATTCCTCAAGTGGAGTTTTCTAAGGATGGACTGTGTGATGCTTTCCAAAAGGGAAAGCAAATTAAAACATCATTCTGAAAGAAGCTTGATTTAAAAATTGAAGAACCTTTGCAACTGCTACACATGGATTTGTTTGGACCAGTCAATATGTTGTCCATCTCAAGGAAAAGATTTTGCCTAGTAATTGTAGATGATTTCTCAAAGTTCTCTTGGACATATTTCCTTAAGTCTAAAGATGAGGCTAGTGAAATCATCATCAATTACATAAGGCAAGTCAACAATCATCCTGATTTCAAAGTTAGAAGAATCAGGAGTGACAATGGAACTGAGTTCAAGAATTCTGTTATGAGAGTATTCTGTGAAGAGAATGGGATTATGCATGAATTTTTAGCAACAAGAACTTCACAACAAAATGGAGTAGTAGAAAGAAAGAACAGATCACTTATTAAAGCTGCAAGGAAAATGCTTGAAGAATCAAAGTTACCAACATATTTCTGGGCTGAAGCTGTAAATACTGCATGCTATACTCAGAATATTTCTTTGGTTAATCAAGTAAAATGCATGACTCCCTACCAATTGTTCAAGAACAAGAAGCCAACTCTAAATTTTCTTCATGTCTTTGGCTGCAAATGTTATATCTTGAGAAATCAAACTGATCAGAATGGGAAGTTCGATGCTAAAGCTGATGAAGGAATTTTTGTTGGATATGCTGTTGGTAAAGCATATAGAGTCTACAATCTGAGAACCAACATTATTGTGGAATCAATACATGTTGTGTTTGATGATTAAAAGATTGAAGGTCTGTAAGATGGAGATTACCATGAGACCTTCAAATTTGACAATATGGAGATGGTTAGTGATGACAATGATGATGAAAGTGATCAATAAATAGTATCAAATGATAATGCAGAAAAATCTACTACCAATGAAGCACAAAATTCAACATCTGTCGAGTTGCAAAATGCTTCATCCGTCGGGAGACAATCTGCATTATCCGTTGGGAGACAACGAGCTTCATCCGTCGGTACTCAAAATTCACCATCCGTTGGGAATATGTTGTGAACTTGATGATTTCATTAACAAAACACCTCGGTAGATTCAACTTAGTGAATTATGTAGCACTCGACGAATAAGCAAATATAGTCCCGACGGATGACTCAATACAGTCCCGACGGATGATGATTTGACATCCATCGAGTGAGTAGCTTATGTAACAATAAGTCATGTAGCACATTTCTGCAAACACCTTTGTATAGATTCTGTAGTAGCTTATAAGTCATGTTGACTATAATTAGATATGCAAAATAGGTTGATTAATTGTAAATAGATGATGTCTTGTAATTCTGCATAAATGAAATGAAGCCAAGTGCCAAATAGCTACCCGACGGATGATCAACAAGGCAACCCGACGGATGATCATGTACCCGACGGATGATCAACAAGGAAACCCGGCGGATGATCATGTACCCGACGGAGGATCAATTCAAACATCTGTTGACAGTGACAACACAGTCACATGCGTCGAGTGTTTGCAAAAGGAATATGACAGCCTACTCAACTGGGTTTTTGAGACCAAAGAAGCATTACCATTTCTATGCTATTATGAAGATATTCAAAGGTGATGGAATAGAGTAGTGAAGCAGCATAGTATTAGACTTGATAGGTTTTGTTTTATTATCTTGTCTTATTACTGTGTAATCTTGGTGATATATAAACCAAGAGTAGCAAATAAAAAAAAGGAAGACTAAGCAAGTATTTTCTAAGAGAAACAATTGTAAGATGTATCCTTAGCATTTCTCTGTAAGTTTAGTTGTTCATATTTATAAGCAGCTGTGAGCTATTCAAGCTACACAGGGTTCTCTTGATATATATATATATATATATATATATATATATCTGGTGGATGCATTCAAATCCACCAGAAAGTTTTAAAGACTTGTGTTTTTATTACTTTGTGTTTTGATTCATTTTAACTTGTCATTCCGCACTTTGCAAATCAAAACACTTACATATATATTTTGAGTTAGAACATTTTATAATTCAGAAAAAGTTTCAAAAATTCCATTCAACCCCCTTTATGTAATTCTTGTTGCATTGCTAAGGACTAACAAACACTTATAGAGAACTCTAAAATGACTTATCGATAAGTAATAATAAAGCCTATCGAGAAGTCAGAAAATTGACTTGTCGAGAACTCACTCGAGAAGTCTTAAAATGACTTGTCGATAACTTAATTAGACTTATCGAGAACCCAGTTCTCTATATACTCTTGATCACTTGATTCCGCCTTGTGCTAATTTTACATATTGACAATGTAAATCAACATTTAGATAATTTTCGTAGAATTGAAAAATTCCAAGCTAAATTGAATTTTGGAAAATAAATATGCAGAGATTTCTGAAATATTTATAATTCATATTTCAGTTAATTTCCAATTAATCAAATGAATTTTAATTTATTAGAAAGTAATCTGCTGCAAAACATTAGTTGAGTTATTGCCTTAGGATGAAAAATTAAGCATTCCAATCTCACCTACAAGTCTAGTGAAAGTTGCTTCATCCAAAGGTTTAGTAAAAATGTCAGCTAATTGTTTTTATATTGGAACAAAAATGAGCTCAATGGTACCATTTATAGCATGTTCTATAATAAAATGGTACCTTACATCAATGTGCTTTGTTCTAGAATGATTAACTGGATTAGCCACAATAGATATAACACTAATATTATCAAACATAATTGAAATTTTGTGTAACACTAGGCTATAGTCCATTAGCTGATTTCTAATCCAAAGCACTTGAGCACAGAAACTTCCAGCAGCTATGTATTCAGCCTCAGCTGTGGAAGTTGATACAGATTGTTGTTTCTTGCTATACTAGGATACAAGTCTTTGTCCAAGAAACTGACAGCTTCCACTAGTGCTCCTCCTGTCAACCCTACATCCAGCAAAATATGCATCTGTGTATCCAGCAGCTTCAAAACCAGTTCCCTTAGGATACCATAATCCCAAGTTTGGAGTCCCCTTCAGGTATCTGAAAATCCTCTTCACAGCCATCAAATGTGATTCTTTTGGATTGGCTTGAAATCTTGCACACAGACATGTTGCAAACATGATGTATGGTCTACTTGCAGTTAAGTATAGCAAAGATCCAATCATTCCTCTATAGCTTGATATATCTACACTCTTGCCCTTTTTATCTTCATCTAACTTTGTAGCTGTAGACATAGGTGTAGATGCAGGTGAACAATTAACCTTACCAAACTTTTTTAATAAATCTTTGACATACTTAGTTTGGCCGATGAAGATTCCATCACTTCTTTGACTGACTTGAAGTCCAAGAAAGTAACTTAATTCCCTCATCATACTCATTTCATATTCACTCTGCATAAGCTTAGAGAATCTTTGGCAAAGATTTTCATTTGTAGAACCAAAGATAATATCATTCATATAAATTTGAATTAGGATCATATCATCACCATGTTTCTTGTAGAAGAGAGTCTTGTCAATAGTACCTCTAGTGAATCCATGCTTAATCAAAAATTCCGACAATGTGTCAAACTAAGCTCTAGGTGCTTGTTTAAGTCCATAGAGAACCTCGAGTAAATTGTCTACAAAACTTGGAAATTATGGATCTTCAAAGCCAGGTGTCTGTTGCACATAAACCTCTTCTTCTAACTCACCATTAATGAATGCACTCTTCACATCCATTTGATATACTTTGAAATTTGAATGTGCAGCAAATGCAAGAAAAATCCTTATTTCTTCAAGTCTTGCAACTGGAGCAAAATTTTCGTCATAATCAATTCCTTCTTCCTGTGAGTAGCCTTTTGCAACTAACCTTGGTTTTTTTCTGGTGACCATTCCATTTTCATCCATTTTGTTCCGGAACATCCAATTTGTTCCAATTATACTTCTGTTCTTTGGTGCAGGAACCAATTTCTAAACTTTGTTTCTCTCAAATTGATTTGGCTCTTCTTGCATAGCAGATATCCAATTAAGATCAAGAAAGGCTTCCTCAATTTTCTTTGGCTCAATTTGTGAAAGAAAACATGCATGAAGGCATTCATTTGCAGTTGCACTTCTAGTCCTCACTCTAGTAGTTGGATCACCAATAATTGCTTCTCTAGTGTGACTTCTATCCCACTTTCTGGTGTGAGTTTGTTGACTTGAGTTTTCTAGTGTTTTCTTCACCATTTTCATGACTTTCAGAACCTTCCTCTCTTTCTACCCCTAAGTTTGTGCTATAAAATTCAGGTCCATGAGATGAGCTTCCATTCTCATGATTCACTTGTCCAGTTGACTCTTCATCTATTTTGTGATTTGTGTTGACTTCAGCTTCATCATCAGAATCACTATCAATGTTGAGATTTTCAAACTTTAGGGCTTCTGCTTCATTTTCATCGAGGCATTCCAATCCTAGGCACTTGTCATCATCAAAAGTAACATCTGTGCTTTCCATAATTTTTTTTTGTTCAAGCACATAGACCTTGTAGGCAGTTCTTTCCGATAAATATCCCAGAAAAATTGCCTCAAAAACTTTAGAGTCAAATTTTCCCACATATTCAGAGTTGTCCTTCAAAACATAGCACTTGCTTCCAAACACATGAAGATGCTTCACAGTAGGCTTCCTTTTAGACAAGATTGAGTAGGGTGATTTTTCAAGATTCTTGTTAATGAGATATCTGTTTTGAGTATTGCATGCAGTGTTCACAGCTTCTTCCCAAAAACTAGTTGGCAACTTTGCATCTGGCAGCATTGTTCTAGCAGCCTCTACTAGTGTTATGTTCTTTCTCTAAACTACCCCATTTTGTTGAGGTGTTCTAGCAGCTGAGAATTCTTGAACAATGCCCTTGTCTTTGCAGAATTCAGTTAAGGTTGCATTCCTGAATTTTGTTCCATTATCACTCCTCAATCTTTTCACACAATTCTGATCTCCATCCTGCTTCTCAATCTTCTTGATGTGCTCAATTATGATGTGTGGATTCTCATCTTTAGAGTGCATAAATTCTACCCATGTATATCTTGAGTAGTCATCCACCATCACCAGTGCATATCTTTTTCTTGAAATTGACTGGACATTAACTGGTCCAAATAAATCCATGTGAATAAGTTACAAAGGTGCACTTATAGAATTCACAAGTTTACTTTTGTGACTTGATCTTTTCATTTTTCCTTTTTGACAAGCATCACAGACTTCATCTTGAGCAAATTTCAGATTAGGCATGTCTCTCACCAACTCCTTTTTAACTAGAGTATTGATTGCTTGAAATTCAAGGGAGATAACTTCTTATGCCATAGTTTGCTTTGCTCTACAGATGCCTTGGTGTAGAAGCAATAAATTCAATCCTCATTTGTTAAGTCCAATTCTTCAACAAATAAGCTTCCTTTCATTGATCCTTTCAGAGGAACTTCACCAGTTTTCTTACTGATAAAAGTGCATTCTTCTTTGTTAAATAAAACCTTGAAACCTTTGTCTGCAAATTGGATGACATTGAGAAGATTCACTTCAAGACCAGCTACCAGTGCTACATCTTTAATGACAACATTTCCCAATTTGCCATATCCCATTGTGAAATCTTTGATGTTATCTCCAAAAGTCACTAATGGGCCAGCCTTCTCCTCAAACTGTGATAGTAGGGCCATATCACCTGTCATATGTCTTGAGCATCCACTATGTATGATCCATATGAACTTCTTTTTGCCCTGCATACAATGAGTTTAAGTGTGTTTAGTAACACAAGCAGTGTTGGGTACTTTCTTCTTATTAACAAATTTGATAGAGGTAGAGTTTAATGATTCAGAAAGAATATAATTCATTGAGTGGTGTGCATTGTCCTTTTTAGCTGAAGATTCAATATTTATTTCCTTAAGATCAACTCTCAGCTTGTGGCAACTTGTCATTACTTTCATGTTGTGAGGTATGCAATCAAACTTGTCACAAAATGAGCAGGGATTTTCAGCTTTTGCTTCATTGTACTTGTATGCTCCCACTCTTGGCTTACTAACAACCTTTTTGCAAAGGTGAGTTAGATGATTAACAGAGCTACATTTTTTACATTGTTTTCTTGGAGCATTTGTAACATAAGCCAAATTGTTGCTCTTGTTTATCCCTATCTTTCTATTTCTATTCTTCTTCTTCTTTCTTGCATCTTCAGTTTTTGTTTCCTTGATAGGTGTCTTGGAATCTTGGATGACCATGGGCTTCTTTTCCGGTTTGGGAGTTGGAGTTGTTTCTGCATATTTTCTTCTCATTGTCTTCATCAGTAATTTCTTGCTTTATGATCAACTCTTCTTCACTGAAATCTACTTCACATGCTTTGAACATAGGTGAACCAACCTTTCTCAGCATGGCTAGGACATCTTTATTTTCTGTTGATGTTCCTTTATCACCTACAGCTTTTTTGTTGCTATTCAAAGCATCATAATCAAGACCAATAGCTATATTAGCACATGGCTTGTTCTTCTCATGGTACTAACGAACCAACTCAGATGCATTCTTGAATGATTTCAGTTTCACCTCATTCGTCTCAATTTTTTCTCTTAACAAAGCTTCAATCTCACTTGCACACTTCAGCTTATTTTTTAGATATTCATTTTCTTTCTTGACTGACTAAAGCTCTACAAGCAGTAGATCCATCTTTTGCTTCTCATTCTCAAGCTTCTCATTAGCTTTTGTTAGCCTACTAAATTCCTCAATAGCCGCTACTAAGCTAGTGTATATATGAAATATCTCTACACTTATCTTTGCCATAGTCTCCTTATATTGACTAGCATTCAAATCAATAGTGGTTAGAGTTGGTACCTTTGATTTTGAAGTGGATGCTTCTCCGTGCTCGAAAGCCATAAGTGCATAATTTCCAACTTCTTTATCCTTATCATCAATATCAGTATCATCCCAACTCTTTCCTTCTGCAATATTAGCTTTTCCAGACTGCTTTTTCAAGAGAGCTTCATACTTTGCATCTAGTTCCAAGTAAGCTTTATCCTTCTTCACCTTCTTAGGCTTTCTGCATTTAGTAGCAAAGTGACCCAACTCATCATAATTGAAGAACCTTATCTTTGATCTATCCACAGATCTTGTTTTGTAGCCGCCTTTGCTAGCTGAATTATACTGAGCTTTTGGTTTCCAATTATTGCTGTTGGAAGATTGTCCTTTGCTTTTGAAGAATCTTGGATTCTTGACTCTTATGTTAGAAAATTTCCAAGCCAAGTAAGCCATGGATTGATCCAATTCATCTAGCTCATCCAGGGTGTAATATTCATCTTCCTCCAGCTCCAACACAACTTGCTTCTGAGGCCCTTTGTTCTTTTATTCCATAGCTTGAACAACCGGAACCTGATCATCTTGATTAGTGATAAGTGGCATTTTATACCACTTAGAACGTCTTATAATAGCTTGAATTGATGTCTTGAAATCAAGTATTTTGTGTATTTGTTGCATTTTTCTAGTGTTTATGCATTTCAGGGTATTACTTGCATTTGTGGGGAGATTTCATCAAGAATAAGCCTTAGTATATGCTTGGCATTGCAAGTGGGAAGTTAGGAGCAGAATGCAGTGAAGAACGGGAGTAGAATAATGAATTTTCCAGAAAGGTGCTGGGCGCCCGCTCAGCCTGGCTGGGAGGCCGCTCAGGAAGCTGGGCGCCCGCTCAGGATTGCTGGGTGGCCGCTCAGGGGTGCGAAATTAAAATATGACTTTTAGAGTTCTTGTTCTGCTGGACTTCTAACTTCTTAGATGGCTGGGTTTTGTGGGGCTTTATAAGTCATATGTCATAGGCCTATTTGTATATTCGAGGATTCAACTCAACTCAAATAAGAATATAATAAGTAAATAGTGGATCGACCGTCAGAGAGATCTCGCAAAGTAATATCTGTCAAAGGATTCAGAAACAAGGTTCATCTACAGACTTGAGGAGTTAATTCACTGGAAGAAGTTCAAGAAGTTGATCATGCCTCAGTGATATAAATCAAGATCGTGGATTTAATCAAGTGACAGAGATCTCGTCAGAGTATCATTAATTACAAGGATTTAATCTGAAGAAAATCAAAGTGTCAAAGTCAAGACATGAAGAAACGTCACGGAAGTTAGTCACTCATGAACCAGACAGTACATCGAGTGTCAACATTGAAGTGGTGGAATTGATTCATAATTTTCAGTGATTTTCAGAAGATCTGCAGAAGGATGGGTGCTGTTGAAGACTAGAATTAATTCTCTATTAATTAATTAAGTCATCTAATTTAATTAAGAAAATAAATTATATCTGCGAAGAATAATTTATTTATTAATTGAATTAATTGATTAATTAATTCTGAATTAATTTTAGGAATTTTCAGAATTTAAATTGGATTAAAATCTGCATTAAATCAGCAAGACAATTGAAAATGAACTAGCATGACAATCAGGATTGTCATACCGATTGTCATGCTAGGCCATTTTCAATAGTCTCACCGAAAGTTACACTAGGAGAAGGATTGTCTTGCTAGTTCATTCTGATTGTCATGCTAGTTCATTCAGATTGTCTTGCTAGTTCAATCCATTATCCTACCGAAAGTCTTGCCAGCTATAGGATTGTCATGCCAATTCAATTCTATTCGGTTGTTGATTAAAAAGAAGCAGAGAGTCATTCAACTCAATCATCCATCCAACAGACTGAAAAAATACAAGAACAAAGAAAAAAAGCAGGCGCCTTTAAACATTTTATTTTCTTCTCTGCTTACATCAAGATCAAAATTCTAGTTTGTTAATGTTAAATCCAAACCACTAGAATTATTTATCTTGTTCTTGTGTAACAATCTAGCGGATCAAAATCCCTAGAACTTAATCTCAAATCGCGTTTAGCATTTGATTCTAATTATTGCAAAAATAGAAAAAGTTCATGTCGAATTTATTCTAGATTTGTGATAATTGATTTGAGATTAATACCTTGTAATCGATACAGTTGTTGCAACACCTTTCAAGTTTAATAATATTTTTATTTAACTTGAATTTTGTTTCACATTTTTTATTCCGCATTTATTCGATTATTTGGTACTGTTTGTATTCAACCCCCCCTTCTACAAACTCATTGGGACCCAACAGGCTTCTATATAAGTAGTTTTCAGAGACGTTTCACGTGTGTTGAATCGTGGTATTAATCGAGGAGCAAGGAGATAAGGAAGAAGACCGTTTTAGCACACCGCAACGAAGATGAAGCATAGTTTCTTGTGATTCTTTTATTCGTTGTAACAGTGGATGCTAGTTTTCTTTGCTTTGAACCTATTTACTCTTGAGACGTACTCTGGTTTAATATAAGTAGTTTTATTAATTATTCTCGTGTGTTATTATCATGTTTTCATATGAACCCATGGTGACGATGAGTTCAATCATGGGCTAATCGTGATCATGGGGTCGTAATGGATTTACTATGGAATTCTTTAGTTAGTTGTTTAATACCTTAGTGTGTAATGATTGTATGATATCTAGTAGTGGTTGTGCTTATTCGTCTTATGTGCATCGCGAACATATAAGATAGGGTGTTAATCTCTTGTGAAGTGACGGTGGATCTTGAGATTTAGAACTTGCCATGCTAGCCTAGGTTCAGTATGTGTATGCATGATTAGTGGGTAACTCTAACCATTTTACTTGCCCTGTGTAATCATAAGGAATAACTTATGCTTAAATCGTTATATTGTCAAATTATGTAGAAATATAGGGTCTCAACATAATTGATGACTATTCAACTTCTATCTTAATTGTGGATGTTTGGTAGAATGGTATTAGTACAACGAAAGTTGGCTTTTATCAGTTTCGTGTTGTTCGATTAATTTCATCACTGTTACATGCTAAGGGTAATAACAATAACTACTGAAGGAAGTAGTAATGAAGCTATGATCTCATGTGTGTTTAATATTGTTAATTCAAGTGTCAATTAAGTGTTTAATTCTCGTAGTTAATTCCAGTTAATAATTAGTTAATCAAATCTACGTGTTATTGTCTTGACATTGAGAAGTAATCATACATTGGTGAGTGTGTGTTAATTGAGCATAATTAGTCTGAGTCTCTATGGGAACGAACTAGAAAGCATTCTATATTACTTGCGAACGCGTATACTTGCGTGAATATTAGCGCGTGTTTTCGCCCTAACAAGTTTTTGGCGCCGCTGCCGGGGACTCGGCGTATTTGTTTAGTTTATGCATTTACCATCAACGGTCATTGGGACTCATTGAATAAGACGTGTTACTTATTGTTTCCGGTTTTATTTCAGGTACTTTAGCGAGCGTTTATGCAAACACGTTCTCGTACTCACAAGAGGACTTTAGATACGGCTGAGCAGACAGACTCAATTCTTGATATTCCGGAGAAGATATATTTTGAAGATTCGGATAAAGAGAGTGAGCAGAAAGAACTAGTAACCATGGGTGATCGTATAGTTCCGGCGTATCCAGCTCTTGTGGACTTTTCTCGGCCTAAAATTGACGACATTCAGTCAAGCATCCTTCATCCGACTATTCAGGTTAACACTTTTGAAATCAAGCTGGGCACTATTCAGATGGTGCGGAATTCTGTTTCTTTCGGAGGTGCTGATTCTGAAGACCCCAACATGCACATCAGGAATTTTGTCGAGATCTGTAGTACTTTCAAATATAATGGTGTGATTGCTGAGGCTATCAAGCTAAGGTTTTTCCCATTCTCTCTGAGGGATAAAGCTAAGGACTGGTAACATTCTGAACCAACTGGGTCCATCACTACTTGGCAGGATCTTGCACAAAAGTTTCTGGTAAAGTTCTATCCAATGAAAAAGACTGCAACTATAAGGAGTGCTCGTACTCAGTTTGCGCAGCAGCCAACAGAACCTATGTGTGAAGCTTGGGAGCGCTACAAGGAGATGTTGAGAAAGTGTCCACACCATGGTATGCCTGACTGGATGGTGATCGCTGGTTTCTATAATGGTTTGGGGGACCAATCTCGGCCCATGCTCGATGCAGCAGCTGGAGGCGCTTTGTGGGCCAAAAGCTATACTGAGGCTTGTAATCTTATTGAAACCATGGCTCCAAATGAGCATCAAAACCCAACTCAAAGGATGATGCCTGGGAAGGTAGCAGGTATTCTGGAAGTTGATGCAGCTACAGCTATTGCAGCGCAGCTCCAAGCGCTGTCTATGAAGGTCGATTCTTTAGCCACCTATGGAGTCAATCAGATAGCTATGGTCTGTGAGCTTTATGCAGGTTCTCATGCGAGGGATCATTGTTCTCTTGTTAATGAATCTGTTTAGTATGTGAATAATTATCAGCGACTGCAGCAGCCTGTGCCAGCTACTTATCATCCTAACAATAGAAATCATCCCAATTTCAGCTGGAGCAATACTCAGAATGCTATTTAGCAACCATATCAGCAAGGCATTGTTAGGGTGAAAACACGTGCTAATAACACACGCAAGTATACGCGTTCGCAAGTAATATAGAATACTTTCTAGTTCGTTCCCACAGAGACTCAGACTAATTATGTTCAATTAAACTCACTCACCAATGTATGATTATTTCTCAATGTTAAGACAATAACACTTAGATTTTGATTAACTAATTATTAACTACAATTAACTACTAAAATTAACCACTTAATTAACACTTCAAATTAACAATATTAAAACACTCATAAGATCACAACTTCATTACTACTTCCTTCAATAGTCATTGTTATTACCCTTAGCATACAACAGTGATGATATTAATCGAATAACACGAAACTGATAAAAGCTAACTTTCATTGTACTAATACCATTCTACCAAACATCCACAATTAAGATAGAAGTCGAATAGACATCAATTATGTTGAGTCCCTATATGTCTACAAAAATTGACAATATAATGATTTAAGCACAAGTTATTCCTTTTGATTACACAGGGCGAATAAAACGGTTAGAGTTACCCACTAATCATGCAACATCATACATGAACCTATGCTAGCATGGCAAGTTCTAAATCTCGAGATCCACCGTCGCTTCACAAGAGATTAACACCCTATCTTATATGTTCGCGATGCACATAAGATGAATACGCATAACCAATACTAGATATCATACAATCATCACATACTAAGGTATTAAACAACTAACTAAAGAATTCCATAGTAAAATCGTTACAACTCCATGATCACGATTAGCCCATAATAGCACTTATCGTGATCATGGGTTCATATGAAAATATGATAAATAAACACAAGAGAATAATAACTAAACTAATTATATTAAACCAGAGTACGTCACAAGAGTAAATAGGTTCAAAGCAAGAAAACTACCATCCAACGTTACAACGAAATAAAGAATCACAAGAAAATATTCTTCCTCTTCGTTGCGGTGTGCTAAAACGGTCTTCTTCCTTATCTCCTTCTCTCCTTGCTTAATACAATGATTCCACCCCGTGAAAACGTCTCTGAATCTACTAATATAGAAGTCCCATAAAACTCAGATTACACAGAAGTTGGAAGCCAAACAGAATTAGAAGTCTAAAATAAATATTCTTTTTTCCCGACCCTGCGCGGCCGCTCAGCATAGCTGAGCAGGTGCTCAGCTTCCTGCGCGGCCGCTCAGCATAGCTGAGCGGGCGCTCAGACCCCTACTGGATTTTTTCTGAGTTTGCTCCGTTTCTTCGCTGTAATCTGCTCCTCTCTTCCCTCTCGCAATGCTAGACACATGCCAAGGCTTATTCTTGATGATTACTCCCCCGAAATGCAACTAACACCCTTAAATGCACAAACTCTAGAAAAACGCATCAAATACACAAAATACTTGATTTCAAGACACCAATTTAAGCTATTTTAAGACATTCTAAGTGGTATAAAATGCCACTTATCACATCCCCAAACTTAAATCGATGCTTGTCCTCAAGCGTCGCAGACTCAAAAAAAAATAAAATAAAATAAAAACATGCATGAATGCAATCTATATGAAATGCAGCGATCCCTCTTACTACGAACAAACCAACCAACTTATAACATCTCAACAAATGCAATTAGGTGACTAAAGAGATATCAAATCATGCAAACGAACATACCGCTAAAAACGTGGTGTGTGCAGATGCTTAATAGATATACTTCGGAACTAGACCAATTATTATGACTCAACTATCATCAAGGCAATCACATGATTATACAAAGAATAAAAATTCTAGGCACAAAGTGACTTATAACACTACAAGAATTCTGGAGCTTATTACGGAATCATGCTTTTTATTCATAACAATAATGCTTATTTGACCGTGCAATGAGTGAGGTCCACAAAAGACTTATACAATGGTATCCATGTAGCGAGCGTTAGGTTAGCGGATCCCAAACTCTAAAAGCCTTAGGTCACTAGGCACAAAGTCCCCTAAGAACTTAATAACTCGAATACCAAAGAGCCCACTCGTGATCAATTATGCATAAACACATACTCTTTTTTTTTCTTTTTCCATTTTTTTTCCTCTTTTTTTCTCTTTCTTTTTTTCTCAAAATTTCTGAGCAAGTGCGTTTCGCTCCATCTTGCTCAACCCTAGACTACTCACATAACATACGAGCCGGCTACTAGCCAATTGACGCCTAGCCACAATTAGCAACAAATTCCATTTTTTACTCCATTTTTTTCTTTTTCATGCCTTTATCACTAAGAACCTATTATAAAATTCTAAGCATAATAAATAGATTAACTTCGAAAACAATCAGATCATAACAACAGTCTAGTCCTTAAGCATACTCTAAGACTTAGTGAAAATACAAGTGCTTCTAGCATGCATATCAACCTACATGACTCAACGTCACTTTAATGCTATCACTACACTCGCATCAACATCACAAATCAGTTGGTAAATTATCGCAAAAGGGATCATGGCATATGCATGAGCTACCTGATATGATAAACAAATAAAACTAAATAAAAAAACTATATGGCAAAAATTATACAACTATATGAACTAACTATCATGAATATGCAGCTATATGACACACACACAAAATATTCCTTAACTACCACCCCAAACTTAAAATCTTCACTGTCCCCAGTGAAGGTAGTAGAAAGGAACACAGGGTATACCTACTCGGAGTCATCATCATCATCACCCTCAGTGGGTGGAGTATCAAGCGGCGGATATGCAGAGTCCTCACCAAAAACTGGCCACTGGATGTCAGCTCCAAGGCCTCGAAAAGCAGTCCCTAACGCAAGAGTGAGCTCCTGAGCAAACCTGCTCTGCGTCTCGTACATAGCATCCATCCTCCGTGACAACCTCCTATACTGAGCATCAGCCATCCCAGCACCCTCCTGAGCTCTCAAAGAACCAGCCTCATCACGCCTCGGCCTCGCCATAGTAGCACCTCGTGCTGGACGCCCTCCTGGAAGATGATAACCCAGCCCATGCTCCTCGGGCTCACCGCCGGTCCACTCCTGCATCCCATTCAGAGTCCCAGAATCAATAGGAGCGGCCGACAACTGCAACTGCTCATGAGACGGCCAGTGCACTCCCACCGCTCGGCAAAGCTTTGTAACCGTAGATGCATAAGGGATGTTCATGTGCTTAGCTCCCCTAAAAAACTTCAGAATTACTTGGTAGATGAACTCACCAAGGTCCACATAGTACTCCTCATTCAAAATTCCCCACAACAACTGTGCTCTCTCTACTGTGACCTCATGTTCATGCGAAGAAGGTAGAATATTAGCACAAATAAACGCATTCCATGCACGGGCATACTTGTTCATTGCGATCGCCGGAAAGTGACGATACTCATTAGTTCCAGTCTTGAACGTCCAAACTATGCCCGACCTACAGAGAGTAGCACAAATCAAATCCAAGTCAAAATCCTCAGCATTTTTCTCGTTCCAGTTCTCCTCCGTGGGCTTCCTCTCTCGCTGCCCAATCACACGGCGAATCGCCGCTGGGTGATAATTAACTGTCATCCCCCAGACCACAGAAAATCCATTCTTCTCGGCCTTGGCGTTCGCATAGAACTCGCGAACCACACTCATAGGCACTGCTTCAGGTGACTCACAGAAAGCTATCCACCCCTTCTCTGCAATCATAGGTAGCAACTCACCATCCCTCCCCGATGGCAAAAATCCTCTCTCTTTCAGAATCGGCTTCCCCAAAAGCCTAGTGTACTCCTCCTCCGCAGCCCTGTCATTCAACCGAGGCCTCGCAGCAGTACCCCTCGAAGAATCAGCAGTAGGGACTGTGCTGCTGTTATCGATAGTTCTTGCTCTTTTGGGTGCCATTGAATCTGAATAAAAGTGCTTGAGAACTGTGTTTTTGTGTTTGGGAGAGAGTTTGAGTGTAGAAGTTGTGTGGGAGATTTGTGGGATAGGTGTATGTATATATAGGGAATGGATTAGGGTAAAATTTAATTAGGAGTGGGTTTATGGGTAAAAATCATGGGAAAATGGGGAATAGGTCGTGGGTTTTATGGGCTGAATTTTGTGTTTTAATTTTCTGATTTTTTTGGATTTTTATTGACTTAAAAAAAATTATGGCAGCCGACCCCTGAGCGGTCGCTCAGCAAAGCTGAGCGGGCACTCAGCTTGCTGAGCGGTCGCTCAGCAGAGCTGAGTGGGCGCTCAGGGGGTCACTGGAATTTTTTTTTAAAGCCCGGTTTTTCTGATTTTTTTGTGGTTTTGGATAGGTTATTAACTTCTAAGGGTTGCTGTAACAACAAATCATGGGTTGCCTCCCATGCAGCGCTTCTTTTTTGTCATTAGCTTGACGTTGCGTACCTTCCTCAAGTTGACAATAAAATGGCACTAACCACTTCTCGGTTTGTCGTGTCCCCATAGTAGTGCTTCAAACGCTGACCATTAACCTTGAATGCTTGGTCCGGATCATTCTCAAAAATTTCCACTGCTCCATGTGGAAACACAGTTTTGACACTAAAAGGCCCAGACCACCTTGATTTCAACTTCCCAGGAAAAAGTCAGAGACGAGTGTTGAATAAGAGAACTTGTTACCCCAGCACGAATAACTTAGGATGTAGCTTCCTATCGTGCCACCTCTTCACCTTTTCCTTGTACATTTTGTTGTTCTCGTACGCTTATAGTTGAAATTCATCAAGTTCATTAAGCTGAAGAATTCGCTTCTTTCCAGCTGCATCTAGATCCAGCTGAAGAATTCATCAGTACTACGTTAGGTAGCCCGACTATGAACTTGGCAAGAGTTCTTATTATCTTAGTGAACTTATTATCTTAACGTCACATCATCTCCGAGGTTTATAACGCTTGGCTCTGATACCATTTCTGTAACACCCCCAAATCCGGGGTCGGGGATTCAGGTTGTCACGAGTTCCATTTCCCTTATCAATACTTAATCTTAACAGTCAACCAACTACTGCGTACTGTGACCCCACAATATACACACACCACAAGTTATAGTCTCAGAGATGAATACCAAAAATAACACAAGTCATTTTATTCCACAATTATAAACCATTTCACCTTAAAAAGGGTTTCTGAATAATTTACATATTCTTTGCCATTATTACAATTCATAAATATAAATAAGTCTGGTTCATTAATAGTTGAAAACCTAGCCTATTGGTAGCTCCTACCTCAGCTACGGCGGCATCAACGCTTCCAGAAAACTGTGGAACGTTTCCTAACCACTTGCGAATTGGAAGCTTGGTCCTGTTCATCTTTTCTATCTGTTGTTGTGTGATGAAAGAAGAGAGCAAGGGTGAGCAACAAGCCCACCGAAATAATATGTATAATAATTAACAATATATGAGCATTCTCATAGTACTCATGAAAGTCTTGGTCAAGAAGAAATGAACCAAGTTGATATCTTAACGCGACCAAGTCGCAAAATATTCAGTATATAAGTATATATATTTTTCATAATCTTTGAAATCCTCTGACATGTATAATATACACAGAGTTCCAGTTTATAACTGTATGAAAATATCGTTGCAAGGTGATCTCATATATCTAACCTTGTCTCAACATTTTTCTGAAAATCTTTGACATGCATAAGTTAATCATTTACTAGATATAAGTTCAAAAGATGAAGTTACAAGATACTCCAATATACTTATATCTTTTCCGGATACTACTTGAACTACCACCGTTCAAGGTATCATCAGTTTCAAAAGTTCATCACATAGATGAGACTACAAGAAAAGGTTTGAATAGATTCAATCTTTGAAATATCATTCAAAAGAAATGAAGTTACGAGATACTTTATTTAGTCCCGATATATATATCCACATATATATCTCTTATACATTTCCTGGAAACCTCTGTTATGTAAAGTATGAATAGAGTTTGTAATATCCAATGAATTTTGGAAAGGAAAAGAATTTTGGCATAAACCCGATATCTTGCTGATCAGGCAAAGATATAAATAAGTAACCTTTTCTACTGTAGATGGATGAATTCCTCGCCGGTCATAACCCTGGCCGCATTAGGACCTCGAGCTAGACCGTTACCCGGCCACTCACGCGTGGATGGACTGTCACCCAGCCTCTTACACCTTTAAAGACCGTACCCCGGCCTGTCGCTTATGCCGACTCAATTAGATGGACTTACTTCCCGAACATTGGGCAAGTAATCAAATTATTTTCTCAAAACAGCAACCTCGTTGCGAATATAAAATACACCACAGAGCCGGATCCCTAAGACTTTTGAGCGAATATTCAAGTCTCCTTCGAAAGGAAGATCTTAAATCTGAAAACGAGTTTTTGGGATCCGCTCTAACTTTTAAAATCATTTTGAAGACTCGAAAACATTTTTAAGAATATTTGGAGTAATGCTGATTTAATGAAATAAATCAGTCCCGATATATTAGAAAATATCTGAATATTATTATTTAAATAATATTCCCATAAGGATAATCCTTATAAAAATAATTGAAGTAAAAGTTTTAAAACTCATACTTGAAATGGATATTAAATAACCAAAGATATACTTATACGAAAGTATGATCTTTATTTGAATAATCGAAAATAAGTTTGATTATCGAAACATTATTCTTTAATAAAATAAAGAATATTAATTAGCAAATAAATGGAGTCATAAGTCCTCGAATAAATATTCAACTAATATTCATTAATTAAAATAAACGGAGTCATAAGTCCTCGAATGAATATTCAACTAATATTCATTAATTAAAATAAAGTTATCGAATAAAACTTATTCGATTAATAGTTTTTAAAACTATATCAATATATATATATAAATATATATATATATATATATAATATACTCGGAAACATCGACTCCCGGTTTTAGAAAATGTTTACCTTTGGGTCCCCTATACTAAGGGTATACGCAACTACTACTTATCTCTAGCATAGGTATTATGCAACTATAAGCATTTGAATCAACAATTAAATATCAAGATTACGAAACAAGCATGCATATATACCATATCAACATGCTCCAATATATCGCAAGATTTGCTAATAACAATCATGCACTTATCACAAGATAATGCATATACATATATACATCACAACAACAGTATAACGGGTAGAAAACTTGCCTGAGTGTTCCCGGATAGACTTAAGCTTAGAGTGGGTCCGATAACCTATGAACAACAACATAAGTCGGAATTAATCCCCGATCGCTTAAGAAACTAGACTTTAACCAATTAGACCCCTAACGTTCGCTTTCGCGCTTAACGATTCACTTAAGTCGCTCGAGTACCCTCGGCTCCACCATTTTTAATAAATTAACCATTAAGAGTTTTAAGGCGATTCTTTCGCGAGTACCTTACCAACTGCCTAATCCACTTAAAATAATTGCTTCGTACCCCAATTAGTCATTTAAAGTCCTTAACCAAGGTTTCAAAGTAAGGCGAGGGGTAATGGTTCGGTCGCGAAGCGCCGTTACTTAAAATAGTCGTTTCTCCTAAACCGTACATCGGATTCAAACGAACCACATATCAAAACGAAGCTCGTAACATGAACTATCTAATCATGCCAATGGTCAAAACATAACAGTGAGTTCAAGGGTCCTGATGATAAGAACAAAAACAGTCTAAAGTAAATCGGGCATTAGGACGGCTATGTTTATGCGATTACCAAGTTTTAAACCACCCCAACAACCACCATTCAACTCACAACCAACAATAAAACCAAACCTCATCCAAACCTTACTCCATCAGTCCCCAAACCTCAAGATTTTCCAATTTATACAACCCCACACATGAACTACTAGCTATACTTAAGTTTTATTAACTATAAACAAGATTTCAACATCCAAATCACTACAAATCCAATCCAAACTCTAAACACACAAGCATCATGCTTCTCATTTACTATAACCATCAAAGCCATCTTAATACTCAAAGTAAAGTTAGGGTTTGGAGGTGTTATACCTTCCTTGGAGTGATTAGAGTAGCTAGGAAGCCTTAAGAAGCCTTGAGAAGCCATGAGATAGCTTAGGAATGCTTGGATCTTAAATGAAATCAAAGAAAATAAAGTTAGTAATCTTGAAAACACTATTCATCATCTTTTTCCTTGATTTATTGGAAGAGATTCATGAAGAAATAGAAGCTTAAACTCCTTGGATATGCTTATCTAATCATAAGGGACCTTGGGTAATTACCTTGCAAATTAACAAAGCTAGAAACTTGATTTATGGAATTTTTCTCCTTGAAAAAATGAAAAAGCCGTGAGCTATGTGTTCTTGGGAGAGTATTTGCTTTGTTGAATGTTTTTGTGGTGGAAAATGAAGTGAATGGGATATTTGGATGATTTGTTGGTTGTTTAAAGTGAGTGGAGTATGACTAAGCATGAAAGAGATTATTCTTGCTAGCATAGTAGACCACATGAAAGAGATTATTCTTGCGCTGCCCAAGAACTGCGCCTACCGCATAATCACTCGCATCACACATCATCTCAAAAGGCTCTGTCCAATCCGGTGCTGTAATAACGGGTGCAGTGATTAAACTCTTCTTAAGAGTCTCGAATGCCTTCAAACATTCATCATCAAATTTGAAAGGCACATCTTTCTCAAGCAAGTTGCATAACGGCTTAGATATCTTCGAAAAGTCCTTGATGAACCGCCGATAAAAACCCGCATGACCAAGAAAACTGTGGATTCCTTTCACAGAAATAGGTGGTGGAAGATTTTCAATGACTCCCACCTTGGCTTTATCCACCTCAAGACCCTTGCTAGAGACCTTATGCCCCAGAATTATGCCTTCACGCACCATAAAATGACATTTTTCCCAATTGAGCACCAAATTAGTTTCCACACACCTTTTGAGCACAGAACGAAGATTATTCAAACATTCATCATACGAATGTCCAAAGACGGAGAAGTCGTCCATGAACACCTCAACATTATTCCCAATCATGTCAGAGAATATAGCCATCATACATCTCTGAAAAGTGGTCGGGGCACCACATAACCCAAATGACACTCTGCGAAAAGCAAACGTGCCAAATGGACAAGTGAAGGTAGTTTTTTCTTGATCCTCTGGTGCAATACAAATCTGATTATATCCCAAGTAGCCATCCAGAAGACAATAATACTCATGACCAGCCAACCTGTCAAGCATCTGATCAATAAATGGAAGAGGGAAGTGATCCTTCCTCGTGGCCTTGTTCAACTTTCGGTAGTCCATGCACACTCTCCATCCTGTAACTGTTCGAGTGGGGATGAGCTCATTCTTCTCATTTGCTACCACAGTGATACCTCCTTTCTTAGTCACACATTATACGGGGCTCACCCAAGAACTGTCAGAAGTAGGATAAATGATGCCTGCATCCAGCCATTTCAGAATTTCTTTCTTCACCACCTCCTTCATGATAGGATTAAGTCTGCGCTGTTGCTCAACAGTTGGCTTACTACCCTCCTCTAGCAGAATCTTATGCATGCAGTATGAAGGGTTGATCCCTTTGATGTCTGCTATGGTCCATCCAATAGCCGATTTGAATTCTCTCAAAATCCTTAAGAGCTTGTCCTCCTCACTACCTGAAAGGTCAGATGCAATAATAACAGGTAAAGTAGATGCCTCACCTAAAAAGGCATACCTCAAGTGTTCAGGTAATGGCTTAAGCTCCAAGGTAGGTGCTTCCTCAATTGATGGTTTGAGCTTTCCTTCAGCATTCTTGAGGTCAGAATTACCCAGAGATTCAAACGGCATGTCCAGCTTTCGCCTCTAGGGAGAAGCATTAAGATATTGTAATTGCTCGTTGCCATCTTCATCATCACTGTTGAAATCCCCCACTAAGGCCTTTTCTAATGCATCAGCCATTAGCATATGATCGAGTTCTAAAGTAACCGCAGAATCAATCACATCCACTTTTAAGCACTCCTCATCTTCTGTATCATCTTCTGTAGGGAATTTTATTTCTTTGAATACATTGAAGGTCACATCCTGATCCTGCACCCGCATAGTAAGTTCACCTTTCTGCACATATATCAAGATACGGCCAGTAGCCAAGAAAGGTCTTCCCAAGATTATGGGAATCTTCTAATCTTCCTCTAAATCCAGAATAACAAAGTCTGTAGGAAAGAAGAGCTTATCTACCTTGACTAGCACATCCTCCACTATGCCCCTTGGGTAAGTAATAGAACGATCAGCCAATTGTAAAGACATGTAGGTGGGTTTTGGATCAGGCAAATCCAACTTTTTAAAGATTGACAACGGCATCAGATTGATGCTTGCTCCCAAATCACAAAGGCACTTGTCAAACGACAACTTGCCAATGGTGCAAGGAATGGTGAAGCTACCTGGATCTTTAAGCTTTGGAGGTAACTTTTGCTGCAGCACAGCGCTGCATTCTTCCATTAGAGCAACAGTCTCAAGGTCATCCAGTTTCACCTTCCTTGAAAGAATACTCTTCATAAACTTTGCATAACTAGGCATTTGCTCCAGAGCCTCAGCGAAAGGTATATTGATGTGAAGTTTCTTGAACACCTCCAAGAACTTACGGAACTGCTTATCCAACTTTTGTTGTTGCAATCTCTTAGGGAAAGGTGGTGGAGGATAGAGGTATTTCTCCCCTGTATTACCCTCAGGCAGAGTGTGTTCAACAGTAGTCTTCCTTGGTTCCGCCGCTTTCTCCTTTTGCTTAGCTTCTTCATCTCTAATTTCAGCTTCTCCTTCTTTTTCCTTTTCAGCATCAGCAACTTTCCCAGACCTTAAGGTAATAGCCTTGACTTTCTCTCTAGCTTCCTTCCTGCCAGGTACTTCCGTATCACTAGGAAGTGTTCCAGGCTGACGATTGAGCACTGTATTGGCTATTTGACCGATTTGATTCTCCAAGGTCTTGATAGAAACCGCCCGACTCTTGCACAACAGCTGAAGTTCCTCAAAATCAGCACTAGTAGGTGCAGCTGCACTTCCCTCTTGAGGATATGATTGCCTTTGAGCATATTGCTGTGGTTGCTGGAATCCAGGTGTATTGAACTGTTTACTCACACCTTGCTGATATGGTGACTGAATAGCAATCTGATTATTACCCCAGCTGAAATTTGGATGATTTCTGTTGTTAGGATGATAAGTAGCTGGCACAGGCAGCTGTTGTCGCTGATAATTGTTCACATACTGAACAGATTCATTGACAAGAGAACACTGATCCGTAGCATGAGAACCTGCACAAAGCTCACAGACCATAGCTATTTGATTGACTCCATAGGTAGCTAGAGAATCGACCTTCATAGACAGCGCCTGGAGCTGCGCTGCAATAGCGGTGGCTGCATCGAGTTCCAAAATACCTGCTACCTTCCCAGGCATCATCCTCTGAGTTGGGTTTTGATGCTCATTTGCAGCCATTGTCTCAATAAGATTATAAGCCTCAGTATAGCTTTTGGCCCACAAGGCGCCTCCAGCTGCTGCATCGAGCATGGGCCGAGATTGGGCCCCCAAACCATTATAGAAACCAGTGATCACCATCCAATCGGGCATTCCATGATGTGGACACTTTCTCAACATTTCCTTGTAGCGTTCCCAAGCTTCGCACATAGATTATGTAGGTTGCTGCGCAAACTGAGTAAGAGCACTCCTCATAGCAGCAGTCTTTGCCATTGGATAAAACTTCACAAGAAACTTTTGTGCAATGTAATAACCCCAAATTTTGGAATTTTTGAAACCCTTATGAATAGTGCTTTTTGCTGATTATGCTGAATAAGAAAACTTTTCATGCCACACTATGTAGGGGTTCTTTTATTGTTATTCTGAGACCGTATTAGTACTCTATATGTTAAATAAGTGTATGTAAAGATCGTCAGAATCCAAATCCGAACACTTTGATTTTTCCCGAAAATCCACCAGATACCGAAAGAATTGAGTATAAGGTAACAAGATAAAAAGGATTTAAATTCAAGGATTATAAGAGAGGATCATAAAAGGAATATAATGTATTGAGAAAGGTTAAGGAAACCCAAGTAATAAGATCCCGGGTATGATCCCTCAAACGATAAATGAAAACGAAAGTTAAGCGAACCGTATAACAGATCAGCGGTCATTAGCCATATAATTAGAAGCTAATCAAAGAGGTTAGTGAGAATGATGTCATCAAACCAATAAGAGGAGGACAAGTGGGGGAGGATGACATAACAAGAGGACATAAGCATTACAAAGAAAGGTGTGTTGTTGGTTGATTAAGAACCACACAAAAGTTACCATGGTAAAAAGTAATAAATCAAAACAAAAACACCAAAAACAACCAACCAACCAACCATTCATTTCACCAAAAACACAACTTGACTTCTTTTTCTCCATTGAAGCTCTCGGCCTCTTTCTTAAGAAAAGGGAAGTCCAAGCTCCTCCACTTGCTAATTTACAAGGTAATTATCCTAGCTTCTCCTAGTTAAGTTACATACTTCCTAGGAATCTTAGCTTCAAAATCCTTTCCTAGCATTTCTTATAAATCATTCAAGAAGATGGTGAATAGTACTTTCTTGAAATTAATTTTTGTGTTCTTGATTTCTTTGAAAGATCAAGCTTGTAGGAGGTTAGATTAAGGCTTCCATGGGCATTCCAAGGATCTTTCATGGATTAAAAGCTTCAAGGAAGGTATAACTCTTTATGATCTTAGTCTTAAGTTTTGTTGTTTAGATTTCCTAATGTTTAGATGATGGGTTAGTGTAATGGGTGTGTAATCATGTTTAGAGCTTGTTATGAGTAGTTTAGTTGATGAGAGGCATGATTATTGTGTGTTTAGAGATTGGTTGGTTTTGTGATATTTTTGGAGTTGGAAATCTTGGTTATTAGTTAATGAACTTAAGTAAACTCTTAGTTCATGATTGAGAAATAAGTATGAATTGGTAATATTGAGTTGTTGGGGCTGTTGTAGTATGGTATGGATAGATTTTGGTTGTATGAATGAATTGTGGTTGATTGGTGGTTGGTTTGGAGTAGAATAAAAATTGGTAATCGCGTAAACATAGCCGTCGTAATGTCCGATTTACTTTAGGCTGTTTTTGCTCTTAACATCAGGACCCGAGAACTCCCTGTTAGGTTTTGACCATTGCCATGATTAGATAGTTAATGTTACGAGCTTCGTTTTGATATGTGGTTCGTTTGAATCCGATGTACGGTTTAGGGGAAACTACCGTTTTAAGTAACGGCGTTTCGCGAACGAACCATTACCCCTCGCCTTACTTTGAAACCTTGGTTAAGGACTTTAAATGACTAATTGGGATATGAAACAATTATGTAAAGTGTATTAGGCAGTTGGTAAGGCACTCGCGAAAGAATTGCCTTAAAACTCTTAATGATTAATTTATTAAAAATGGTGGAATCGAGGGTACTCGAGCGACTTAAGTGAATCGTTAAGCGCGAAAGCGAACGTTAGGACTCTAAATGGTTAAAGTCTAGTTTCTTAAGCGACCGGGGTTTAATTCCGACTTATGTTGTTATTCATAGGTTATCGGACCCACTCTAAGCTTAAGTCTATCCAGGAGCACTCAGGCAAGTTTTCTACCCGTTATATTGTTGTTGTGATGTATATATGTATATGCATTATCTTGTGATAAGTGCATAATTGTTATTAGCAAATCTTGCGATATATTGGAGCATGTTGATATGGTATATATGCATGCCTGTTTCATAATCTTGATATCTAATTGTTGATTCAATTGCTTATAAACTGCATAATACCTATGCTAGAGATAAGCAGTAGTTGCGTATACCCTTAGTATAGGGGACCCAAAGGTAAACATTTTCTCAACCGGGAGTCGATGTTCCTGAGTATAATATATATATATATTTATATATATATATATGAATAGTTTTTAAAACTATTATTCGAATAAGGTTTATTCGATAACTTTATTTTACTTAATGAATATTATTTTGAATATTCATTCGAGGGCTTATGACTCCGTTTATTTTATTATTGAATATTATTTTGAATATTCATTCGAGGGCTTATGACTCCGTTTATTTTATTAATGAATATTATTTTGAATATTCATTCGAGGACTTATGACTCCGATTATTTACTAAATAATATTCTTTATTTTATTAAAGAATAATGTGTCGATAATCAAACTTACTTTTGATTATTCAAATAAAGATATTACTTTCGTATAAGTATATCTTTGGTTATTTAATATTCATTTCAAGTATAAGTTTTACAACTTCTACTTCAATTATTTTTATAAAGATTATTCTTTATGGGAATATTATTTAAATAATAATATTCAGATATTTTCAAATATATTGGGACTGATTTATTTTATTAAATCAGCATCACTCCAAACATTCTTAAAAATGTTTTCGAGTCTTCAAAATGATTTTAAAGGTTAGGGCGGATCCCAAACTCATTTTTATATTTAAGATCCTCCTTTCAAAGGGGATTTAAATACTCGCTCAAAACCTGAGGAATCCGACTCTGTGGTGTGTTTCATATTCGCAACAAGGTTGCTATTTTGATAAAAGAGTTTTTGATTACTTACCCAACACTCGGGAAGTAAAATTCTTGGAACAAGTTAATCCATTAACAGGCATCGCCTGGGAAATATCGGTGAGTTTTCCTTTCCAACTAGATACGACTTCTTGGTGGAGCCGTATCAACAAGTTTCTACTTGGGGAAAGGGGGGACGAGCTTTACGTTTCAGAGTCATGGATTTCATCTGAACTAGGAGTGGCGTAAGTGGTCGAGTAGCGGCGGCCCAGCCTTATTATATTGGCCCAAATGGCCCGGAAGTTCCGCTAAGATGGTCCATTCCTTAGGAGTCCAATGTTCGGTTGACAAGTAAATCCGACAGGTTCTCCTCTACATGTAGAAAATGGTGGGGTTGCACTACTACGACTGATCATCGTAAGTGGACTTCCTGGCGCGGAAAACTCCCGTAATGAGTTCATCATCCAATTGGATATTTCTGCAACACTACCCAGAGCACTTCGATAGAAAGGCTACGGTTGGGCGATTGTTGAGTGTTGGTAGGGTCAAGTTTTCAAAATGATGTTTGCATCAAATGAAGTATCTCGTAACTTCATTTTATTTTCATGATATTTTAAAGATTGATTCTATACAAGTTTTGTCTTGTAGCTTAATCTATGGGATGAACTATTTATACATTGAACGGTGGTAGTTCAAGTAGTATTCGGAAAAGATATAAGTATATTGGAGTATCTTGTAACTTCATCTTTTAAACTTATATCTAGTAAATGATTATATTGTGCATGTCAAAGATTTTCAGAAAAACGTTGAGACAAGGTTAGATATATGAGATCACCTTACAACGATATTTTTATACAGTTATAGACTGGAACTCTGTGGATTTTATACATGTCAGAGGATTTCAAATATTGTGAAAAGTATATATATATATGTATATATATATACTGAATATTTTGCGACTTGGTCGCGTTAAGATATCAGCTTGGTTCATTTCTTCTTGACCAAGACTTTCATGAGTACTATGAGAATGCTCATATATTGTTAATCATTATACATATTATTTTGGTGGGCTTGTTGCTCACCCTTGCTTTCTTCTTTCATCACACAATAACAGATAGAAAAGATGAACAAGACCAAGCTTCCAATTCACAAGCGGTTATATAACGTTCTGCAGTTTTCTGGAAGCGTTGATGCCGCCGTAGGTGAGGTAGGAGCTACCAATAGGCTAGGTTTTCAACTATTGATGAACCAGACTTATGTATAATATGAATTGTAATAATGGCAAGGAATATGTAAATTATTCAAAAACCCTTTTTAAGGTGTAACGGTTTATAATTGTGGAATAAAATGACTTGTGTTATTTTTGGTATTCATCTCTGAGACTATAACTTGTGGTGTGTGTGTGTGTATATTGTGGGGTCACAGTACTCAGTAGTTGGTTGACTGTTAAGATTAAGTATTGATAAGGGAAATGGAACTCGTGACAACCCGAATCCCCGACCCCGGATTTGGGGGTGTTACATGCAAGATCTTGCCAAGTAGTGATGAACCCAGCTGGTTCAGAATGTAACCAGTCCTTAGCTTTGTCCCTCAGTGAGAATGGGAAAAGCCTCAGCTTGATAGCCTCATCAGTCATGCCATTATATTTGAAAGTACTGCGGATCTCGAAAAAATTCCTTATGTGCATGTTGGGGTCTTCAGTCGCAGCACCTCCGAAAGAGACAGAATTCTGCACCATCTGAATAGTGCCCGGCTTGATTTCAAAGTTATTGGCCTCAATAGCCGGGTGCATGATGCTAGACTGAATATCATCAATTTTAGGCCGAGAAAAATCCATAAGAGCTGGATCTGCCAGAACTAAATGATCACCCATGGTTACCGGCTCTTTCTGCTCACTTCCTGAATCCGAATCTTCAAAATCTATCTTCTCCGGAATATCAAGAACTTCGTCTATCTCCTCAGCTGTATCTAAAGTCCTCTTGCGAATACGAGAACGAGTATGCATAAACGCTCGCTAAAGTACCTGAAACACAACCAGAAACAATAACTAACAAATACGTCTTAATCACTGAGTCCTAACGACCAATGATGGTAAGTACATAAACGAAACAAATACGCCGAGTCCCCGGCAGCGGCGCCAAAAACTTGTTAGGGCGAAAACACGCGCTAATAACACACGAAAGTATACGCATTCGCAAGTAATATAGAATACTTTCTAGTTCGTTCCCACAGAGACTCAGACTAATTATGTTCAATTAAACTCACTCACCAATGTATGATTATTTCTCAATGTTAAGACAATAACACTTAGATTTTGATTAACTAATTATTAACTACAATTAACTACTAAAATTAACCACTTAATTAACACTTCGAATTAACAATATTAAAACACTCATGAGATCACAACTTCATTACTACTTCCTTCAATAGTCATTGTTATTACCCTTAGCATGCAACAGTGATGATATTAATCGAATAACACGAAACTGATAAAAGCCAACTTTCATTGTACTAATACCATTCTACCAAATATCCACAATTAAGATAGAAGTTGAATATGCATCAATTATGTTGAGTCCCTATATGTCTACAGAAATTGACAACATAATGATTTAAGCACAAGTTATTCCTTTTGATTACACAGGGCGAATAAAATGGTTAGAGTTACCCACTAATCATGCAACAGCATACATGAACCTATGCTAGCATGGCAAATTCTAAATCTCGAGATCCACCGTCGCTTCACAAGAGATTAACACCCTATCTTATATATTCGCGACACACATAAGACGAATACGCACAACCAGTACTAGATATCATACAATCATCACACACTAAGGTATTAAACAACTAACTAAAGAATTCCATAGTAAATCCGTTACGACCCCATGATCACGATTAGCCCATAATAGCACTTATCATCATCTTGGGTTCATATGAAAACATGATAAATAAACACAAGAGAATAATAACTAAACTAATTATATTAAACCAGAGTACGTCACAAGAGTAAATAGGTTCAAAGCAAGAAAACTAGCATCCAACGTTACAATAAAATAAAGAATGACAAGAAAATATGCTTCATGTTCGTTGCGGTGTGCTAAAATGGTCTTCATCCTTATCTCCTTCTCTCCTTGCTTAATACAATGATTCCACCCTGTAAAAACATCTCGGAATCTACTTATATAGAAGTCCCATAAAACTCAGATTACACAGAAATTGGAAGCCAAACAAAAATAGAAGTCTAAAATAAATATTCTTTTTTCCCGACCCTGCGCGGCCGCTCAGCATAGCTGAGCGGGCGCTCAGCTTCCTACGCGGCCGCTCAGCGGGCACTCAGACCCCTACTGGATTTTTTCTGAGTTTGCTCCATTTCTTCGCTGTAATCTGCTCCTCTCTTCCCTCTCGCAATGCTAGACACATGCTAAGGCTTATTCTTGATGATTACTCCCCCGAAATGTAACTAATACCCTGAAATGCACAAAAACTAGAATAACGCATCAAATACACAAAATACTTGATTTCAAGACACCAATTTAAGCTATTTTAAGACGTTCTAAGTGGTAAAAAATGCCACTTATCAGGTATAAGTAAACAGTTTAATCCACCTGAATTCCAGCAACCACAGCAGTATGTTCAAAGGCAATCATATCCTCAACAGGGAGGTGTTGCTCTACCTTCTAGTGCTGATTTTGAGGAACTCAAGCTGTTGTGCAAAAGTCAGGCTGTTTCTATCAAGACCTTGGAAAATCAAATCGGTCAAATAGCCAATATAGTGCTCAATCGTCAACCTGGCACACTTCCTAGTGATACTGAAGTGCCAGAAAGGAAGGAAGCTAAAGAGCAAGTCAAGGCTATTACCTTAAGGTCTGGAAAAGTTGCTAATGCTGAAAAAGCAAAAGACGGAGAAGCTGAAGTTGGTAATGAAGAAGAGAAGCAAAAGGAGAAAGCGGCGGAACCAAGGAAGACTACTGTTGAACACACTCTGCCTGAGGGTAATACAGGGGAGAAACAGCTCTATCCTCCATCACCTTTCCCTAAGAGATTGCAACAACAAAAACTGGATAAGGAGTTCAGGAAGTTTCTGGAGGTGTTCAAGAAACTTCACATCAACATACCTTTCGCTGAGGCTTTGGAACAAATGGCTAGTTATGCAAAATTCATGAAGAGTATTCTTTCAAGGAAGGTGAAACTGGATGACCTTGAGACCGTTGCTCTAAAGGAAGAGTGTAGTGTTGTACTACAACAGAAATGACCTCCAAAGCTTAAAGATCCAGGTAGCTTCACCATTCCTTGCACTATTGGCAAGTTGTCTTTTGATAAAATCCTGTGCGATTTGGGAGCAAGCATCAATCTGATGCCGTTGTCTATCTTCAAAAAGTTAAATTTGCCTGATCCAAAGCCCACCTACATGTCTCTACAATTGGCTGATCGTTCTATTACATATCCAAGAGGCATAGTGGAGGATGTGTTAGTAAAGGTGGATAAGCTCTTCTTCCCTGCAGACTTTGTCATTTTGGATTTTGAGGAAGATAAGAAGATCCCCATAATCTTGGGAAGACCTTTCTTGACTACAGGACGCACCTTGATAGATGTGCAGAAAGGTGAACTTACTATGAGGGTGCAGGATCAGGATGTGACATTCAATGTATTCAAATCGATGAAATTCCCTACAGAAGACGAGGAGTGCTTAAAGGTGGATTTGATTGATTCTGCGGTAACTTCAGAACTTGATCATATGCTAATGTCTGATGCATTAGAGAAAGCCTTAGTAGGGGAGTTTGACAGTGATGATGAGGATGGCAATGAGCAACTACAATATCTAAATGCTTCTCCTTGGAAGCGAAAGCTAGACATGCCATTTGAATCTCTTGGTACTTCTGATCTCAAGAATGCTGAAGGAAAGCTCAAACCATCTATTGAGGAAGCACCTACTTTGGAGCTTAAACCATTGCCTGAACACTTGAGGTATGCATTTCTAGGTAAAGCATCTACTTTACCTGTTATTATTACATCTGACCTTTCAGGTAGTGAGGAGAAAAAGCTCTTGAGGATTTTGAGAGAATTCAAATCAGCTATTGGATGGACTATAGCAGATATCAAAGGGATCAGCCCTTCGTGCTGCATGCATAAATTTCTACTAGAAGAAGGTAGTAAGCCAACTGTTGAGCAACAACGATGAATTAATCCTATCATGAAAGAAGTGGTGAAGAAAGAAATTCTGAAGTGGTTGGATGCATGAATCATATATCCTATTTCTGACAGTTCTTGGGTGAGCCCCATGCAATGTGTACCGAAGAAAGGAGGTATAACTATGGTAGCAAATGTGAAGAACGAGCTCATCCCCACTCGAATAGTCATAGGATGGAGGGTATGCATGGATTACAGAAAGTTGAATAAGGCCACGAGAAAGGATCACTTTTCTCTTCCATGTATTCATCAGATGCTTGACAGGTTGGCCGGTCATGAGTATTATTATCTTCTGGATGGCTATTCGGGGTATAATCAGATTTGCATTGCACCAGAGGATCAAGAAAAGACTACCTTCACTTGTCTATTTGGCATGTTTACTTTTCGCAGAGTTTTCTTTGGCTTATGTGGCGCTCCTGCCACTTTTCAGAGATGTATGATGGCTATATTTGATGGGGATAAATAAATTATGATTGTATAATTAAATACTGCATTAATTGTACAAGCTGTGGGCTACTATACCCAATAAGAAGATGTATGACATTCAGACCAAAAAGGTTAACACATTGATCCGGCCTGATGGACCAGATCGGGCCCGATGGAACAAAGAAGGCTCAAAAACCCTGAATATTAATTAATTTCGTAATTAATTAATAAGGGAAAATCAGCTATTGAAAAGAGTCCCAATGAGGACATAAATCCTTGCAGATTAGCCTCTAAAGGATCTAGAAGGATAAGGAATCAGTTTCCTACTATCTAGGACTCCAAAGTCCATTCTAATTCAGAGACTTGACCACCAAGTCTCCTATGCCCAGTCCAATTCAAGGACTCCCAACATCTATATAAGGGGTCTCACCCCACAGATCAGAACTACATTTTTTGGCTTGATTCTCTAATTCACAGAGATACGTAGGCATCTCGTAAAGGCAGATCGAGCCACGAAACACGAGAGCAGCCATTAAAGGCCTTGAGCTCCCGAATCTTAGTAATAAATACAGCAAATAATAACCTTAGTTTTTTATCCATAACAATATTCTCTGTATGATTGGAAATAATGTCGAAGTGTTCATGGACGACTTCTCCGTCTTTGGACATTCGTATGATGAATGTTTGAATAATCTTCGTGCGGTACTCAAAAGGTGTGTAGAAACTAATTTGGTGCTCAATTGGGAAAAATGTCACTTTATGGTGCGTGAAGGCATTATTCTTGGGCATAAGGTCTGTAGCAAGGGTCTTGAGGTGGACAAAGCCAAGGTGGAAGTCATTGAAAATCTTCCACCCCTATTTCTTTGAAAGGGATCCGTAGTTTTCTTGGTCATGCGGGTTTTTATCGGTGTTTCATTAAGGACTTCTCGAAGATATCTAAGCCGTTGTGCAACTTGCTCGAAAAGGATGTGCCTTTCAAATTTGATGATGAATGCTTGGCGGCATTCGAGACTCTCAAGAAGAGTTTGATAACTGCACCAGTTATTACGGAACCTGATTGGACAGAGCCTTTTGAGATGATGTGTGATGAGTTTGATAAAGGCCTTGAGCTCCCGAATCTTAGTAATAAATACAGCAAATAATAACCTTAGTTTTTTATCCATAACATTTGGCGCCGTCTGTGGGAAACGCAACAACAACCATGGCGAGAACACGGAGAACAATTGGAGCTCTAGAGGAAGGAACACCATCAGAGACAACCCAGGTGATTTCATCAACCGTGGAGGTTCCTCCCCATTCAACTTATGCATCTACTCAGGGGGAAGCCCAGACAGGGGCAACTCAACCTCAGCCACAAGGGACAACTCCCCCGACTATTCAAGGTACGAATCCTCAAGTTCAACAAGTACATATACCTGTGAATTCTCGACCCGTCGGGTATGAATATTCAACTGTTGTTACTACTAACCCCCCTTATGGGATGCCCCTTCGCCCTGAGGTTGGAGGAAGCGGATATGCTGGGCGAGGCGAAGCACGAGGGCAGTCACCCCCTATATATGAGGTTTGGGTCCTATTCTTGAGGATCGGGAATTTTCTGGTCCTTATACTGAGAGAGACTCCGAATCTTCGGATGATGAAGTGGCCCCGAGAAGGAGGCGTCCTGGAAAAGAGCCAATGGCCGATGGAAGGCAACGCCCCCAAAGCACCCCAGGGGCGAATCCCCAAGAAGTGCAGGAAAGGATCAGGGCTCATGAGGCTGAAATCCAAAGGCTGAGGCGTGATTTGGAGGCTCACCAGGCCACCAGACCCCAGATACCTCCTAGGGGGAGAAATCCTCCTCCTGTCATAGACCTGGATGGTCTGGTAAGAAGGGCTGTTGTCCCAAGAACTGATCCAAGAAATCTCCTTCCCCTTGGAGATCCTGATGATCCAACTCCACCCTTCACTGAAGAGATAATGAATGCCCATATCTCAAGGAAATTCAAGATGCCCACTATCAAAGCCTATGATGGCACGGGAGACCCCGCTAATCAAGTTAGGACATTCTCTAATGCACTGCTGCTGCAACCCGTGAATGATGCTATAAAGTGTCGGGCCTTCCCTCAAACCCTGTCGGGTATGGCTCAAAGATGGTACAGTCGCCTGCCCCCAAATTCTATTGGATCGTTCAGAGAATTAAGTCAGGCTTTTATTAAGCAATTCATCAGTGGAAGAGTCCATGAGAAAAGTTCAGCATCTCTTATGAGTCTTGTGCAGGGAGCTAAGGAATCCTTGAGAGATTACCTGAATCGTTTTACAAAGGAGGCTTTAAAAGTCCCAGACCTTGATGATAAGGTAGCCATGATAGCACTGCAACAAGGAACTAGGGATGAGTTTTTCAAGATGTCTTTGGCCAAACGACCCCCTGAGAGCATGTTGCAGCTCCAAGAGAGGGCAGGGAAGTATATCAAGGTTGAAGAAAGTATGAGGAAGACCGTAGTAAGTAATGAGCCCACTGGAGGCAAGAAGCGAAAAGCTGATTTAGAATATATTGCAAAGGACAAATATCCTAGAACCGAACAAAACCCTGATTCAACCCCCAAGAAGGGAGGACCTGGGCAAAAGTTCACTGAATAAGCTAAGCTGAATGCTCCCAGAAGTCAGATTTTGATGGAGATTGAGAAAGACAGAGATATTCGCTGGCCTAAGCCCTTGAAGGCTGATCCCGCCAAGCTAGATAAGGGCAAGTATTGCAGGTTTCACAAAGATGTTAGCCATGACACCAATGAGTGTAGGCAAGTGAAAGATGAAATTGAGTTTTTGATTCGAAAAGGAAGATTGAACAAGTATACTGGAGATGGAGGGGACAGAAATAATAATGGAAGGAAGAACTTTGAAGATCGTAGGAGGGACCAAGACGATCAGGGGCGGAATCCCCAACCTAGAGGGCCGGTTATAAATGCAATTTTTGGAGGACCGCGACGCCCTCGAGGGCCAGTGATAAACACGATCTTTGGAGGTCCAACTGCTGCTGGATTGTCCAAAAATTCCAGAAAGGCATATACTAGGGAGGTTATGCATATTGTTGGAGAAGCCCCGAAGAGGGCCAGGACAGAAGTAACATTGGCTTTTGATGATTCTGACCTAGAGGGTGTGAAGTTTCCCCATGATGACCCGCTGGTCATAACACCGATAATAGGAAATAGCCCGATTAAGAGGGTCCTTGTGGATAATGGTGCTTCTGTGGATATCTTGCTCCACGACACCTTTCTAAGAATGGGGTATAACGACTCCCAGTTGACACCAACCGACATGCCGATATATGGATTTGCTGGAGTAGAATGTCCTGTGGAAGAGATAATCAAATTGCCAACCACCATAGGTACGGAACCAAGGCAAGCAACGCAGATGCTGGATTTTATGGTGGTAAAGGCTAGTTCAACTTATAATGCTATCATGGGGAGAACAGGGATACATGCCTTCATGGCAGTCCCCTCTTCCTACCATTTAGTCATGAAGTTTCCCACCCAAAACAGGATTGGAGAAGAGAGAGGAGATCAAAAAATGGCTAGAAGCTGTTATGTGGCCTCTTTGAGGGCAGATGGAGTCGGGGGGCAGGTTCTTCCTATTGAAGATATGGATGTTCGAGAAAATGATGAGAATAGAGGAAGGCCAGCAGAAGAATTGGTTTCGGTTCCTTTAGACCCCGAGAATCCTGAGAGGATGACTTTCATTGGAGCCACATTAGAGGAGCCTCTTAGAGGGAAGTTAGTGAAATTTTTGCAAGAAAATAGTGATGTGTTTGCATGGTCAGCAGCAGATATGCCAGGCATAGACCCGGATTTAATTACTCACAAGCTAAACGTGGATCCAAGCCGGAAGACAGTGAAACAAAAGAAAAGAAATTTTGCCCCGGAAAGACAAGAGGCTATAAAACAGGAAGTAGAAAAGCTCTTAGAGGCTGGTTTCATTGAGGAGATTCAATTTCCGGAGTGGTTAGCAAACCCTGTAATGGTGAAGAAGGCTAATGGAAAGTGGAGGATGTGTATAGACTTCACTGATCTGAATGATGCTTGCCCCAAAGACTGTTTCCCGCTGCCTAGAATTGATACTTTAATTGATGCCACTGCTGGACATGAGATGCTGAGTTTTATGGATGGATTTAGCGGATACAATCAGATCAAAATGCATAAGGATGACATTCCAAAGGTATCATTTATCACTGACTTTGGTGTTTATTGTTATCTTGTTATGGCGTTTGGTCTCAAGAATGCAGGAGCCACCTATCAGAGGTTGGTGAATAAAATTTTTAAGGATCTTATTGGGAAGACTATGGAAGTCTATGTTGATGACATGCTAGTCAAGAGTCTAGTAAAGACTGATCATATAACCCATTTGAGGGAAGCTTTTGATATCCTAAGGTACCACTAGATGATGTTGAATCCAACGAAGTGTGCTTTCGGAGTAGGATCTGGAAAATTCTTGGGATTGATGGTCTCAAAGAGGGGAATTGAGGCCAACCCCGATAAAATAAAGGCAATCCTGGATATGGAACCACCAAAAACTGTCAAGGATGTTCAGAAGCTCACAGGAAGGGTTGCGGCGCTAGGACGATTCATCTCCAAGTCAGGAGACAAGTGCTTGTCATTCTTTAAGTCATTAAAAAACATTAAAGACTTTGTATGGAGTGAGGAAAATCAGAAGGCATTTGAAGAGTTAAAGAAGTATATGGGCCAGGCCCCGTTGTTGGCCAAGCCAGTTCTGAGTGAAGTTTTATTCTTGTACTTGGTTGTTTCAGAGAGCGCCTTGAGCGCGGTGTTGGTTAAGGAGGAACTGAAAGTCCAGAAACCCGTATACTATGTCAGCAAAATCTTGCATGGTGCAGAGTTGAATTATTCAACTATTGAGAAATTCGCTTTAGCCTTGGTAATGGCTTTAAGAAAGCTGCGTCCTTATTTTCAAGCTCACCAGATTGAAGTGCTAACAAATCAGCCACTGAGAAACATCATTCACAGTCCCAAGGCAAGTGGGAGACTGATTAAGTGGGCAATAGAGTTGGGAGAGTTCGATCTCAAGTATGAGCCACGTACGGCCGTAAAAGCCCAGGAACTAGCTGACTTCGTGGTGGAATATACCATACCCAACCAAGAAGTCAGGGGGCAGGAAGATACCATACCTCAAGACAAGGGAGTCGACAATGGGGACAAGGAGAAAGAATATTGGGTTCTCTATTTTGATGGAGCATCAAAAACAAATTCCAGTGGAGCAGGGTTGGTTTTGCAAAGCCCTGATGGATTCTTAATTGAGTATGCTATGAAGCTAGACTTCCCAACCACAAACAATGAGGCAGAGTATGAAGCCCTGATTGCTGGCCTTGGTCTAGCTGGGACACTTAGAGTCAAAAACTTAAAAGTCCGTGGAGACTCGAAGCTGATCATATCCCATGTAAAGGGAGAATTTGAGGCAAGGGATGATACGATGGCTAAGTATGTTCGCCTAGTAAGGGCTGTGATGACCCAATTTAATGAATGCCATGTTGAACACATTCCAAGGGAAGAAAATGCTAAAGCAGATGCGCTATCAAAGTTTGCTTCATCTGTGATTGAAGAAAGTTCAGGAAGTGTGTACTTCCGTGTTTTGAAGACACGAAGCATAGATGTTAAGCTTGTGGCTCCCATAGGCTTGGGGACGTCATGGATTGATCCCATCAAGGCTCACATTCAGACCGGTTGGTTGCCAAGTGATGCAACTGAGGCACGAAAGTTAACTATTTGAGCACTAAGGTACTCCTTGATAGATGGAATTCTGTATAAGAGATCTTTCGTGGTTCCTTACTTGAGGTGTCTCAGGCCCGACGAGGCACGCTTGGCTCTTGAGGAAGTGCATGAAGGTATTTGTGGGCAACACTTGGGGGGCAGGGCCTTGGCTCATAAGATAACCCGTTTAGGATTCTATTGGCCAGAAATGATGGCTGATGCCAAAAAATATGTGAAGAAGTGTGATCGCTGTCAGAAGCATGCACCAGTTGTTAGACAACCCCCCGAGATGCTGACCTCTATCAACTCGCATATTCCCTTTTCCATGTGGGGGATGGATATTCTAGGGCCTTTTCCTATGGCCATGACACAAAGGAAATTTCTGATTGTAGCCATTGATTATTTCACCAAGTGGATCGAAGCCAAACCCTTGGCCAAAACCACAACTAAGCAGGTTGCACAATTCCTGTGGGAAAACATTATGTGCCGATATGGAATTCCCCGTATCCTCGTCACTGACAATGGAGCACAATTTAACAATGAGGAATTCAAGAAGTATTGTGAAGAAAATGAAATTGAGTTACGATTCACCTCTGTGGCTCACCCGCAAGCCAATGGGCAAGCAGAGGTAGCAAATCGGATAATCCTGGATGGACTAAAGAAGAGGATCGAGAAGTCAAGGAGTAATTGGGTGGATGAGATACTTCCCATATTATGGGCCTATAGGACTACCTGTAGAGTCACGACAGGAGCAACTCCTTTCATGTTGGCATATGAGGCAGAAGCAGTAGTTCCCGTGGAGATATCACATTCCTCTCCAAGGATTCAGGCTTTCAATGCTGTAGAAAATGAGGAAGGGCAGAGGTTAGCCCTGGATCTAATTGATGAAGTGCGAGATGAGGCACATGCAAAGATAGTAGAATATCAGAAAAAGGCTTCATTCTATTACAATCTAAGGGTTAAAGAGAGATTTTTCAAACAAGGAGATCTAGTCTTGAGAAAAATAGAGGCTTCTGGTGTCAGACAGAAAGGAAAGCTTGCCCCGAATTGGGAAGGGCCGTACAGAGTCAAGAGCGTTCAGGGTAGAGGAACCTACAAGCTGGAAACTATGGAAGGTTTTGAAGTCCCGAGGACCTGGCACGCACAAAACCTGAAGGTTTACTACGTGTAAGATAGGTGAAGTACGATTCTCACTTGTCATCGTGACAAGTAGGTTTAAAAGCACCTTGAAGCTTTGCTTGCGTAGGATTTTATATTCCAGTAGAATTTACATTGTCTAGTTATTATTGATTAGGGTCGAACCCATACTATGTAAGGTTTTGGAAAACCAGACTTCATATTAAAGAGTTTGAAATTATTTCTATCTAAGGATGTTTAAAGTTCAAATGCGTATTAAGATTGTAAAGTTAAAACAGAAAGAGGCAAGAAAAGTAACATATAAAATATAACCCCGAAGGGTAACAAGTTTAGACATGAATAAAGTTCAAAAAGAAGATATACAAAAAGTTAGGCCTTGGAAGGCTGAGATTCCTCAGAACCACTATCCGAAGTCTCCTCGGAAGTCTCAGTCGTTTCTTCGGACGTCTCGGTTGTCCCCTCCGAAGTCCCTGTAGAAGTTCCCTCTGCAGGAGATGCTGGCTGTTGAGGCGTTGCTTTTGGAGGCTCTTCCACCCTGGCCTTCTTAGCGACAGGCTCAAACTCCTCTTCGGAAGAATCTTCCTCCTCTCCGTCCTTGATCATAACAGCAAGCTTCTCAGTAACCCCTCCAAGCTCTGGAACCCGCACAGGGCAAGGAAAGGGAGACTGCTCAAGGACCTCGGGAAACTCATCCTGGATGGCCTCCACAGCAGCATCCCAACCCTCTTTATAGCTAACTGGGTGAAGAAGGGCATCGTGCTCCACCATCAAGTCCTTGAATTCTTGGGTGTCCATCCAGCCATCAAAGGCTTTGTCCTTCTGCGCCTTCCAAATGACATTTTCGGTCCGGGCCGTCTCTAGGTCAGAAGTGGAAGAGGCCAGTTGAGCTTCAAGGGCCTCTATTTTTTGGTTGGCCTCTTCCAACTTCTTGTTGGCATCTTCCAGGCCAACCTTCCAAGCTTTAGCTTGGTGAATCGCCCCCTGGAAATGGGCGTTAGCCTGCAAGAGAAACAGCGAAAGTTCAGAAAAGAAACATGGAAAGATAAGTACGAAGGGCATAAGTAAAGGACGTACCGTCGCCAGAGCCTAGGCTCCAAATAGCTCATTCCCCTCTAAGTCCTGTTGAAGGACAAAATCTTGATAGTCCACCGGGGAGATGGAATGCTTAGACCATTCCTTGGACAGCGCCGTGCTGCCCACGATTGAGTCCTTGCCCCGGATCCCCCAGGCAGGTTGAAAATAGGCCCCTGGCCTCTGCTTGGTGTGCAAAACTTGGCTGGGGCCTTCCTCGCTTGGCTCCATTGCCTGAAGGAGGAACTCAGGGAAGCGATCACCAAGTCGAGGGTCTTTAAAGACCTTCCCAGCCCTCTTCATCCTGGTTGTCTCCAGGTCCTTAGGCTTAGTAGCCTCCTCAATCTTCTCAGCCACTGCAACAAACAAAGTCAGTTGAAAACCAATGAAATAAAAGTACAGGAAATAAAGGAGGTAAGAAAGGGAACTTACTTTTCTTATTAACGGGCGAAAGGCCGTGTTCTACCAGGACGGTCTCCCGGATAAGGTCCCAAGAATGGGAAGTACCGTTGTCTTGCGTAAGGAGGTTGAAACCTCTAGCCTCCTCCTCAGACAAAGTTATGTCATTTGGGCTCCCGTCCACGGCCAGCCCAAAGGATGATCGAAACAGGGAGCCCCAATCTCCACCTTCCCAAATAACAAACAAAAAATCTTTTTACCACCCCAAGTTGTTGTCAGGGATGGACTTCCCATTCACGATATGGGGGATAGTGGGGTGCTGGTTGATAGAAACCCAACCCGGACTTTTATCAGGGCTGTTTTTGAAGTGAAAAATCTTCCTGAAGACAGCAACAGATGTGGGGACGTTGTGCTTGGCGCATTGCGACAGATAGCACAGAATCAACCTCCAGGAATTAGGGGGAAGTTGGCAAGGGCTGATGCCCACATCAGCCAGTAGCAAAGGAATGAATGGATGAAAAGGGAGTCTAATACCTGCCCTTAGAGTATCCCTATAGACGCATAGCGTGTCCTTCTTCCACTGACAGGCCCTGTCGGCCGGACCCGCAAGAACCAGCTTAAAAGGCTCCTTGATTTTGAAGCAGCTGCTCAACTTTTCCAGCTCCTTGGGATCCCGTAAAGCACTAATATGATCGTGTGCGTCCAGATGCGCCTCAGACGGATACTCGTCCCCTCGAGTGTTGATCATGTCGATTAAGGAAGTATACCTCGATCGAATAGGAAAATCGTTGGACTTTCTAGCCACGTTCATCTTGGCCAAGCGAGTCATTCTTTTGTCAGCCATCTGAAAAAAGTAAGGGGCACGTAAATAGGCTATCTTAAAATGGCACACAATGGAAAAATAGACACGAAAAGCAAAGGGAGGAATCTTACCTGAAGAAGCGCTCCTGAAAAAGGCTTTGAGCTCCGACTTGCTGTTATTCCTCTGAGAATCTTAGTAGGAAGATAAAGAAGAAAACTAAGAAATGAGAAAGTGAGGAGTAATAGCCTTTCCTCATTCCTTTATATAAGAGGAAAAGGAAGTTGAAGGGACGAAAAGCCCCTTGAGAACAAAAGCCCATAAGAAAAAGCCCAGAAAAAAGAATATTCCAGAATATTCCTAGGAATTCTAGAGCATTCTAAACAGGGCGTATTAAGCCCACATCAATAAAAGAGGCCCAATAAGATTTTAAAAGGCCCAATAAAAGAGGCCCAATTAGATTTGAAAAGCCCAATAATAGAGGCTCAGTAAAATTTAATAAGGCCCAACAAAAAGGCCAGGCCCAAATCCAATTAGGATTTGGAAAATACAATACCCTAAATTAAAGCTAAATAAAGAAGGCTAGTGGATGACCAGGAACCGGGTCGAAATCGAGGTCGTGAATCCTGCCCGAAATCTTTCGAGCAGACACCCGAAAATAGCTAGAATAACGGGACTGAATTGAGGTCGAAGCTTCGACCAGGAATGAGGTCGAATAAACCAAGCATCTTTCAAAAAATGGGGATTAAAAACCCAGGTTGAAGTTCGACTAGGATCCTGGTCGAATTCCAGGTCGTGGATCCTAGTCGAAATCTTTCGACCAGGAAGCAAGAAAATCAAAAAAAATTCGAACAGGATTCAGGTCGAAATATCGACTAGAATCCTAGTCGAAATCCTAATCGATAGGCTCATGACAAGAAGCTAAAAAAAAGGGTGGAATTTTTGACCTAGATCCAGGTCGAATTTTCGACTAGGATCCTGGTCGAATTCCAGGTCCTAGATCCAGGTCGAAATTTCGACTAGGATCCTGGTCGAATTCCAGGTCGTGGATCCTAGTCGAATTCCTTTGACCAGGATGGCAAGGCTGACCCCTATTTTCGACTAGGATCCAGGTCGAAATTTCGACTAGGATCCTGGTCGAAAAAGGGCTGGAAATCTGAAAAGTCTAGAAAATTAGGGAAAATCCCAGAAAATTAGGGAAAATCCCAGAAAATTAGGGAAAATCCCAGAAAATTAGGGAAAAATCCCAGAAAATTAGGGAAAATCCCAGAAAATTAGAGAAAATCCCAGAAAATTAGGGAAAAATCCCAAAAAATTAGGGAAAATCCTAGAAAATTAGGGGAAAATCCCAGAAAATTAAGGAAAATCCCAGAAAATTAGGAAAAATCCAGAAAATAAGGGAAAAATCCCGGAAATAAGGGAAAAATTCCTGGAAATTAAGATAATTCCTGAATAAAAGGAAAAATTCATTGTAAATGTGTAGGTCGCTCCACACTTTACGGAAAAACGAAACCCTGTAAGGGAACGAATAGACTTAACTTCTGCGAAACCTAATCAATGTTTCCCAAAAGTTGGGGGGCAAATGATGGGGATAAATAAATTATGATTGTATAATTAAATACTGCATTAATTGTACAAGCTGTGGGCTACTATACCCAATAAGAAGATGTATGACATTCAGACCAAAAAGGTTAACACATTGATCCGGCTTGATGGACCAGATCGGGCCCGATGGAACAAAGAAGGCTCAAAAACCCTGAATATTAATTAATTTCGTAATTAATTAATAAGGGAAAATCAGCTATTGAAAAGAGTCCCAATGAGGACATAAATCCTTGCAGATTAGCCTCTAAAGGATCTAGAAGGATAAGGAATCAGTTTCCTACTATCTAGGAATCCAAAGTCCATTCTAATTCAGAGACTTGACCACCAAGTCTCCTATGCCAAGTCCAATTCAAGGACTCCCAACATCTATATAAGGGGTCTCACCCCACAGATCAGAACTACATTTTTTGGCTTGATTCTCTAATTCACAGAGATACGTAGGCATCTCGTAAAGGCAGATCGAGCCACGAAACATGAGAGCAGCCATTAAAGGCCTTGAGCTCCCGAATCTTAGTAATAAATACAGCAAATAATAACCTTAGTTTTTTATCCATAACAATATTCTCTGTATGATTGGAAATAATGTCGAAGTGTTCATGGACGACTTCTCCGTCTTTGGACATTCGTATGATGAATGTTTGAATAATCTTCGTGCGGTACTCAAAAGGTGTGTAGAAACTAATTTGGTGCTCAATTGGGAAAAATGTCACTTTATGGTGCGTGAAGGCATTATTCTTGGGCATAAGGTCTGTAGCAAGGGTCTTGAGGTGGACAAAGCCAAGGTGGAAGTCATTGAAAATCTTCCACCCCTATTTCTTTGAAAGGGATCCGTAGTTTTCTTGGTCATGCGGGTTTTTATCGGTGTTTCATTAAGGACTTCTCGAAGATATCTAAGCCGTTGTGCAACTTGCTCGAAAAGGATGTGCCTTTCAAATTTGATGATGAATGCTTGGCGGCATTCGAGACTCTCAAGAAGAGTTTGATAACTGCACCAGTTATTACGGAACCTGATTGGATAGAGCCTTTTGAGATGATGTGTGATGCTAGTGATTATGCGGTGGGAGCAGTTCTTGGGCAGCGTAAGAATAATCTTTTTCATGTGGTCTACTATGCTAGGAAGACTCTAAATGGAGCTCAAATGAACTACACCACTACTGAGAAGGAGCTCTTGGCTATAGTCTTTGGTTTGGAAAAAATTCGATCTTATCTGCTTAGGACAAAGGTGACAGTGTTCACTGATCATGCGATTATTCGCTATTTGGTTTCCAAGAAGGATTCGAAGCCTAGACTTATTCACTGGGTGCTATTGCTACAGGAATTTGAGTTAGAGATTAAGGATCGAAAAGGTACTGAGAATCAAGTAACGGACCATCTCTCTAGATTGGAGAATCCCGATTCTACTTCACATGATAAGACATTGATCAACGAATCTTTTCCGGATGAGCAGTTGTTCGCAGTTCAGGAGGAAGTGCCATGGTTCGCAGATATTGTGAACTATCTTGTCAGCAACATAATGCCTCATAATATGAATACAGCTGAAAAGAAGAAGTTTCTGCATGAAGTGAAGTGGTACATGTGGGATGAACCGTATTTGTTTAGACAATGAGCTGACCAGATCATCAGGAGATGTATCCCATTCTGTGAGACGGAGGGGATATTACGAGACTTCCATTCCACAGTTTATGGTGGACATTATGGCGGTGAAAAGACAACAGCTCGTATTCTATAAGCAGGTTTTTTCTGGCCTACCTTGTTTAAGGATGCATATCAGTTCGTTTTAAGGTGTGATCGTTGCCAAAAAGTGGGGAATCTTACAAGGAAGGATGAGATGCAGTTAAATGTGATGCTTGAAGTTGAGGTGTTTGATGTTTAGGGAATCGATTTCATGGGACCATTCATTTCGTCCTGTAATAATCAGTACATCTTGCTGGTGGTCGATTATATCTCAAAATGGGTAGAAGTCAAGGCTCTACCGACGAATGATACAAAGGTAGTGTTGAGTTTTCTTCATAAGTAGATTTTCACAAGGTTTGGAACGCCACGAGTAATCATAAGTGATGAGGGGTCACATTTCTGTAACCGTAAGTTCACTTCTATGATGCAGCGCTATAATGTGAATCATCGTGTTGCTACTGCCTATCATCTGCAAACGAATGGTCAAGCGGAAGTGTCTAATAGAGAGATCAAGCACATTCTAGAGAAAGTTGTTTATCCGTCAAGGAAGGATTGGTCTTTAAAGCTCGATGAAGCTATTTGGGCTTATAGAACAGCATACAAGACTCCACTTGGGATGTCCCTGTTTCAACTTGTTTATGGTAAGGGATATCATTTACCTGTGGAGCTTGAGCATAAGGCTTATTGGGCATTGAAGAAGTTGAACCTTGATCTAGATGCAGCTGGAAAGAAGCGAATGCTTCAGTTAAATGAACTTGATGAATTTCGACTCCAAGCGTACGAGAACAACAAAATGTACTAGGAAAAAGAGAAAAGATGGCACGACAGGAAGCTATATCCTAAGTCATTTGTGCCGGGGCAGCAAGTTCTTTTATTCAACTCTCATCTCCGACTTTTTCCTGGAAAGTTGAAATCAAGGTGGTCTGGACTTTTTATTGTCAAAACTGTGTTTCCACATGGAGCGGTGGAGATTTTTGAGAATGATCCGGGCCAAGCATTCACGGTTAATGATCAGCGTTTGAAGCATTACTATGGAGACACGGCAAACCGGGAAGTGGTTAGGGCCGTTTTATTTTCAACTTGAGCAAGGTACGCAACGTCAAGCTAATGACGTAAAAGAAGCACTTTTTGGGAGGGTAACCCAAGATTTGTTGTTATAGGAACCCTTAGGAATCAGTAAGCTATCCAAAAGTATAAAAAAATCTGAAAAAAGGGCAAGATTTTTTTTTTCAGTCGCCATCAGGGCGCCCGCGCAGCTTTGCTGAGCGGCCGCTCAGCCCCCGAATTCCTGAATTTTTTTTAAGCCTTATAAAAAACCAAAAAAATCAGAAAAATATAAATAAAAACACAAACCAATACCCACGAATCCTCTTCCCATAAACCCATGTTTTTAACCCTCAACCCCACTCCTAATCAAATTTTAACCCTAATCTTTACCCTATATATACATACAACTATTCCATATACTCCCCCATACACTTTCAACCTTAAAACTCTCTCCCATATTCCAAAACACAAATCTTAAACACTTTTTCTCAGTTTCAATGGCACCCAAGAGATCCAGGACTATTGATAGCAGCAGCACTGTTTCTACTGCTGATTCTTCGAGGGGTACTGCTGCGAGACCTCATTAGTTTGATAGGGCTGCTGAGGAGGAGTATACTAGGCTTCCGGGTAAGCCGATTTTGAAGGAGAGGGGATTTTTACCATCGGGGAGGGTTGGTGAGTTGTTGCCGATGCTTGCTGAAAAGGGTTGGATTTCTTTTTGTGAGTTGCTGGAGACAGTTCTGATGAGCGTGGTTCGCGAGTTTTATGCGAACGCAAAGGCTGAAAAGAATGGGTTTACTGTTGTTCGTGGACTTACAGTGGATTATCATCCCGAGGCGATTCGCCGTGTGATTGGGCAGCGACAGATGAAGCCCACGGAGGAGAATTGGAATGAGAATCCCTCCGAGGAGTTTGATTTGGATTTGATTTGTGCTACTCTCTATTAACCGGGCACGGTTTGGAAGTTCAAGACTGGGACTAATGAGTATCGTTCTTTTCCGGTGATTGCGATGAATAGGTATGCCCGTGCATGGAATGCCTTTATTTTTGCTAATATTCTGCGTACTTCACATGCACATGAGGTTATAGTTGAGCGAGCAAGGTTGTTATGGGGTATTTTAAATGAAGAGTATTATGTGGACCTTGGTGAGTTCATCTACCAAGGAATTCTGAAGTTTTTGAGGGGAGCGAAGCACATGAACATCCCTTATGCATCTACTGTCCCGAAGCTATGCCGATCAGTAGGAGTTCATTGGCCTTCTCACGAGCAGTTGTAGATGCCAGCCGCTCCTATTGATTCAGGGACTCTGAATACGATGCAGTAGTGGATGGGTGGAGAGCCCGAGGAGCATGGGCTGGGTTATCGTCTTCCAGGAGGACGTCCAGCAGCTGATGCTACCATGGCTAGGCCGGGGCGTGATGAGGCGGGCTCTTCTAGAGCTCAGGAGGGTGATGGGATGGCTGATGCCCAGTATAGGAGGCTGTCGATGAGGATGGATGCTATGTACGAGACGCAAAGTAGGTTTTCTCAGGAGCTCACCCTTGCACTTGGGACTGCTTTTAGAGGCCTTGGAGCTGACATTCGGTGGCCCGTTTTTGGTGAGGACTCTGCTTATCCGCCTCCTGATACTCCACCCTCTGAGGGTGATGATGATGATTTCTCCGAGTAGGTATACCCTGTGTTCCTTTCTAATACCTTCACTGGGGATAGTGAAGATTTGAAGTTTGGGGGTGGTAGTTAAGGAATATTTTTTGTGTGTGTGTCATATAGTTGCATATGCATGATAGTTTAGTTCATATAATTGCATATTTTTGCCATAAAGTTTTTTTTTTAATTTTTTTTATAGCTTTATTTATCATGTCATTTAGCTCATGCATTTACCATGATCCCTTTTGCGTTGCTTTACCAATTGATTTATGATATTGATGCGAGTGTGGTGATAGCGTTAGAGTGATGTTGAGTCTTGTCGGATGACATGCATGCTAGAAACACTTGTAATTTCACTAAGTCTTAGAGAATGCTTAAGGACTAGATTGTTGTCATGGTTTGATGGTTTGTGAGGTTAATCTATTGATTATGCTTAGAATTTATATTAGGTTCTTAATGATAAAAGGCATGAAATGAAAAAATTGGAGTAAAAATTGGAATTCATTGCTAATTGTGGCTAGGCGTCAAATGGCTAGTAGCCGGCTCGTATTTTTATGTGAGTAGTCTAGGGTTGAGCAAGATGGAGCGAAACGCACTTGCTCAGAAATTTGAAAAAAAGAAAAGAGAAAAAAAAATAGAAAAGAAAAGAAAAAAAAAGAAAAAAAGAAAGAAAGAAAAAAAAATGTAATTAGTTTATGCATAATTGATCACGAGTGGGCTATTTGGTATTCGAATTATTAAGTTCTTAGGGGACTTTGTGCCTAGTGACCTAAGGCTTTTATAATCTGGGATCCGCTAACCTAATGCTCGCTAAATGGATGCCATTGTATAAGTCTTTTGTGGACCTCACTCATTGCACGGTCAAATAAAGCATGATTCCGCAATAAGCTCCAATAATCTTGAAGTGTTTAAGTCATTTTGTGCCTAAGAATTTATTCTTTATACAATCATGTGGTTGCCTTGAGGATAGTCGAGTTATGATAATTGATCTAGTTTCGAAGCATATCTGTTAAGCATCCGCACACACCACGTTTCTGGTTGTATGTTAGTTTGCATGATTTGATTGATCTTTATTCACCTAATTGCATTTGTTGAGATGTCATAAGTTGGTTGGTTTGGTCATAGTGAGGGGGATCGCTGCATTTCATATAGATTGCATTCATGCATGTTTATGTTTTGCTTTTGAGTCTGTGACGCTTGAGGACAAGCATCGATTTAAGTTTGGGGGTGTCATAAGTGGCATTTTATACCACTTAGAACGTCTTATAATAGCTTAAATTGATGTCTTAAAATCAAGTATTTTGTATATTTGATGCGTTTTTCTAGTGTTTATGCATTTCAGGGTATTACTTGCATTTTTGGGGAGATTTCATCAAGAATAAGGCTTAGTATGTGCTTGGCATTGCAAGTGGGAAGTTAGGAGCAGAATGCAGCGAAGAACGGGAGCAGAATAATGAATTTTCCAGAAAGGTGCTGGGCGCTCGCTCAGCCTGGCTGGGCGGCCGCTCAGGAAGCTGGGCACCCGCTCAGGATTGCTGGGCGGCCGCTCAGGGGTGCGAAATTAAAATCTGACTTTTAGAGTTCTTGTTCTGCTGGACTTCTGACTTCTTAGATGGCTGGGTTTTTTGGGGCTTCTATATAAGTAGTTTTCAGAGACGTTTCACGTGTGTTGAATCGTGGTATTAAGCGAGGAGCAAGGAGATAAGGAAGAAGACCGTTTTAGCACACCGCAACGAAGAGGAAGCATAGTTTCTTGTGATTCTTTTATTCGTTGTAACAGTGAATGCTAGTTTTCTTTGCTTTGAACCTATTTACTCTTGAGACGTACTATGGTTTAATATAAGTAGTTTTATTAATTATTCTCGTGTATTATTATCATGTTTTCATATGAACCCATGGTGATGATGAGTTCAATCATGGGCTAATCGTGATCATGGGGTCGTAACGGATTTACTATGGAATTCTTTAGTTAGTTGTTTAATACCTTAGTGTGTGATGATTGTATGATATCTAGTAGTGGTTGTGCTTATTCGTCTTATGTGCATCGCGAACATATAAGATAGGGTGTTAATCTCTTGTGAAGCGACGGTGGATCTTGAGATTTAGAACTTGCCATGCTAGCATAGGTTCATGTATGTGTATGCATGATTAGTGGGTAACTCTAACCGTTTTACTTGCCCTGTGTAATCATAAGGAATAACTTGTGCTTAAATCGTTATGTTGTCAAATTCTGTAGACATATAGGGTCTCAACATAATTGATGACTATTCAACTTCTATCTTAATTTTGGATGTTTGGTAGAATGGTATTAGTACAACGAAAGTTGGCTTTTATCAATTTCGTGTTGTTCGATTAATTTCATCATCGTTACATGCTAAGGGTAATAACAATAACTATTGAAGGAAGTAGTAATGAAGTTATGATCTCATGTGTGTTTAATATTGTTAATTCAAGTGTCAATTAAGTGTTTAATTCTCATAGTTAATTCTAGTTAATAATTAGTTAATCAAATCTACGTGTTATTGTCTTGACATTGAGAAGTAATCATATATTGGTGAGTGAGTGTTAATTGAACATAATTAGTCTGAGTCTCTGTGGGAACGAACTAGAAATTATTCTATATTACTTGCGAACGCGTATACTTGCGTGAATATTAGCACGTGTTTTCGCCCTAACACTTAGGGCTGAGCATTCGGTCGGTTCGGTCCAGAACCGGACCGAATAAACCAAAAAACCGAATAGTCAAATTTTCCTGGACCAAGCCGGACCGAAGTTATGTTATGGACCGGACCGAACCAAACCAAAAATAAATCGCTTCGGTCCGGTTTTTGACCGAATAGACCGATTTTTTTTAAAAAAGAAAATTGCATTAAAAATTAAATAACAAATTATAAAATTTAAAATATAATTAAAGTAATGTGATATGTAGAGTTATAAAACTCCATAAATATGATTACAAATTAAAAAATTTGATAATAATTTTTAAGATATATGTAAAATATATATAATACCAAATTATAGTATTTATGATTTGGTCTATTCGGTCCAGACCGAAATATTTGTTAAAAGAACCGAACCAAACCGAATTTTATTTCGTTCTATTCAGTTTGGACCAGATACACCGAATTTTTGAAAAATTTAGGACCGAACCGAACCGAATTAGCACGGTTCGGTTCGGTTTTTCGCTTTTGGTTCGGTTTTGCTCAGCCCTATTCTTTCTCATCTTCACTTTCTTCTCTGTCATTCATAATCAATGCACTTGAACCATCAACAACATGACCATGGTGTGTTTTCAATGACTTTCTTTGCAGCATTTCAACTTCATATGTTTTCAAGATTCCATAAAGAACTTCCAAAGTCATTCTGCTTAAATCTCTTTCTTCTCTAATAGGTGATATTTTCTGTTCAAGATGGCCAGGAAGAGCTAGCAAGAACTTGAGGTTAACCTCCTCAGCTTCATAGTGTTTATCATGTAGCAGCAAGTCATTTATCAATTTATTGAATCTTTCAAAAACTTCAGTGATACCTTTTTTTGGTTTAGCCATAAACCCCTCATACTGAGAAACCAGAATCCTCCTTTGGTTTGACCTAACCTCCTCTGTTCCAGTTGACAATGTTATTGTACATTACATTGTCAAGTGACTCTATCAAGATCAGTTGCAAGCCACTATCCAAAAAGACATTTTCTTTTTCAGGTGCAGTATATTCTGAAGGATCTTTAGGAGCATAATGTGTTGGAATGATCATGTCTCCATCTATAGATTCCTCAACTCTTGACATGGAGTGAAAGGCCCATTCTTGAGGATCTGAATGTATAATGGATTGGCCATCCTGATGAGCAGCATCATTTTCTTTTTCCATAGTGTGTAGTTAGATCTGTCAAAGATAGGGATTTTGATACCGCTAAGCTTCTGTGTATTCATTCTTCCAAGATTTTTAATCTGTTTGCTTTCAGATTTTTCTCTGATACTACTTGTTAGGTAATGAATACAACACAGAGGGGGGGTGAATGTGTTTTGGACAATTTTAATAGCTTTTTGATTATCTTAAACTAGGTGAACAAAGCAGATAAGAAATATAACAAAATTATGTTAACTGAACTAAAGACAGTTTACATAATATTTCAAAACTCACTTAATTTTATATAAAAATCAAGCTCGTGTTTTGCTACAAATTTCCGGGTTTTTGGTATGTTAAGAACTCAGCTTCTCTCTTGAAAGTTACAAGATTTTTAGATCTATTTGTTACAAATTAAAACAAAGCATCCATTGTTTACTTTATAGAACAGTAAACACTGGTTTTACACAGCATGCAATAGCATGTACTAAACCCTACTTTAAGTTAACTAAAACTTTCTATTTATGGCTTAGTGTATCTTTACAAATAGTGCATGTCTATGCTTTTACTTTGTCAGTTAATCTTGGCCTTTAATCTTGTGCTCTTCAAGCTGCTTTTTGTAGACTTTTTAAATCAGTGATTGATTTTTTTGTTGATTGATAATTTTGGATATTTAACCGATCTGCATTCTGTACTTGAGTTTTATATCGAGATCTCCAGTTTGTTATATAGAGAACTCGACATCTCGATAAGTGTAATGGATTATCGAGATCTCTTATTACTCTATAGTTGTTTTGACTTATCGAAGTCTCTTAGTTTTCTATAAGAGAATTTGGCTTGTCGAGGTCTCTAATATTTATGTCTTCATTTTGGCTTATCATATCTTTGAGTTCTCTACTGAAGAAATGACTTGTCGATATCTCAGAGATCTCTATTGATAATTTGACTTATCGGTATCTCAGAGATCTCTAGTGATATTTTGACTTATCAATATCTCTGAGACTCCTCTAAAAGCTTTTCTTGACTTCTCGATAAGTCATTTCGGATTTCTCGAATGACTTCTCTATAAGACTTAATCCGTGACTTGTAGATTTCTTGACTTAGAATGTTTTTTCCCAAAACAGATTTATTCAACTCCAAGTTTCTTATGACGGCCTCAACCCCGGGGTCAGGAGTTGACGTCACCCAACACAAATACCAAAATATAAACGACAAGATTATTATTAATATATACTAACTCGATCCCGAACCAAGATCCGATCCAGGTTCAAGTATGATTCAGGTTCTCACTATTACAAACCATTTATTCAAAAGTATGACACACTCTAACTTTATTCAGCAACTCATCAGACCGCATGTGGCCTGACAAACACTACCTCTGAGGAGCCGGGTCCTGAAGGGGCGGAAACACGGGTCTGTCTGACTGGTCTTCTAGGCATCTGCGACATATATACATAACAGGTTGTAAGGGTGGGCATAATCGCTCAGCAGTACCAACATCCGAATAACAGGATAAAAACAGTAATGTAAATAATAATAGGAACAGAGCTATAATCATGGTAACATCATAATATAATGAAAATCTTAGATAACTGGATATCACTGGCTAGCATGCTTTATCAAAACAACATAGTAGTGTGCTGTGTAAGAACCAGAGTCCAATTTTAGCATGCTATTCACATTTATAAAACCGTTGTATCAACTACTTATACCCTTACGGGAATCACAAATCCAAATCAGATACGTAACGGATATGTGCAGACAGCTGATCAGGCTATCAACACCAGACAGCTCTAACTGCCATCCCATTTACCTGTTCCAGAACTCAGAGACTAGCTAGGTCTCTGACCTGCTGGACTAATCGGTTATAATTTGCGCGCAACCGAATTAGCCTCTTATGCCACCTCAATAGGCCTACTCTGGCCCCTATGTATCCCATATATGATCGTTTTATCCAGATTTCAAAACACTTGTACCTATCTCATTTCAAAACCATTCATTTTACCAACACACATATAAAATCCAGTTCGCAAATCATTTCATTCGAGATAGGTACCTTTCGAAGTTACATTTCCCTAAAACAGGTTTGAAAACAGTGATTTATAACTACAGTGAATACGTAACTTAAAACGTTTCTATTCCATTACAAGAATAAAACATTTAGCTTGTTAGGTCACACACATTGTAGAAGGGGGTTGAATACAGTGTATAATACAATCAAATCGAATTAAGAACACAAGTATGTAATAAAGAATAATCTTATTAATAAAACAGTATTGTAATAGAACCGTTCTCTCTCAATGATGAACAAATATCACGAGAGCTACTAGGGTTACAATGAATAATATTCTCGATAATGGTATCACTTCTAGTGTAAGCCCTATGCTGTGTTTATATACCACACAGTTACAAGATAATCTCTAATTGATATCGAATATAATTCTATATCCTAAAATTTATCAATTAGTTATCTTTTCCTCCAAGTCTTCTATTCTTCATAGAATTCTTCTTCATGCATATCTCTTCTTATTTTAGTCTTGATCTTCTTTCCCTTCAATCATCCGCCTTCCTTATCTGAAAGTCTTCTTAAGTCCTGATATTATCTTCTGATGAATATCTTCTGATATCTTAAGTTCTGATAACTTAAGTTCTGATATCTTAAGTTCTGACTTCAGTATAAATACTGATTTCCAGTTAAGTCCTGATTTGTTCTGTTAGTCAAGATCTGAAAACTAAACACAAATCATTATTAGACATGACATCACAAATATATCTAACAATCTCCCCCAACTTGTAAATTAGCATAATATACAAGTTCATAGATATTTGATGATGTAAAAAACATTAAGTACAAATGCATATGAGAATTTAACTAGATAACTACAACTCATAGTCGTTGTAGCTTTTACCATCCTTAAAGTCTGATATCAGCTTTAGCCTGTATATCCTTCAAAATTTAACAGTTGTAGTCCTCGACCTGGCTTCAGTGTTTGATCTCTTGAATGTCAGGAGTTGTTCTGAGATAGTTCTTCAGAAGAGTTCTCTCATCATATTCAAGTTAATTTATCATCCTCCTTTTAGCATCTTTAAGTTCAACTGTATTTTCTCCTGTCTGAAAGATAGCAGCCCTGAGATCATTAATTTTTGCTTTCCTTATCTCCTGATCCAGTCTGATCAGATAAGCTTTGTCAGACACCAGATTAAATTCAACACCCTTAATACCCAGAAAAGTAGTGATCTTGGCGGTATTGGGCTTCATCTCAACTAAATCACCATTGTGAGCTCTGTACTTTGGATAGTATGGTATGTCAGACTTTATAGAGTAAAGTTTCTTCTGCCTCTGAATACCAGATATTAAGTATCTGGCAGCACCATCTGTTGACCTTTTCTTCACTTGAAGTAGAAATAAAACATGTTGCAGTTCTTCATAATACTTCAACCGAATTGCATCCTTTCTTATCTGGAATACTCTCCCATCTATCATAAAATAAAGCATTATATCTTCTTTCAGCTTGGAGTTGTAGACCATCTGTACAGACTCTAATTGATTTAGTCTTTCTAGAGTTGTCCCTACTCCTGGTTCAGTAAGGGATGTAGGACATGAGGTAGAGTTGTTTGTTCTTTTCTCATCATGATTACCCAGTCCTTTTCTATCTCTAGCTTCCTTCCCTTGGATCAATCTACCCTGAAAAACATTTGTTAAAATCTTCATAGGTTGAGCAGATTGTTGAGCTTTAGTAAACCCAGGTAGTAGAACTATTGAAGGTTTAACATGAGTAATGTCAGAGGTTTCCTTTTCTTCTGATGTCAAGACAACTTGAGCTCTGTCAGAGGTTGCTTGAATATTCCTTTTCTCCTTCAAAATCAAAGTTGTATCTTCATCAGCATTTACTTCCAGATCTATGGTTGGCATATATATCTTTACAGGTCATCAACTTTTGCCTTACCCTTGAATCTAGGATCAACTTCCACCTGTTATTTGGACTTGGCCTTAGATGCCCCAGTATTTGTCCTCTCTTTGATCACAATGCCCTTAGGCTTAGGTGGTTTCTTTGCTATGATTTGAGCTTTAGACTTTGACTTAGATTTGTCATTTTCAGCTTTCAGTCCAATCTCTTCTTCCTTTAGGCTTTCAAAATCCATGCCTCGATTATCCTTTAGGAACAGCCTTTTAGAGATCTCTTCATCAAGTTTTAGAGTTTGTTCATCAGAACTTATCCTTTTACCAGTATCAGAACTTGTTCTTTGATTTATAGTTCTGGCTTTCCTTGATAAAGAACCCCTGCCTTGACTTAGACCTCTACTCCTTTCAGAGTTTCCCTGGTCTTCATTATCATCATCCTTATCCTTCAGTGGTTGATCAGTTGTGCATTTAGACTTCATTACTTCCCCCCCCCTTTTGACATCAGCTGGTAGAAGCAGGGAGACAAGCAATTCCACAGAGTTTTGGATTTCATTGAGTTGGTTTTGTTGAGCAGCTTGTTTCTTTAAAATATCAGATAGTTGAGCTTGCTGCTTTTCTTGAGTCTTTTCTATATACTCAATGCTGTCAAAGGCTGGCTTAAAAAACCTTTTCTTGTCCAATGTGACATTAATGGTTTGCTTAGTCACTGTATCTTGAAGTTTGTCCACCTTCGCTTGAGTTATTGAGTGTTGACCTTGAAGGTTCCTGGTACTCAATGCGAAAACTCTGAGCTGTGCTTTGAAGTCATCATTCAGCAGCATTTCATCAGCTTTAGCCAGGTGCTCATCAAGAACATCTATAGTAGGAACAAAATCAACTTTGTTCCACTCCTTGATCCATTTTCTTCCTCTGTTAGTTTCACTCCAAGGAACTGGTGCATCCTTTCTCACAAACTTCTTAATCAAATCAGCTTTACAAACTGTTTGTTGAGGTGCATGTCCAGAAGGACCAGCTGCATCAGCATTTATATTTGTAGCAGCTTCACCAGTATTTTCTTCAACAGAACTTGCAAAATCTTCAGTATCAGCATCTTTTGATAGAATGATTGTATGTGAAGCAATAGAAGATTCATCTTCATGGACATTAGCATCTATCAATGGAGTTGCTGGTGGAGTGTGCTGAGAAAGATGAGAAGTGGATGGAGCTTCCAGATACAAGACCAAAGGCACATCCAAGTTGTTGATATCAATTTCAGCACTTGTGCCTGGGTTTTCAGCATGTACTGGAGAGTTTATTGGAGACACAGGAGGTGTAGGCATTGGAGAAGTCTCTAGCTCTTGGATTGGAGATTTATGAGCTTCATGAAGTTCTGGCTCAGCACTTGGAAGAGATTCAACTACAGTAGGTTCTTGTGGGATCAGAGATTCCTGACCCCCTTCCACAGCTGCTGCTTCCATTCCTTCTTCAGAGGTTGATTCTTCTACAGCCCTCCTTTCTCTTTGCTTTTTAAGTCTCTTAGCCGGTGGAGATACTCTAGGAGCTTGATCATCAGATTTTAGCTTTCTAAGCCATTTTAGGGGCCTAGAACTCCCAGTTTCTTGAGCTGTCTGAGAAGAGACCTTCTCAGCTACTTCAGCAACAGGTTCTGATGGTTGAACCTGTACCTCATCATCAGACTCATCTCTTAAAATCATTTTCCTTCTTTTATGTTGTGCCTGAGGTACTGTCTTGGTCCTCTTTGCTCTAGAAGAAGAAGGCTTCACTTGATTATGTGCTGATGGTTGATTGGCATGTTCTAATGTTTGTGTTTGTTGAGTGGCAGTGGTAGGTTCTGATGGCTGTTGTAGTTGTGGTTGTTGTTGTTGTTATGGAACATCAGGATACAATACAGAGTAAGTACCATTATCAGCATTTACAAGGGCTTGCTTTACTGCTAAAGGAATTTTAAGGGGTCTCAGAACTTTCTTTTTGTTATCAGCAGTTAAAAGGTCAGTAAAAGCCCTTTTTGCTAACCTAAAAGGTTCTATTTGTTCACTTGCTAGTTGTGGATCATCTGATGTACAGTAACTGTAAATGAACTGACAGAACTTAGCAAAGTAAACTACATTCCTGTCCTCTTTCATTCTATCTCCTATAAAACATAACACTGTCTTGGCATAATCAAAGTGAGACTGGTTTAGGAGAGCATACCCAATTTGTTCAGTCAGAATCGGAATGGCATCAAAATTTGAGCATTTGTTTGCGAACGCCTTGGTGATGCAATCGAAGAAAAAGCTCCATTCTCTTCGAATATATGGGCGTTTAAGTTGGCCCAACTTTGCCAAACTCTCCTAATACCCTAAATTAGCCATCATTTGCTGTAACAATGGCTCCTTAACAGCAGAACTGAACTAGCAGTTCTCAGGTAGATGTAGAGCTTTCCTGACTGTGGTCGGAGTAACAACGTACTCCACCTCCTTTGCTTTAAAAATGATGCTTGGAGTCCCATCCTTACCACCATCATCATAAATTCCCGTTCGCCAGAATGTTAGAACTTGAGTTCCAGATAAAGTGGATGGTTGCATCAAAGTGAACCCTATTTCACTGTGAGCCAAGAAGTCCTGAACAAAATGAAGTTCCGACAGAGCTTCACTCTTGGTTAGAAAGGCAGTGTAGTTGTTGGGGATGAACTTTGCTCCATTAAAGATTAGATCTTAGGGTGCCATTGAAAAAGAAGTGAGAAATAAGAATGCGTGAAAGGTGTTTGGTAAAATGCATGTGTAAAAACCGTGAGAGAATATGGAGAGAATAAGTGAAAAGAGAGAAAGAGAGTAGAATACAAAAGTAGATAAAAGATTTAAAATCTTTTCTCTTTTTTTTTTACTTATACACGCCACTTGTCAGCAGTTAAGATGAATTTTAACAGTCTTTACACCTGTCATCCATGTAGTAGTTAAGACAAAAGTTAATGGGCACGGGAAATAAGTAATGATTAATATGCACATGCAGTTTTTCAATAAAAAAAATGTTCCCACTAAACAAGTAATTATGACTATCTTTATCTCACTTAAACCAATATTCTGATAAAATATAACAGTTCAAGTACTGACCAAAAATAAATCAAGTAAATAAATACTGCCACGTAAGCATCAGAACTTGATTATTATCAGAATTTAAAGGTCATCAGAATATGGCTTCTGTACTCAAAAAGTGAATGTTTATTTCTGTAATTCTTCACACAAATACTGATATGGTTTCCTCAGAACTTAATTATCAGAACTTCCATCAGAACTTGTCTTCAGAATTTATGCAACTAACACTTAAACTGTTCATTTAAAACAACATTGATCACCACAGTAATTTTCATCACTCATATGGAGTGTAAGTGTGTACTTTAAGCTAAATATCAGACAAAGAGTAAAGTCTGATTCACTTTAGTACATCTTAGAAATAAGGCATAACTAAGAACTTTGCTCAAAATCTGTGATTAGTCTGAAGTCTACTATCGAATGAGTTAATGCATGAGTCCACCTCAACTGTTTTGTGCTCATTTTATGCATCTTTTGATATTCTTTTTCACAGGAGCTTCTCAGTGTAAGTGAGTCACAACTGCTTATCAGAATTTATACTATTATCAGAGTATTTCTCCAGTAATCAGCGAATGTGAAAAGTCACCAAGAAAATTTTATTTTTCTTTTCTAATACATATTACTAATACCAGCAATGCACTTGGGTCTTCCCTTCCACATATATTTTTCTCTAGATCTCAAAGGAGTACCTGATATTTATTTCTTTTCTTTACTATTTCTTTTGATAGGTGAGGCTTATCAGCACTTAGTACATCCATAAGATTTACCAACATCAGAACTTAACAGATAAGAAGCACTATTCTAGTTTTTGACTTAGTAATAAGATACACAAAGTAAACCTAACCAAGCTCAATATCAGAATTTGCTTGTGTTAAAAGATTTCCACATAAACAATTACTTTAAACATGGGATTTTTAGTATATTAGAGACTACTAGGTCAACATCTAGCACAGTTATCCTCATTGGATTGAATAGTCACAGAAACATTCATATCACTATCAGAGTTTAGAAATTTATATCAGACAACAATCAGCACTTAGGTAAATTTCAATTTAAGCACGAATTACATAAATATAGTAATATCTGTAAATACTGATCATAAAGTTTGATGTATCAGAACATAAACTAAACAGATTTAGAGAAAGAACCTGAAACCATTCCAAGTTCATTTACCAATCTTGTAAAAGTAGCTTCACACAGTGGTTTTGTGAAGATATCTGCTAGTTGTTGATCTGTTGGAACAAAATGGAATTCCACTGTACCTTCCATCACATGTTCCCTTATGAAGTGGTACCTAATGCTGATGTGCTTTGTTATTGAGTGCTGAACTGGATTACCTGTCATAGCAATAACACTTTGATTATCACAGTAAATAGAGATTTTAGAAAATTCTAACCCATAATCAAGTAACTGATTCTTCATCCAAAGAATCTGTGCACAACAGCTTCTTGCAGCAATGTACTCTGCCTCTGCAGTTGATGTGGAAATTGACTTTTGTTTCTTGCTAAACCAAGAAACAAATCTGCCTCCAAGAAATTGGCAGCTTCCACTTGTGCTTTTCTTGTCAATTTTGCACCCTGCAAAATCTGCATCTGAGTAACCTATTAGCTAAAAGTCTGATTCCCTAGGATACCATAATCCTAGATCAGCTTTACCCTTAAGGTACTTGAAAATTCTTTTCACAACTGTTAAGTGAGGTTCTCTTGGATCTGCTTGAAATCTTGCACAAAGACAGGTAGCATACATGATATTTGGTCTACTTGCAGTTAGATAGAGTAGTAAGCCAATCATACCTCTGTAATCAGTAATATCTACTGATGTACCAGTATCCTTATCTAATTTTGTTGCAGTGGCCATATGAGTGGATGCACTTGAACAGTCTTGCATTCTAAATTTCTTTAACAAATTTCTGGTGTACTTAGATTGATAAATAAAAGTTCCTTCTTCATTCTGCTTGACTTGAAGGCCCATAAAATAGCTAAGTTCTCCCATCATACTCATTTGATATCTTGACTGCATTAGCTTGGCAAACCTTTTACAAAGTCTATCATTTGTAGAACCAAAAATGATATCATCAACATATATCTGTACCAAAGGTAAGTCCTTTCCATGGTTGAGATAGAATAAAGTTTTGTCAATAGTCTCTCTATTAAATCCACTTTCCAGAAGAAACTGAGCTAATATCTCATACCATGCTCTTGGAGCTTGCTTAAGGCCATAAAATGCTTTATCAAGTATGTAGACATGATTAGGAAATTTTGAATCTACAAAACCTGGAGGTTGTTCAACATATACTTCTTCTTCTAATTCTCCATTAAGAAAAACACTTTTTACATCCATTTGAAAGACTTTAAACTTTTTGTGAGCAACATAAGCCAAAAATATTCTTATGGCTTCCAATCTAGCAACTGGTGCAAATGTTTCATCATAATCAATTCCCTCCTGTTGAGAATATCCTTTTGCAACCAGCCTTGCTTTATTTCTTGTAATTATGTCATCACTATCAGTTTTATTTCTGAACACCCACTTTGTACCAACAACAGGTCTATTCTTTGATCTTGGCACTAGGGTCTAGACTTTATTTCTTTCAAATTCATTTAACTCTTCCTGCATTGCTTGCACCCAATCAACATCTTGAAAAGCTTCTTCCACTTTCTTTGGTTCAGTCTAAGAAAGAAAAGAATGATAGAGACATTCATTTGATGTTGTTGTTCTAGTTCTAACACCTGTTTTAGGATTTCCAATAATCAATTCAGGTGTATGTGCTTTAGTCCACTTTCTTGTAGATGGAAGGTGATCTCTAGAACTTGATGCTCCCCCATGATACATGGTGTATCCATCAACATTTTCTGATACTCCCCCTGAAATTATGCTCTCTGAGTTGGATCCTTCAGAATTTGAGTTTCTAGAATTATCAGAACTTGGCCCATCAGAACTTGATGAATCAGAACTTGAAAAGCCTGTTCTTGGTTCAGATGCTTCTTGAGATGTGGTTGAATCTTCAATATGCTCCCCCTGCATAGGTGCATTCTCCTTTGGCGTAATCACCACAGTTTCAATAACATCAGAGTTTAACCCATCAGAGTTTGCAGTATTTGGATTTAGACTATCAGAATTTACAGAATCAGAATTTAAAACTTTATTCTCAAATCTCAGCTGATCATGATCATTGACATCTTCAAGTCTAGTAATCTTCTTATCATCAAAAGAGACATTGATAGATTCCATGACAACCCTTCTTCTTAAATTGTAGACTCTGAAGGCTTTTGTGGAAAGTGGATATCCAACAAAAATTCCTTCATCAGCTTTTAGATCAAATTTGGATAACTGTTCAGGATGAGTCTTAAGAACAAAACACTTGCATCCAAATACATGAAAGTACTTCAGATTTGGCTTCTTTTTCTTCACCATCTCATATGGTGTCTTTCCATGCTTGTTGATAAGTGTTGCATTCTGAGTAAAACAAGCAGTCTGCACAGCTTCAGCCCAAAAGTAGGTTGGTAACTTTGCTTCATCAAGCATAGTTCTTGCAGCTTCAATAAGAGTTCTATTCTTTCTTTCAACAACTCCATTTTGTTGTGGAATTCCAGGAGCAGAGAATTCCTTGCTTTATTCCATGGTCTTTGCAGAACTCTTCCATAATCATATTCTTGAACTCAGTGCCATTATCACTTCTTATGATATTCACAGAGTCTTTGACCAATTTATCCAGTCGTTTGACATGATCAATCAAGATAGATGCAGTTTCATTTTTTGTGTGCAAGAAATACACCCATGTGTATCTGGTAAACTCATCTACTATTACCATAACATATTTCTTCTTTGCAATAGACATGACATTCACTGGACCAAATAGATCAACACGTAGTAGGTGATAAGGCTCAAGAATTGAAGATTCAGTCTTGCTCTTGAATGAAGATTTTCTTTGTTTTGCCTTTTGACATGAATCACAAAGGCCATCAGGAGCAAATACTGATTTTGGCAGTCCTCTCACAAGATCTTTCTTGAGTAGTTCATTTATATTGTTAAAATTTAAATGAGAGAGTTTCTTGTGCCAATCCCAGCTTTCTTCAATTGATGCTCTGCTTAACAAACAGATTGCAGAACCATCAAAACTTGTTGAAAGCTTGGCTTCATAAATGTACCATGCCTGTATCCCTTCAGAACAACTTTGCCTATAGATTTGCTTACAACTTCACTGTGTTCTTCAAAGAAATCCATATGATAACCTCTGTCACAGATTTGACTAACACTCGGCAGATTGTGTTTAAGTCCTGAGACTAGAGCTACTTTTTCAATTATGACATTCCCAAGATTGATATTGCCATATCCCAGAGTTTTCCCATGTTTCCATCTCCATTAGAAACTCTTGGGCCAGCTTTCTCCACAAAGTCTAATAGCAGGGATTTATTTCCAGTCATATGTCCTGAACATCCACTGTCCAGAACTAGGATGTTTTTCCTGTTGCCCTGCAATCATAAAAACCACTAATGATTAGTTTTAAGGACCCAGACTTTCTTGGATCCTTTGGCCTTATTAAGTTTGTTAGCATTTGCAGCGGATTTAACTTCAGAGTTTATGCTAACATTTTTCATATCATATTTTACAGTATCAGACTTTGCATCAAAACTTACACTAGAAGGAATAATGCTAAATTTCTTTAAAGAAGGTTTTATTTGATAATAATCATAGTACAAACTATGATATTCCTTACAAGTATAAATGGAATGCCATAAACTACCACAATGAAAACAAGGATTTTGTGGTTTAAACCTAACAGTCTGACTCTTAACTCCTGATTTAGGAGGTAAAGAGTTTATATCATTATTCTTCCTGCAAAAAGAATCAAGATGGTTAGTGTTTCCACAGTTATGGCATTTCTTTATAGGAGCATTAGGAACAGACTTATAATTATTGCTTTTATTCACACCTTCCTTTCCATTCCTATTTTTCCTAGGTGGCTTTACCTTGTTTACATTCTTAATTTCTTTCAGCTTATACTTAAGCTTCTTCTTTGTCATTAAGCCTATGTTAACTTCAGTTGGTTTATCCTGTTTTAATTTGTCCAAAGTTGACTCAGCCTTAACTTCTGTATTAATATCTTTCATCTTTTCAGAATCATACTTTACAGTTTTAGCTACAAACTTAACATGATTTACCTTTGGCTTAGTAGTCTGTTTAACAATAATTGGCTTAATTTGTTCAGTTCCTATTTCACTTTTATCATCTCCATAACCTAAGCCCTCTTTCCAGTTTCCACTACTTAGCAAATTCTGACTTGTTCTTCCAGAGTTAGTCCAAGTCCTGATAATCTCTCTTTCCTTTTCTACCTCAGTTTTTAGAGATTGATTCAATTTTAACACTTCATCTCTAACATAAAAAGCATCATCTCTTTCTTTCTAAGTTTGATGGAGCATAACTAACTCCTTTTCTAAATAGTCATTCTTTTTCTTAAAAGCCATATTTTCAGAAGTTAACCTATCACATGTTAAAGTCTGATCTCTATATCTAATGAATATGGTTTTAAGATAAGATCTCAGCTCAGTAATATCATCAGTATGAAAAGTATAAGTTGTTTGAGGTACCTTTAACTCAGCAGCATCAGAACTGCTATCAACATTTGCCATCAAGGCATAGTTCACCTCATTTTCAGATTCTGAAGTGTCTGTCCAGCTTTTCTTCTTTATGACAAGTACCTTGCCTTTGTCACCTTTTCCTTTCTTGCAATCAGGAGAAATGTGGCATTTCTCACCATAATTGTAGCATTTAACATTTGAGAAATCTCCTCTGTCAGACTTTCCTGCTTTGCCTTCAGATTTTCTGAATCCCTTCTTATCAGAACTTCCACTTTTCCTGGAAAACTTCTTTCCCCTTATGAATTTCCTGTAGGCTATCTTTGTGATACCCTTCACCATAAGAGCACACAATCTCATCATCTCTTCATCAACATCCATCTCAGATAGACTTTCAGTTTCTAAATCCTCATCATTATCAGAACTTGATGACTCAGTATCAGACTTTGTGATGAGAGCATTTCCTTTGCCTTTCTTTGAGACAGCCACTTTGGGGGATTCCTCCTCAGCCTTAAGAGCAACTGTTCTTGACTTTCTCCCATGTCTCTTGCTTCTTTGATCCATCTCAAGTTCATGAGTTTTGAGCATACCATAAATTTCATCAAGAGTAGTTTCATCAATAGCATAGTTGTCTCTTATGGTAGTTGCCTTCAAATCCCAACTTTCAGGAAGAGCTAAAAGGAATTTAAGATTAGAATCTTTAAGATCATATTCCTTATCCACCAGTGACAGATCATTCAAGAGTTTGACAAATCTGTCATATAAACCAGTTAATGACTCATCAGGTTTTGATTCAAAGTGCTCATACTCTTGAGTGAGTATAGTCCTCCTGTTCTTCTTAATTGCATCAGTTCCCTGGCATCTTGTCTCCAAGGCATCCCATATCTCCTTTGCAGTCTTGTAGTTAATTACCCTGTTTGACATGACATTATCAATGGCACTATACATCAAATGCTTTACCTTTGCATCCTTGGCAATAGATGAGATATCTTCAGCTGTATACTCACTTTTCTCCTTTGGTACGGTCTTTGTTAGCTGATCTACAACTACAACAGAGAGCTTGGTTGGCTTATGTGGTCCTTCATTAATTCTTTCAAGGTATTCTAGATCTGTAGCTTCCAAAAACATAGCCATCCTCACTTTCTATATAGGATACTCAGAAGGTCTCAGCATGGAAACCCTAATAGTCTCATATCGACTGTGGATTTGAGTCTTTGGAGTTTCTTCAGTTTTGGTGGGCTTGGTTGGAGTTTGTTCTTCTTCAGACATGATTGATTTGGATCTTTACTGTATATGTGTTAACAGATAGGCTCTGATACCACTTGTTAGGTCACACACACTGTAGAAGGGGGTTGAATACAATGTATAATACAATCAAATCGAATTAAGAACACAAGTATGTAATAAAGAATAATCTTATTAATATAACAGTATTACAATGGAACCGTTCTCTCTCAGTGATGAACAAATATCACGAGAGCTGCTAGGGTTACAATGAATAATATTCTCGATAATGATAATACTTCTAGTGTAAACCCTATGCTGTGTTTATATACCACACAGTTACAAGATAATCTCTATTTGATATCTAATATAATTCTGTATCCTAAAATATATCAATTAGTTATCTTTTTCTCCAAGTCTTCTATTCTTCATAGAATTCTTCTTCATGCATATCTCTTCTTATTTTAGTCTTGATCTTCTTTCATTTCAATCAGCCGCCTTCCTTATCTGAAAGTCTTCTTAAGTCCTGATATTATCTTCTGATGAATATCTTCTGATATCTTAAGTTCTGATAACTTAAGTTCTGATATCTTAAGTTCTGACTTCAGTATAAGTACTGATTTCCAGTTAAGTCCTGATTTGTCCTATTAGTCAAGATCTTAAAACTAAACACAAATCATTATTAGACATGACATCACAAATATATCTAACATAGCTATTCATACGTAGTGAACCATAAAAGAATGGTCAGGATTACTTGCCTTGCAACGCTTTACAAAATCCTAAGTACCTTTCACGCTGACTTCGATCCTGGTGAAACTCGACTGAGATCTACAAATATAGAGTACCTTAATCAGTTATGCCGACATGTTTGATATCCTCAAATCTTAATAACCCAATCCGATAACCCGACTTCTATGGCTAATATACACATAATCACGTATGATATAGATAAGTACGTTTTAAAATAATTTTTTTTAGAAAATTTTGGCAGCAACTCCTTCGTTTATAAGCCTACCCGTCGACTACAATCGACGTCAACAATCACAACAATTCACAATCTCGTCACAATATCAATTCCAAAATCTCATAATTATTTTCGTACAATTCCCAAAATACAATTTATTTTTGAAAAACATTTTATTTATTTATAAAATTTAGGACTCAGAACATCGTCATCACCGTCCACAGGTGACTCACCGAAGTTCATCGTCAACGGCGGTACAATTTATTAGTGCCCGATATAATACGGGTTCCCAAATAAATTATGCTGATTTAAATAATTTTCCGTAATGAAATCTTTTATTTCACGAAAATTACTCAAAAATTTCCTGCAATACAAAAATTATAATTAAAAATCCGCACAGTCCAAACCAACAACACACAGGCGGCCCGACAAGGCCTAAACCAAAAACCCAACTGCTTAAACATGCCTAACAGTGAAGGTCCATTAACAAAGCCCAACTGCAAAACCCAGCAACAGGAAACCCCCGAAACCAAGCCCAGACCAAAACACACGGCCGCACAACACTACAGAGCCACCACACGCGCCACCGCGCACCACACACACACACACTGTTCACCCACCCACCCACACACATACTGATACACACACAATCGAACACACACACAAACACATAAATAATCATATGCATGTATATATATCAGCAATATAGAAATCGAACCAGCCAAGCTACCAATAAGCGGCGGCTCACCGGAGAAATAGCCGGAAAATGAGTGGAAGATGAACGGAGTCCAGGGAAGCAAAAACGGAAGGAAGAAATAAGAGAGCCGAGAGAGAAAATGAGAGATTGGGAGGGAGAGACGCGAGAGAGGGATGAAGAGAGGAAGGAGAGAGACGAGTACATGGGGGTGGGGGGGTATGGTTTGTTTATTATTATTATTTTTTTTTTCAATTCATAAGCACCTGACACGTATCAACAAATGAACGAGAATTAAACACGTGTCCTGCAATAGCATTTTGCCTCGAAAATTTGAAATTAACGAATTGAGGTGTACAAAAAATGATTTCAAAAAATTACGAAAATAATTTCAAAATGTCATAAATATCCCGAAGTTTACGAGAACATAAATTTCGAAATTTTAAAACAATTCTTAAGGTGCACTTTATACCCGCTTTTTAACAATTAAACAAAATGACGCGTGGGTAAAACAAATCCCGAAAATTTCCAAAATAATTTTAAAATTCTCAGAATAATAAGAAATTAATAAAATACGAGTTTCATGATTTTTGAAGAATTCTGAAATTAAATATGGATTTTACAAATAAACGAATTCTGAAAATTATTTAAAAATAAATAATTAGTGAAATATTGATTTCTCAATTTTATAAAGTCCTAAAAATAATTATTGAAATTATAAAATTATAAAACCAATTTTAGAAACACTTCAAATATTTATGGAATTAAAACTGAAATAAAATCACTTTTACAAGCGAAATAAAATCATATAACTCATTAATAAATCGCACAATCCAATCCTCCTATCAACATATCACATATAAATAAATAACAATCAACAACTGCTGCCAAAATCAATACACACATTTATTTAATTATTTATACCTTTATTACACTTTGAAAATATTAAAAAAAAAGAATATACACGAGTCATTATATCCTTTCCCCCTTAAAAAGATTTTGTCCCCAGAATCTGACTTAGCTAAACAAATGAGGATATTTATCAAGCATGTCTGACTCTAATTCCCAAGTAGACTCTTCTACTCGAGGATTTCTCCACAAGACTTTCACTATGGGGATCGACTTATTCCTAAGGACTCACTCTTTACGGTCTAGAATTTGGATCGGTTGTTCCACATATGAGACATCTGGCTAAAGCTCAATCGGTTCATATTCTATAACTTGATTCGAACTAGAGATATAGGGCTTCAACATAGATACGTGGAACACATTGTGAATGTGCTGCCACTACGGTGGTAACGCTATCTCGTAAGCAACCTTTCCCACCTTCTTCAAAACCTCAAAGGGTCCTATAAATCTGGGGCTAAGTTTACCTTTTTGACCAAATCGTACTAACCCTTTCCAAGGTGATACCTTTAGTAACACCAGAGCTCATATATTGAAGTTCATATCTTTCCTATACAAATCTGCATTCTTTCTCTGTCTATCTTGGGCTGCTTCTAACCTTTTCCGAATCAATACTATTGTGTAATAACCCCAATTTTTGGGAAATTTTTGAAACCCTTATGAATAGTGTTTTTGCTGAATGAGAAAACTTTTCATGCCACACTATGTAGGGGTTCTGATATGGATATTCTGAGATTTTATTAGTACTTTATATGGGATATAAGTGTATGTAAAGATCGTCAGAATCCAAATCCGAACACTTTGATTTTTCCCGGAAATACACTAGATACGGAAAGATTTGAGAAAAAGGTAACAGGATAAAAATGATTTAAATTAAAGGATTATAGGAGAGGATCATAAAAGGAATATAATATATTGAGAAAGGTTAAGGGAACCTAAGTAATAAGATCCCGGGTATGATCCTTCAAACGATAAACGAAAACGAAAGTTAAGCGAACCGTATAACAGATCAGCGGTCATTAGGCAAACAATTAGGAAGTTAATCAAAGGGATTAGAGAGGATGATGTCACCCAACCAATGAGAAGAGGACAAGGAGGGGAGGATGACATCATGAGGATGACACAAGCATGACATGGGAAGGAAGGAGATGTGGTAGCTTTTTAACCACACAAAATCAAGGGCAACTAGGTAATTTACTAAAACAAACACAAAAATCAAACCAACCAAGCCAAGCAAATCATTTTTCATCAAAATCAAAAAGAAACCAAGGCATTGTTCTTCATGCTCTCGGCCAAAACAGAACCAGAACACTAAAACTGCTGTATCTCCTTCATTTCTCACTCAAATATTGTGTTCTATAGCTCATTGGAAAGGTATTGAGATGGCCTACAACTCTTGTTCACAAGTCTCGTCCAAATAATCATGGTAAGACCCTCATTTTTACAGTTCTTTAAATCGGACTTTTAGAAACTTCAAAGCCTAACTTTGTGTTCTTGATTTCTTTGGAAAGATCAAGCTTGTAGGAGGCTCCCTAAGGCTTCCTAGCAACTTAACACCTCCCAAGGAAGGTATAAACTTCAAACCCTAGCTTTAGTTTTGAGTAATTAGGATTGAATGTGTTTGATATAGCATATGTGAAGCATGATGCTTGATTGGTTGAAGTTTGGTTGAGTTTGTAGAGATTAGTTGGTTTTGTTGCATTGTTGGAGTTGTAAATCTTGGTAATTAGTTAAAGAACCTAAGTAAAGCTTTTAGTTCATGTGAGGAATAAGTATAAATGGTTAATGTGGATTTGTTGGGGCTGTTATGATGTGGTTTGGAGGAATATTGGTTGTATGATTGAATTGGGGTTGATTTGTGGTTGGTATTGAATGGTTTAAAATTTGGGAAATCGCGTAAACATAGCCGTCGTAACGTCCGATTTTCTGTAGACTGTTTTTGTGCATAACATTAGGACCCGAGAACCCCCTGCTAGATTATGACCACTGCCATGTTTAGATAGCTCATGTTACGAGCTTCGTTTTGATATGTAGTTCGTTCGATTCCGATGCACGGTTTAGGAGAAACGACCGTTTCAAGTAACGGCGTTTCGCGAACGAAACTTTTCCCCTCGCCTTACTTTGAAACATAGGTTAAAGACCAAAAAGGGTTAATTAATGTATGAAACATTTATGGTAAGTGTGTTAGGCAGTTGGTAAGACACTCGCAAAGGAATCGCTTTAAAACTCGTAAAGGTTAAATTATTAAAAATGGTGGAGCCGAGGGTACCCGAGTGACTTAAGCGAATCAGTGAGCGCAAAACAAGTGTTAGAGTCTAAGTTAGTTAAAGTATAGATTTACAAGTGACTTTGGTTTAATTCCAACTTACTTGTTGTTTATAGGTTACCAGACTCGTCCCGAGCCATTCGTAACCCCAGTCGCTCAGGCAAGTTTTCTATCCGTTATACTGTTGTTGTGATGTATATATGTATATGCATTATCTTGCGATAGATGCATGTTGGTTAATTAGCAAATGTTGCGATATATTGAAGCATGCTGATATGGTATATATATGCATGCCTGTTTCGTATTCTTGCCAAATATATCTGTTGGTTCAGTTGATAATACCTATGCTAGAGAATAGCAGTAATTTGCATATACCCTTAGTATAGGGACCCAAAGGTGAAAACATTTTCTAAAATCGGGAGTCGAGGATCCCGAGTAGATTTTATATATATATATATTTATATATATATATATATATATGTTTATAGTTTTCAAAACTATTAATCGAATAAGGTTTATTCGATAACTTGATTTTATTAATGAATATTATCTTGAATATTCATTCGAGGACTTATGACTCCTTTATATTATTTATTGAATATTACTTGGATATTCATTTGAGGATGTATGACTCCTTTATTTTATTTAATGAATATTATTTATAATATTCATTCGAGGGCTTATGACTCAGCTTATTTATTTATTGAATATTATTTCGAATATTTATTCGAGGGCTTATGACTCAGCTTATTTTATTTATTGAATATTATTTGAATATTCATTTGAGGATCTATGACTCCGATTATTTGCTGAGATATATTCTTTATTTTATTAAAGAATAAGGTGTCGATAATCAAACTCACTTTTGATTATTCAAATAAAGATAGTACTTTCGTATAGGTATATCTTTGGTTATTTAATATTCATTTCAAGTATAAGTTTTAAAACTTCTACTTCAATTATTTTATAAAGATTATTCTTTATGGGAATATTATTTAAATAATAATATTCAGACATTTTCTAAATATTCTGGGGACTGATTTACTTCATTAAATCAGCTTCACTCCAAACATTCTTAAAAATGTTTTGCGAGTCTTCAAAATGATTTTTTTAAAAGTTAGAGCGGATCCCAAAACTCATTTTTTTTAAGATCCTCCTTTCGAAGGGGATTTAAATACTCGCTCAAAACCTGAGGGATCCGGCTCTGTGGTGTGTTTTATATTCGCAACAAGGTTGCTGTTTTGATAAATGAATTGATTACTTACCCAACACTCGGGAAGTAAAATTCTTGGAACAAGTTAATCCATTAACAGGCATCGCCGGGGAAATATCGGTGAGTTCTCCTTTCCAAATAGATACGACTTCTTGGTGGAGCCGTATCAACAAGTTTCTACTTGGGGAAAGTGGGGACAAGCTTTACGTTTCAGAGTCATGGATTTCATCTGAACTAGGAGTGGCGTAAGTGGCCGAGTAGCGCCGGCCCAGCCTTATTATATTGGCCCAAATGGCCTGGAAGTTCCGCTAAGGCGGTCCATTCCTTAGGAGTTCAGTGTTCGGTTGATAAGTAAATCCGACAGGTTCTCCTCTACATGTAGAAAATGGTGGGGTTGTACTACTACGACTGATCATCGTAAGTGGTCTTCCTGGCGCGGCAAACTCCCGTAATGAGTTCATCATCCAATTGGATAATTTCTGCAACACTACCCAGAGCACTTCGATAGAAAGGCTACGGTTGGGCGATTGTTGAGTGTTGGCAGGGTCAAGTTTTCAAAATGATGTTTACATCAAATGAAGTATCTCGTAACTTCATTTTATTTTGATAATATTTTAAAGATTTAATCTATTCAAATCTTGTCTTGTAGTCTCATCTATGTGATGAACTTTTGAAACTGATTATAACTTGAACGGTGGTAGTTCAAGTAGTATTGGGAAAGATATAAGTATATTGGGGTATTTGGTAACCTCATCTTTTAAACTTATATCTAATTAATAATTGTCTTATGTATGACAAAGATTTTCAGAAAAACGTTGAGACAAGGTTAGATATATTAAATCACCTTGCAACGATATTTTTATACAGTTATAAACTGGAACGTTGTGTATATTATGCATGGAAGAGGACTTCCAATATTTTGAAAAGTATATATGTATATATATATATATACTGAATATTTTGCGACTTCATCGCATTAAGATATCAACTTGGTTCATTTCTTTTGACCAAGACTTTCATGAGTACTATGAGTAGGCTCATATATTGTAAATCATTATGCATATTATTTTGGTGGGCTTGCTGCTCACCCTTGCTTTATTTCTTCATCACACAACAACAGTTAGGAAAGATGGCCAGACTCCAGCAGACCCAGCGCAAGCGCGTGGGAAGCGTCCCGTGTCTTCCCGTTGATGTTGTAGCTGCTATAGCTGCAGAGGTAGATCTATTGTAGATCAGACCATCTACTTTTGAGAATCAATTATGTATAATTATAACTTGTGGCAGATAATGGCAATTAATTGTAAATTTATCAAGTAATCATTTTGGGTTGTAATAACTTTTAAATTATGGATTCAAAGACTTGTACTTATTTAAATTTCATCTCTGAGACTATAACGGGTTGTGGTGTGTGTTAGTGTGGGGTCACAGCATAAGGTTATTTATTATTAATTAAGTGAAGTGATATTGTGGAAAGAAAGACCGTGATGACCCGGATCCCCGACCCCGGATCTGGGGGTGTTACATATTGCATCTCTGGTTTGATGAACCAACCCGGGACCTATCACTTTCTTCTCTCCTACTTCATCCCAATATAATGGTGATCTACACTTATGTCCATACAGAGCTTCATAAGGCGGCATCCTGATACTGGCATGGTAACTGTTATTATACGAGAACTCAATCAAAGGTAGGTGTTCATCCCAATTACCCTTAAAATCCAAAACACAGACCCTCAACATATCCTCTAAGGTCTGAATCGTTCTTTCACTTTGGCCGTCTGTCTGAGGATGATAAGCGGTGCTCATATTCAACTTTGTTCCTAGGAACTCTTGGAATTTAGTCCAAAACCTGGAATTGAGTCTCGGGTCTCGATCTGACACTATAGACACATGCACTCCATGTTTGGTAACTATCTCATCCAAGTATAACTTAACTAATTTTTCCAACGAATACCTTTCATTGATCGGAAGAAAATGCGTTGACTTGGTCAATCTATCAATGATTACCCAAATAGCGTCGTGATTTTCTCTCGTCCTTGGTAATCCCACTACAAAATCCATAGCAATCTCTTCCCACTTCCATTGAGGAAACTCCAAAGGTTGTAACAATCCACTTGGTTGTTGATACTCCGCTTTCAATATTTGACATACGTGACACTTGCTAACCCAAATGGCAATATCTTTCTTCATTCCTGGCCACCAAAAGTTTCTCGTCAAGTCTTGTTACATCTTGGTACTACCAAGGTGGATAGAAAACCTAGAGTTGTGCGCTTGGTGTAATACTTCATTATTTAGTTCTGTTATATTAGGAATCCAAACTCTGGATGAAAATCTATACAAACCTTGGTTATCCTTGTGAGTACACAACTCTTCTCCCGTTAAAGTATCCAACTCTTGTTCCATAACTCTTTCTTGACACCTTATGATCTTTTCCATCAATGCCGGCTGTAAGGTAACTTCATATAGTTGCTCCTGACTTTCACTAGGTACTCGAACTTCAATCTCCATTCTTTCCAAGTCTTGTGCTAGTTCATCCACAATCTGAACCATATTCAATTTCTCCTTCCTACTCAAGGCATTAGCAACCACATTGGTTTTACCTGGGTGATAATTAATCAAACAATCATAGTCCTTAATCAATTCCAACCACCTTCTCTGTCTCATGTTCAAATCCTTTGGCGTGAATATGTACTTCAGGCTCTTATGATCCGTATAAATATCGTATTTCTCTTCATACAAATAATGACGCCATAACTTTAGAGCAAACACTATAGCTGCTAACTCAAGGTCATGAACTGGATATTTCTACTCGTGAGGCTTTAGTTGTCTGGAGGCATAAGCAATGACTTTGTCATGTTGCATTAATACACAACCTAATCCTTTCAAAGAAGCGTCGCTATAGATCACAAAGTTTCCCGTCTCATCAGGCAATGCTAATACTGGAGCTGTCACTAATCTCCTATTCAAATCCTGGAAACTTTCCTCACACTTTTCCGTCCAAATGAACTTCTCATTCTTCCTGGTCAACTTGGTTAATGGGGATGCAATTTTCAAGAAATCTTTCACAAATCTTCGATAATATCAATCTAATCCAAGAAAACTTCTTATTTCCGTCGAAGTCTTCGGTTGCTCCCACCTGGATACGGATTCAATCTTTACTGGGTCTACTTTGATACCTTCCTTACTCACCAAATGTTCAAGAAACTGTACCTCTGTCATCCAAAACTCACACTTGGAGAACTTCGCATATAATTGCTTTTCTCTCAACTTCTGAAGGGCAATCTGTAGATGCGTTGCGTGATCTTTTTGATTTTTGAATATATGAGGATGTCATCAATAAATACAATAACAAACTTATCCAGATACTCCTTATACACCCTATTCATTAGATCCATAAAAGCCGCTGGCGCATTTGTCAATCCAAACGACATCATTAGAAACTCATAATGGCCATACCTTATTCTGAATGCAGTCTTGGGGATATCTTCGGGCTTTATCTTCAGTTGATGGTAGCCAGACCTTAAATCAATTTTTGAGAAGTAACACGCCCCCTTAAGCTGATAAAACAAATCGTCGATGCGTGGCAAAGGATACTTGTTCTTTATTGTCAACTTGTTCAGCTCTCTGTAATCAATACACAATCTCATGCTTCCATCCTTTTTCTTTACGAACAATACTGGAGCACCTCACGGAGAAATACTGGGTCGAATAAGTCCCTTATCCAATAATTCCTGAAGTTGTTTAGCCAATTCTTTCATTTCCATTGGGTCCATCCTGTATGGAGCTTTGGAAACTGGTTCAGCTCCAGGTATCAAATCAATAGAGAACTCTATCTCTCGATCATGTGGTAATCCTGGTAACTCTTCTGGGAAGACGTCAGGGAATTCTCTCACTATGGGAATCTCATCCAAAGTAGGGATCTCTTTCTTCGTATCCATCACGTGAGCCAAATACGCCTCACAACCTTGTCGTAATAATATCGTTGCTTGCATTACTGAAAGGAACTTTTTATCCTGCCTCTGCCCTTGGTAGCTGATTCTTTTATTATTTGGGGTATAAATAACAACTCTATTTTTCTTACAGTGAATATTTTCCTTATATATAGACAACCAATCCATACCTAGAATAACATCAAAGTCTCCCAACTCGAAAGGTATTAGGTCAACAGGGAACATATGTCCTGAAATCTCTAGGGAGCATTTAGGAGAAAATTGATTTACGGGCACTTTATCTTTATTAGCCACTTCTATGGTCAAAGGTTCCTCTAAGTCTTCCAACATTAATTGTATTTTATTCACACAATTCACATATATAAAAGATTTGGACGCTCCCAAATCAAATAAACCGTTAACAGGTACGGAATTAAGAGAAAGCGTACCTGCAACCACATCGGAATCATGAGCTGGAGATTTCTTGGTCATCTTAAAGGTCCTAGCTCTAGTAGTACTGGTTGCTGGTCCTTGGGACACGCTCCTTCCAACATTACCTTGGGTCACCGACTTGCAATTCCTAGCTATATGTCCCACTTTTCCGCAACTAAAACAAGTTACTCCTTGAGTCTCAGACTTACACTCCATGGAATAATGACCCTTCTGGACACACTTAAAACAGTTGATATTTTCTCGGCACTGTCCACTGTGCTTCCTCCCATATGTCTTACAATCAACCACTGGCTTACTAACTCTTGTCGGGGTAGAGTTAACTGAAGTAGTACTGGGTCTAGCATGGGGGAAATTCTGCCTCTTGAACTTCTTATTCTTATTCTTTCCAAACCAACGTTGGAACTTCCGACTTGCTATTCCTGATTCTGACCTAGCAGGTCCACTTTCAAACTTCCTTTTCTTCTCACCCTGCTCCTTTGCAGCTTACCTTTGATCACTTTCTATCACTAGGGCAGCCTGGACTATCGAAGTATATGTTTTGAGTTGTAAAGCTACAACTCCACTTCTTATTTCCGGCTTCAACCCTTGTTGAAACTGCTTCACTCGTTGAGCTTCCGAACTCACATATTCCGGTGCTATATGGGACAATTCTGTAAACTTCACTTCATACTCCGTAACACTCCTATCTCCTTGTTTCAATTCCAAAATTTTTATCTCCATCTGACTCTGGAGACAGTCCGGAAAGTATTTCTCCATAAACAGCTCTGTGAATCTGGCCCATAGAACAGGACCTTCTCCTTCTAGGGCTCACATAGATTTCCACCAATAATTCGAATCATTCTTCATAAAATAACTTGCATAATCCGTCTTTAAATCCTCACTCACCTTGGTGAGCGCAAACTCCTTTTCCATCTCCTTAAACCATATCCTGAGAGCAACAGGATCTACCTCTCCTTTAAACTCTGGGGACTTGACTGCCTAAAAAGATTTAAAACTAACACCCTGATTTGTCCCCCTCATCTCATGATGTTGCTGCTGTTAGATTTGCTGTTGTTGTTGCTGTATGAGCTGCTGTTGTTGTTGTTTGTTGCAATTGTTGTTGCTGCTGCTGGAATTGTTATTGCTGTTGGGCCAGCTGTGTAGACTGCTGACGCAACAAGTTCATTAATTCACTCATGGAAGGATCCCCAACAGATCCGTTATTGGGTTGAGAGTTCCTCTTTAGTGGCATCTCTTGAAACATAACAGTCATATATAAGAAATTGGATTGCTCCAAGCAGTTTATATTTATTCATCAGGAGAGCGTTGCCACTAAGACAATATCCTCATCCCCAGTTTAATTGGATCCATCCTGAGTGAATGATCATAATCTAAAAATGTCAACAACAGAAGCAACAATAATAGTAACAATAATAATAGCAACGCACAAATATATATAACTGAACAATGAAATAAAGCAACTATAATACAATAACCAACAGAAATCCAACTAGTACAACTGAAATCCAACTGAAAGAAAACCATCCAAATACCCATCAAAACTGGCCGTCATAGCAGGCTCTCCTCAACAACAATATCCAGGCTCTTCTCAGAATCTGAGCTATCCGGGTCAGAAGGATTCTCTCGAGATGGAGAACTCGAGATCACAATAGGCCACTACCAACATAATAAATATACAGGGAAGACACAACCGGGTCAAGGCAATTCTATCAAAACATTTAATAGATGCCAGGGTAATGCCGTCGTAACCCTCGACTGACTCTAAAGGTCTGCTCCTCTATATGAGTTGCTGACTCACACCTTAAGACTCACTTTAACACCTATTCGATATAATCCCTAACCTGGATCAGGGACTTGAACCTATAGCTCTAATACCAACTGTGACGGCCTCAACCACGGGGTCAAGAGTTGACGTCACCTAACACAAATACCAAAATATAAACGACAACATTATTATTAATATATACTAACTCGACCCCGAACCAAGATCAAATCCAGGTTCAAGTATGATTCAGGTTCTCATTATTACAAACCATTTATTCAAAAGTCTGACACACTCTAACTTTATTCAGCAACTCATCAGATCGCATATGGCCTGACAAACACTATCTCTGAGGAGCCGGGTCCTGAAGGGGCGGAAACACGGGTCTGTCTGAATGGTCTTCTAGGCCTCTGTGACATATATACATAATAGGTTGCAAGGGTGAGCATAATCGCTCAGCAGTACCAATATATGAATAACAGGATAAAAATAGTAACGTAAACAATATCAGGAACAGAGCTAAAATCATGGTAACAACATAATATAATGAAAATCTGAGATAACTGGATATCACTAACTAGCATGCTTTATCAAAACAACATAGTAGTGTGTTGTGTAAGTACCAGAGTCCAATTTTAGTATGTTATTCACATTTATAAAACTGATGTATCAACTACTTATCCCTTACGGGAATCACAAATCCAAATCAGATACATAACGGATATATGCAGACAGCTGATCAGGCTATCAACACCAGACGGCTCTAACTGCCTTCCCATTTACCTGTTCTGGAACTCAGATACTAGCTAGGTCTCTAACCTACTGGATACTTTAGTTTATGGAATAAGCATTTCAATTTTTTTGTGCTAAAGTGTTACAATAGCCTCCTAAACTGTTACCATAGTATGTTTAAAATGTTTCATTAGGCTAGTTATAATGTTACAACAGCTTTTCAAAGTGTTACATTAGGTTCTATGGGCCCACTTGCCACGTCATCAAGATAACTCAGCCCTGTGAGCCCCACACTTGCCATGTCAGCTACTAGATCCCCCCGTGGGGCCCACTTTTTAAAAATATTTTAAAACTCTAAGGTAACATAAAAAATAAGTTACAACTGATCTCTCTTTTTGTTGCATTAGCAAGCTAAGGCAACATATAAACAAGTTAAAATACGATGTTGCCTTAGGCACCAAAGATGTTACCTTAGACCCTAAAGGCAACATGGAAAAACCTATCTTTAAGAAAATGTTACCTTAGCTTAAAAATGGGGCAAGAGCAACATATTTACCCCCTAATGCAACATTTGTTTAGTGTTACAGTAGGCATTTTATGGTGTAGTGTTAGCCTCTTACGCCACCTCAATAGGCCTACTCTGGCCCCTATGTATCCCATATCTGATCGTTTTATCCAGTTTTCAAAATACTTGTACCTATCTCATTTTAAAACTATTCATTTTACCAGCACACATATAAAATCCAGTTCAAAAATTGTTTCATTCGAGATAGGTACCTTTCGAAGTTACTTTTCCCCAAACAGGTTTGAAAATAGTGATTTATAACTACAGGGGATACGTAACTTAAAACGTTTTTGTTCCATTACAAGAATAAAACATTTACCTATTCATACGTACTGAACCATAAAATAATGGTCAGGGGTACTTACCTTGCAACACTTTACAAAATCCTAAGTAGCTTTCACGCTGACTTCGGTCCTGGTGAAACTCGACTGAGATCTACAAATACAGAGTACCCTAATCAGTTATACTGACATGATTGATATCTTTAAATCCTAATAACCCAATCCGATAACCCGACTCGTATAGATATTATACACATAATCACGTATGATATAGATAAGTACGTTTTAAAATATTTTTTTTAGAAAATTTTGGCAGCAACTCCTTCGTTTATAAGCCTACCTGTCGACTAAAATCGACGTGAATAATCAAAACAATTCACAATCTCGTCACAATATCAATTCCACAATCTCAAAATTATTTTCGTACAATTCCCAAAATATAATTTATTTTTGAAAAACATTTTATTTATTTATAAAATTTAGGACTCAGATCATCGTCATTACCGTCTACCGGTGACTCACCGAAGTTCATCATCAACGGCGGTACAATTTATTGGCGCCCGATATAATACGGGTTCCCAAATAAATTATGCCGATTTAAATAATTTCCCGCAATGAATTCTTTTATTTCACGAAAATTTCTCAAAAATTTCCTACAATACAGAAATTATAATTAAAAATCCGCACAGTCCAAACCAACAGCACAAAGGCGGCCCAACAAGGCCTAAACCAAAAACCCAACTGCTTAAACAGGCCTAACAGTGAAGGCCCAATAAAAAAGCCCAACTGCAAAGCCCAGCAACAGGAAACCCACGAAAGCAAGCCCAAACCAAAACACATGGCCGCACTACACTGCACAACCACCACACGCGCCACCGCACACCACACACACACTATTCACCCATCCACACACACACACTAATACACACACAATCGAACACACACACAAACACATACATAATCATATGCATATATATATATATATCAACAATATAGGAATTAAACCAGCCAAACTACAAATAAGCGGCGGCTCACCGAAGAAATAGCCAGAAAACGAGTGGAAGATGAACGGAGTCCAGGGAAGTAAAAACGGAAGGAAGAAATAAGAGAGCCGAGAGAGAAAATGAGAGATTGGGAGGGAGAGACGCGAGAGAGAGATGAAGAGAGGAAGGAGAGAGACGAGTGCAGGGGGTGGGGGTATGGTTTGTTTATTATTATTTAATTTTTCAATTCATAAGCGCCTTACACGTATCAACAAATGAATGAGAATTAAATAAGTGTCCTGCAATAGCACTTTGCCCCAAAAATTTGAAATTAACGAATTGAGGTGTACGAAAAATGATTTCAGAAAATTACGGAAATAATCTCAAAATGTCATAAATATCCCGAAGTTTAAGAAAACATAAATTTTGAAATTTTAAAACAATTCTTAAGGTGCACTTTATACCCGCTTTTTAGCAATCAAACAAAATGATGCGCGGGTGAAACAAATCCCGAAAATTTCCAAAATAATTTTAAAATTCTCAGAATAATACGAACTTAATAAAATACGAGTTTCATGATTTTTGAAGATTTCCGGAATTAAATATAGATTTTACAAATAAACAAATTCCGAAAATCATTTAAAAGTAAATAATTAGTGAAATATTGATTTCTCAATTTTATAATGTCCTAAAAATAATTATTGAAATTATAAAATTATAAAACCAATTTTAGAAACACTCCAAATATTTATGGAATCAAAACTGAAATAAAATCACTTTTACAAGCGAAATAAAATCATATAACTCACTAATAAATCGCACAATTTAATCCTCCTATCAACATATCACAAATAAATAAAAAACAATCAACAACTGCTGACAAAATCAATACACACATATGTTTAGTAGTAGAGGTATATAGAATTCCTAAAAAAAAGGTCGAAGGATTACTGACCATAGAATCTTCTATAAGTGGATCAAATCTGAATAAAAATGAAGAAGCTACATATGGAAATGATTATTATACATTGGAAGAGCTTGAACAATTATAAGATTCATATATTTTTGAGATGGCTTCTAAGTGCAAGAAACTTCAATTTACAAGAAATTTCAAATATATGTTAAAGGTTTCTAGTAGGAACAATCAAGATCTTGAAAATGAAAGATCTACCGAGTCGGTAATAATTGGTTGTAGAAGCACACATAAATAACATGATAATGAAGAAAAGGGACACAATATCAGTGAATTAAAAGACTCCACACAAGCAAAGGATAAGGAAGCTTATCAGAGAATGAATGAAGACGGAAAGAAAAAGCATCAGGACAAAGAATTAGTTAATAGTGAAAGAAGCAGGACTCATACAGATGAAGAAAAAGAAAACTGCAATGATCTGACATAAATGGAATCATCTATATCACGGTATCTTCTAAGACCATTACTAATCTATCTTGGCATGATTGCAAATACTGTGAAAATGATGGATGATTAGGATTGTATCCACTTTATGCTAGTATGTCCAATATTAAGGTAGAATTTAATATAATAAAATTTGACAACTGAATACTACATACTAGACATGAAGAACTAAAACTCATTATTATTAACTTGGAAAATCTAAAGGAACGTAATGAATACCTAAATAACATGGTCAAAGCTAGTGAGGAATTAGATGATGTACATAAGAGTTAGATAGTTGAGTGACAATCTTGATTTAAAAATTATCAGAACTTTGCTATCACTGCAAAGAAAATTACTGACAACCAGATCAGTGGAACAATAATTGATATTGGATCCAATGTTTTTGGACAGAAATATGTAATAGAATCAGAGAGTGTTGATAGTGTTAGATCAAACTCATCAGATATATCGCATGCTTTTGAAAAAGTCAATAATTTGTTTTTCAAATAAGCTGCTAATAATTCTTTCAATAAAGATGAAGTGCTTGTTGAGGATTATGACTCAAGTGACGAAGAGTCAACTGTAAAGTCATTTGAGAAGTCAATATCTAATAATGAATTTAAAACTTGCTTAAACGATAGATGTGATGCCCTCCAAACCCGGGTCAGAAGTTTGGGTTCACAACACACACACAAAATACAAACCTGTTTATGAAATAATATATATAATGACCCTACACTAAATAACCACAAATCGCAACAGGTTAAAGTATGAACACAAGCCAAAACCTTAATTTACATTATATCGTATCAAATCCCAACTAGTTTAACTTACAACCGAAGATACAATATTCTTAGAAACTTGCAAACTCAAAACTAAAACATAAAAGCTTCTGCTAGCTCGATCCAACTCAACCTGGAATCCTAGCTCACACACTGGTCTGGGGATCCTCTCTACCAAAAAACTCTTTCTTAACTGAAAATGAACATTAACAAATTCGCAAGAGTGAGCTAACTAGCTCAGCAAGTCACAATGACAATAACTGGGGATAAACAATGATCAAAATGAAATGATTCAAAGGAATCAAGTTTCTTGTTAAGCAATTAGTAGAATTGGATATTCACTTTTAATTTTAAAAACCAAGGTTAGGTTGCTGATCAGTCACGCACTAACCACGAGTAAGGCACACAACTCTCCTCTCTATACTGGATCCAAGGCACACATTGGCCTAATACGACCATGAATCTGGTCCACATTTAGAAAACCCATCCAATTCTATAATAATCCAATATAATAAGTAATGTAATTCAATGAAACAAAATTGATAAGACATTCTTCTTAAAGCATTATATAATTCATAAGTATCGGAAAGGTATATCAAGGTATGTATGGAGAATGGCTTCAAGCCTGTAAAAGAATCAGGTAATAGATGAACAATTGTTTATTGGTTATAAAAGGTCTGGTTATATGATGTCACAAGGTATTGTAGAAAGTATAAATGATTGTGTTTTAATCAATTATGTTTCAGTGATTGGTATATGGTGTGAATGTATTTATGGAGTAGTATCATTTTTATATGGTTTAGTATTTGGGAATTCAACAATCAATGGTTCACAAAAAAATAAGGCTTATAGTTCAAGTGTCAAATGAGATAGTTAGGGTTTAGGGCTACGTAATTTAAAGCACTTGCACTATAAAATAACAACTATTCAGGATACTTGCAATATATCTCAAGAAAATATCATAATAAACTTGCTATATATCTTAAGAAAGGTCGGAAATACTTGCCTTATCTCAACTAACTTCCAACTTCACTTGCACTCAACTATCGATTCTATTCACTGACCACTTATTTTCCTTTCCTACGACTCTCTTCCTCTGATAGCATCACAAGTATCTATCAATACTCAATCTCATATTGATCTAATCGTCATACAGACATTACAAGCTTCTATCTACCCTTCTTTTTACCCCAATCTGACTTACGGATTAAAAGTTATGACTAAAATAGTTAAACAATAAACACATCGACATCTAACACATCAATCAGATAGCACATACCACATAACATGTAAGGTATTCGATAAAAAATATTTTCAAAGAAGATTTGGGGTTAAAATGATTTTTCTAGCATTTAATACGAATTTTTGAACATTTTTCGGAATTAAAACGGGTAAAAGAATCATTTCATAAATATTAACAAGGTTCGAATACCCAAAACTGACTTTAAAATCATTTAAATCGAGCCTTGAACATATTTTCGAAAAATATTTTAAACCTCGAAACTATTTTTCGAAATTTTTAAATCAAAAGAGATAATTAAATCCAATTAACTAATCAATTAAAATTAATTATTAAATTATTAAATTAATTAATCAATTAATATTTAAATTAATTGAATAATTAAATAATTAATTATTAACTGAAATTAATTGATTAAATAATTCAGATTTTTTTCTGAATTAAAAATGAATTTTGGAATTAAAATAAAGATTTTTGGAAATTTTAAATAATAGAAAGAATTTTTTTGAAATTAAAATAAAAGAAAAATACAATTTTTGAAAGTTTTTAAAATAGAAATCCTATTTTATAAATTTGAGAACTACAGGGACATGAAGGTAAAGTTTTAAGGGGTTTCGAGCACATAAACGCAAAGGAAACGATGTAAAATTAAATTAAAACCAAAATAAAATCAAAACCCTACGCAGGATCCATGTGAAAATAGATATTTAATTCGTAGTAAGAATCTTTACCTTAAAGAAGCTTTAAGAGTTCATTAATGGAGGATTAATAGAGTTCCAAATCTTGTTAAATCACCACGTATCCCGCTCTCGTGATCTACGATCTATGTTTTCCACACGAACACTTTTTTTGATGGATTGATGTGTACTAACAACCGAAAACTCCCACTCTACCTCTCTTCCTCTTTCTCCTTGAATGGCTAGGGTTTTGTAAACCATGTATCCTTATTTATAAATCAGCCCTCAAAGAGTTCATATAAAGAGAAGATTGAGTTTTCTAATTATAATCTGATTATAATTAATACTAATCTGAAACCCCAATTTATTATTTAATTAAGTCACACTTAATTAATTAATAACTTATTTCGGAATTAGTTTAAGTAATTTATCTATTTTATTTAATTAATTAAGTCATACTTAATTAATATCATAAATAAAACAAATTACTTATTTTATTTAAATTCATAATTTAAAGTATTTCTCCTTCAAGCGTTCTTTGTGTGTGACCCTGTAGGTTTTTATTACGTTGGCAATAATTTTAATATCTCATATTAAAATTACAAACAATGAGCGGCATCTATTAATACATCATTGCTACCCACGTAATAATAATTAAATCGGTGATTAGATTAAACCTTTTGTGATAATGTACAATGTAATATAATTCCTTTAACCAAATATTATAGATTAAACTAGAGGCATGTAATGTGTCATTCTCATAATAATTTAATCCAAGTTTCCTTGATCAATAAGTAGACTATCATATCAAATCACATTTGAGCGTGACCACGCATTTCATAGTCTAGCTCACATAAGAGGGCAATAATATCACTCCTAAAATAGGATGGTTAAATCCCATATAGATCATTCATATTTTTCATACGATTCATAATATACACGAAATACACTTTTATGATTACCGTGTCAAGGATAACTTTTAATGAAATCAAAGTATATTAATTCTCGTATAGAAATATAATGACCTCAAGTCTAAGGACCATTACATCATTATCACTGTGAGAATAACCTATGACACTATAAACATGTAGTATCTCACAACGGGTCAATCCAGCACCATGTATCTAATACATGTGCCTATGTTTTGACTTAAGTATCAACATACCTATGATCAATGAGATGTGATCATTAGTCAACAAACACACGAGTCTTAATGCATTATTATTGTCCCCTATAATAATACTCAACTAGGGACTTTTAGGAATATTGATACTATTCTCATAATCTCATTTCTAAGTCATGTACTTAGAGATATAGAATTGCATATCATATTCCAAGGACATTTATAAATTATAAAAGGGAATAATCGATAGAACATAAACATTAACAATCCAAATGTTTTAAACTAAAACATTATAGTGTTGTCTCTAGGGCACAAACACTAACAATCTCCCGCTTGCACTAGAGCCGATCTTCCATGTATCTGTTGGAGGCCCACATCGCTAGGCCCATATTTCATTATTGGGCCGAAGCAGAGTTGGTTTGAGGCAGGCCAAAAGATATTCGGCCCATAAAACAAAGATCTAGAGCTATCCAGTAAGGAAGACGATGAGGTCATCTCTCCTCAACGGCCACTATCCCCAAGAAGTTGAATGGGCCGAATGTAGGGGGCAGAGACGTTACCTCAATTCGGGTATATATACATAAAGTGAGGTTTAGTTTTAACGCACAATCATCAATACTCTCTCGTATTCTTAATTACCCATTCCTAAAACTGATTAACTTATTCTCACATCGGAGGTGAATCGGGGGGATCATCCCTCCCATTCTTCTCTTTGCAGGCTGAAGTCTACTTCTTTGGATGAAGACGAGGTCAGAAGGAATTAGGTTATAACATTTGGCGCCGTCTGTGGGAATACAGGATTAAGCACCGAGATATGAGATAATGACTAACGACAACGATAAACAGGGGCCTCTGAGATTCACTGATCCGAGACCCAACCCCACCTTGTAATCTGTGATTACCCCTCAGAATTTGGAGATAGATTTCGAGGAGGAGGCTGAAATAATCCCGAATCCTGAGGAACAGGCCATGTTGAGGAAGTTGAGAGCTGAGCGAATAGACAAGGAGAAGGGAAAATTGAAAGAGGCCGAAGAGGTTGAACATGCGAAGGCTCGGAAGAGGGAAGCTGATGCGCTGAAACTCAAGGCCATTAAGATGAGAAGGAAAGAGTTGGAACTGGAGGAGAAGGTGCTTAGAGCATCGCTTGAAGAAATTGAAGGAGCGAAGAGTTCTCGAAAGGAGAAACGGGTCTACTTTAAAGAAGATGAGTCCACATACTCTGACTCACACCACAGGAGAAGGAGAACGAAGGTCGTTTTGACATCGGACTCTGACAGGGAGGAAGATGACAACGTGTCCGGCACTAGACTTTCCAGGCTAGAAAAGGCCATGTTTGGGGATAGAAGATTCAATAAGAAACCAGTCGTTACCGAAGAGATTGAGGCCTATCGGCCACCCCTAAGAGAGGAGAAACAGTTTTCGAAGATGAAAGAGTTCAATGGGAGGGGAGATCCCGAAGACCATTGTGACAAATATAATTTATTAATGACTGGCATGGGTCACAGCCAGACAATGCTGTGTAAAATGTTCAAAATGTACCTGAAGGGGGCAGCATCGATGTGGTACAAATTACTTCGGCCATGGTCGATTCACTCCTATGAACAGCTGAAGGGAAAATTTATAAGGCACTACTCAAATCTGTGCCGAAGAGAGAAGGACATCGAAAACCTCATCCACTACCGACAGAGGGCAAATTAGTGCCTAGGCGACTATCTGGCCAGGTTCAAGGAGGAAGTAGGAATGGTGACCAATTTAAACAAAAACAAAGCTATGGGATTCTTGATTACAGGACTGGACCCGACCAAAGGTAAAAAGCTTTTGTCCTCACTTTAGGATTATTCCCCTAAGTCACTTAATAATATATATGTGGGGGGGAGAGAATATCCGAAGGAAGATGGAGATTCTGGAGGGGTATAGAGAGCACCAAAAAGAGGATCGAAATAGGTAATCCGGACGTTCTGACTATTCTCGAGGTTCCAACAGCTACTGAAGAGATGACCGTTGGAATGAAGGGAAGAAGAGGACTGACAAGGGCTTAGAAAGGTGAAGAGATAGAGATTCGATTGCATTTACACCCCTAATGCACCGATCTCAAAGATTCTCCATGAGATCAAATGCAAACCAGGCTTCGTTCGCCCTGCCAAAATGAAAATGGCCGATCACAAACTGCATGCGGACTAGTATTGTGAATACCGCCAAGATAAAGTACATAACACCGATGAATGTTTCCACATGAAGAAGTTGATAGAAAGAATGATTAAAGCGGGAGAATTAAACGAGTTTGTGAGGGACCTAAGGGAAAAACTTGAGAAGACTGACAGAGAAACCCGAGGCCCGAAGAAAGATATCGGGGAGAAGTAAAGACCATTTCGGGAGGCAGTGATCTTGGCCTGGACAACAAGAATTCTAGGAAAACATATGCTCGACAAGTCCAAAATTTATTTCAGTTCAACCCTTCTAGACAAGCCATGCCCCTCTCCTTCACCGAAGAGGACTATGAGCATGTCATATTTCCTCATGAGGATCCCTTGGTCACCAACCCCATATTGGGAGAGAACAAGATATGCAAGGTGATGGTAGATGGAGGCAGCTCGGAAAATATACTGTTCCATCAGACATACACCAAGATGAACTTGGAAGGACAAGAAATGGAGCCGTGTTGGGAGGCACCACTCGAAGCCTTCGGCAGACACCACATCCCTTCTGAAGGTACAATCACTCTCCCCGTTCTTATTGGTAAAATGCCCTGTACTGCTGAAAAATAGGTAAAATTCTATGTAATAAGAGTGGAAAGCTAGTACAATGCACTCCTCATCCGACCATTCTTGTCTGAATTCCAAGCTGTGGAATCTATACCTCACCTCAAGCTGAAGTTCCCCACATAAAAAGGGGTAGGAGAAATGAGGGAACACTAGAAAACAACAAGGATAATTATGCTCGTAGATCTTGAAAAAGATAAAGAGTACGAAGAAAGTGATTCAAATGGAAAAAGAAAGTGTTTGGAAGTCGAACCAAGTGGGAATAAACAATTACTAAACATTGAGTTAGAGAAATTCGGTGCCGACTTGTCATGCACCATCGTTGATTCGGCAACCGAAGTGGAAGAGGTCGAACTGTATGCAGGGTTCTCGGGAAAAATGGTCTATATAGGTAAAAATATGGAACTTGACCTGAAAGAGAAGGTTATCGCATTAGTCAGATAGTACCATGACGTCTTCGCCTGTGGTCCTGAAGACATGCCAGGGCTTGATCCAAAGACGGTCAAACATTGTCTTAACGTAAAGCCCGAGGCTAAGCCCGTCCGATAGAAGAAAATAACCTTTTCCGCAGAACAGCAGAAAGTCATTGAAGCCGAAGTTGAGAAACTGCTAGAGGCTAAGTTTATTGAATAGATTGAGTATCTGTATTGGCTCGCCAATGTGGTAGTGGTGAAGAAATCAAACAATGAATGGAGGATGTGTGTAGATTACACTGACCTCAACAAGGCTTGTCTGAAGGACCACTACCCTTTACCAAGTATTGATCAGCTGATAGATGCCACGGCCGTCCATCAGGTCATCAGCTTCCTTGATGCTTTCTCGGGATACCATCAGGTAGCCATGAACATGACATATATCCCGAAGACAGCTTTTATTATGCTGAAAGGGACTTATGCTTACATCAAGATGCCTTTTGGACTCAAAAAGGCGAGGGCAACCTTTCAGCGCATGATCAACAAGGTGATTAAGGAACATATCAGCCACAACATGGAATGCTATGTAGACGACATGATTGTTAAGTCATTTTTCAGGATCATGTCGAAGATCTCCAAGAATTCTTTGAGACTTTGAGGAAGAATAACATGAAAATCAACCCGAGCAAGTGCACGTTTGGAGTGGCTCGTGGAAAGTTCCTGGGTTATCTGGTAAGTGAACGGGAAATTGAAGCCAACCCGGAGAAGATAAAGGCGGTAGTGGACATGGAGCCTTTGAAGTATATCAGGGACATCCAAAAGCTGACAGGGCGACTAGCAGCACTCCGACACCTCATATCGAGGTCAACCAAAAAGGCCTTATACCTTTTTTGTCGTACTGAAGGGATCAAAAGCTTTTGAATGGGGACCCGAATTCCAAGCATCCTTCAAAAAAGTAAAAGATTATCTGACTAGGGCCCTCTACTGATGTGGCCGAGTCTGAAAGAAACGCTGCAACTCTATCTTGCCGTGTCCAATCGAACTCTAGGTGCGGTATTGGTGAAGGAACATGAGGGTAATCAACACCATGTTTTTTATGTGTCCCACATGCTGAAGGATGCAGAAACCTGGTACCCCAATGCTGATAAATTAGCATATGGGATGGTCATGGCTACCCAAAAATTGCGACATTATTTTCAAGGAAGGACTGTGCAGGTTGTGACCAATCAACCTCTTAAGAAGATTTTAACAAGAGCCAAAGCATCAGGGAGAGTAATCTCCTGGGCGATCGAGCTGGGCGAATATGATTTAGAATATGTTCCGAGAACATCCATCAAAGCACAAGCATTGGCCGACTTCATGGTAGAATGCACCTTCTCGGAATAGAAAGATCTGATGCCCGAAGAGTAGTTGAACCAACACCCAGGAAAGTGGAAACTTTTTGTTGATGGATCTGTGGCAGGGTCAAAGTGTGGGGAAGGTCTAATCTTGTCGTCTCCTGATGGGTTTGAGATATGTCAAACCATTTGGTTCACTTTTCCACTTACCAACAATAAAGCATAGTACGAAGCCCTCCTGGCTAGGATGAATTTGGCAAAGAATTTAGAAGCCAAACACTTGAGAGTGTTCAGTGACTCTATGTTGGTGGTAAAATACTTCTCAGGATAGTACGAGCAAAGGGACCCAAGAACCCGAGCCTATGCCACCAAGATAAAAGAACTATCTCTTTCTTTTCAAAAATTTTAATTGAGCCAGGTTGCCAGGGAAAACAACAGCAGGGCCGATGCACTGTCCCGTTTAGCTTCGACCGAGATTCAAAGTCTTACTGGCTCAATCTACCTGTCCGAAGTTAGGACCCTCTCGATCAATAAAAAAAGTGCATGGAAATTCATCAAGTAATAACATGGATGACACCGATCATCGCCTTCTTAGAGAAATGAACGTTGCCCCTCAGTAAGAAAGAGGCACAAAAAGACAGACATCGGGAAGCAAGCTACACTATTATTAATGTTAAACTATACAGGAGGTCAGCCTTATCTCCACTCCTTTGCTGCTTGGACACCAAATAGCAAACACGTGTTCTACAGATGGTCCATGAGGGCATCTGCGGTGAGCACCTTGCCAGAAGAGCCTTGGCCTTTAAGATTCTCCGACAAGGTTTCTATTGGCCGACAATGAGGGCCGATGCTCACTTGTACACGAAGAAATGCAGACAATGCCATATATTCAGCCCTATCCCAAAGCAACCCAGAGGAAATGGCTCAGTCTTAAGTCCCATCCCATTTGCAATATGGGCGGTAGACATTGTGGGGATCTTGCCAACAAGTACCAAACAGGCGAAATATTGCATTGTGGCTATCGACTATATGACCAAGTGGGTCGAAGCTCTCCCGTTAGCCACCATAACTGAGGCGACGAAGAAATTCATGCCGGAGCAGGTCATACTGAGGTTTGGAATCCCTAAAATATGTTTCTCTGATAATGGCACTCAGTTCATCGGAAACAAATTCCAAACCTTCCTGCATCACTTCGGAATTCAGTAGAAGTTCAGCTTTGTGGGGAATCCCCAAGGCCATGGCGCCATCGAAGCTGCAAATAAGATTATTTTTTAATGGCATTTAGAAGATATTGGGTGAAGCAAAAGAACTATGGGAAGAAGAGCTGCCTTGGGTCTTGTGAACTTACCGAATGACACCAAGGTCGTCCGCAGGAGAAACTCCCTTCAGGATATCCTATGGAACAGACGCACTAGTGCTAATTGAAGTGGGTCTCGAGTCTCATCGGACTGAAGTTTTTGATATAGAAAGCAACGAGGTCGGTCTACGAGGAAATATAGACTTCCTGGAAGGAAAAAGGGAAGTGGCCCATTAGAGGAATATGAAATACCAGCTTCAGGCCGCCCAATACTATGACTCAGGAGTTAAAAAAATTATGTTTTTTGTGGGAGACTTGGTACTTCGGGAACTAGCTACATCTATGCCCACCAAGCAAGGCAAACTTCAGCCTAATTGGGAGGGTCCTTACACAGTTTCTGAAGTGATCAGATCGAGGACGTATAAGCTGAAGACTTTGGTCAAGGAGTCCGTTAAAAACACATGGCACGCCTCCAGGCTCTGAAAATATTTTCAGTAAGGCATACGAAGCCCTGCTAGTTTTTTCAGTTTATCTAATTCCTTCATTTAACAATGAAAGCTACATGTTTTAGTCTCCAATTTGCTTAATTCCCATTCCTATTTAATGATACACTTCTAGTTATATACTGTGAATTGGAAATATATCCTTCATAAGGACAATATATAGATCAATATTATACTTATCCGAAGACATGTATTATATTTGTAAAAAAAAATTTAAGGCCTAGAATGGAGGCCAAAGAAGAAAAAATTTCACTAAGGCCCAGAATGGAGGCCGAAGAGGAAAAAATTCCTATATTTCACTGAGGCCCAAAATGGAGGCCGAAGCAGTGAAAATTTTTACAAATTTTCTAGAGCCCAGAATGGAGGCCGAAGAAGAAAAAAGTTTTAAAATTTCACTAAGGCCCAGAATGGAGGCCGAAGAAGTGAAAATTTCAAAAAAATTCCGAGGTCCATAATGGAGACCGAAGGAGAAAAAATATTAAATTTTTTCCGAGACCCAGAATGGAGGCCGAATTAGGGAAACTTTCAAAATTTCATTAAGGCCCGAAATGATGGCCGAAGAGGAAAAATTCTTATATTTCATTGAGGCCAAGAATGGAGGCCGATGCAGTGGAAATTTTTGAATTTTACCAAGGCAAAATTTTGCGCCAAAGAAGTAAAAATTAAAATACGCAGAAATGACAATAAAATTGTAAATTACATGAAGAGAGCCCGAAGGCAAATATAAGTTGGCCCGAAGGCAGAGATAATCCAGCCCGAAGGCAATAAATTTACATACAGATTCAGATAAAAATATAAATAAATTATTCTGAAAGATCTTCATCGGGATCAATGGAAACAACCAGCGGCTCGTCGGTATTTTCACGGCCAACGAGATCTTCCATGCCGACATCCAGCAGAAGCTTGTGATCTCAGCCTTGGCCGGCAACCTTGAGGACGGCCTCATCATAGCCCATCTAGAAGCAGCGGTCTTTCGTTCACTCCAACGTCTTCTTCTCCTTACAGAGCATCTTTATAGTTGTCTTCACTTGAGCGTTCTATTGTTCAACGCGCTTTTTGAGATGGACCACCTCTTCCTCCAGGCTCCGGTTGTTAGTGGCTAGGGCCGAAGCCTGACCCTCGAACACCTCCCGGGCTCTTTGCTCCCGCTCCCGCTCTTCCTCGGCCTTTGTGCACCGAGTTTCAAGATGACTATCCGCCCTCATCTGGGCTTGAGCATCCCGTACTTTGTCGGCTATGGCAACCGCCCAAGGAATAGCCTGACATGAAAATAAGGGAGGAGGAATAAGTACAAGCCAAACATCAAAGGGAAAATAAAAGAAAAGAAACATTAAGCATACAATTGAGAGTCGAGCCATTAGTTCACCGTGTGAGGCGCCGGAAGCCGCCCTCCCCAGGGCAAGCTTTTCTTCATTCTTTTTCCTCTTCCTGTCCAGGAGAGCTTGTCAGGAAGACACTGCAAGAAATAAAATAGAAGAAAGGTCAGGATTTGAAGCAACATGATGCAATAAATTTACAAGCAAAAAAAGAAAAACATGTAAGGGAAAGAAAAAATATATATGTAGCACCAATGAGTGTGGCTTTTTTTGTTACTTGAATTGGTAGCACACCAATACCTTCGGCCGGCCCTATGACCGATGGTGTAAAACCCCAAACTCTTTCTGTTCCTCCAAAAGTCATAGTGGAAGCAGAAAAGACGAGTCGACGGCTTGACGTCGGCCGTCAGGAAATGGCACTGGAATGTATTAATATGGATGAATCCATTCGGATCCATCTGGGAGAAGGAGATTTTCATCTGTCTAAACATATATTTTAACAATTTTAGGAGAGGAACATGGAAGCCACACTTCTTCGGAGATTCCGATGACACGGCCTCTGCACCCTGAAGGGACCGGGGGCAACTAAAGATACAGTTCAAACTTTTGGGTTGGTAGAGGTGGTAGGCCCCCCACAGAATCTAGTATTTGCCGTAGAATGTCTCTATGTCTGCGAGCCTCAGCTACGTGTGGTTGTTCGTAGCCGGGAAAGAAGCAACATCACTGAAGTGGGTCGGACCTCTAGGTACCGGAGGATCTCCCACAGATATCCGATACATAATCCTGCATTCGAAATTGAGGAATGTCAGCCGTGTACTCGGATCAAAAGATTGAAGAAAAGAAAAAAATGTGTGAAGGCGACCGAGTACAACAGCCCAGGATCAGTCTGGGGACTCGAGGGATCGGCTCCCAAGGTGTGTTCTAAAGCTTGGGCGTCCCAAAGGATACCCAAGGCCCGCAACACACTTGCATGCCATCTTTAAATCCCTACAAGGGCCCAAGTGAAAAAGAAAAAAAGAAGAAAAAAAAAAGAAAAGAAAAAAAAGGCGAAGTGAAGACCTAAGTGCCGAAGTATGTTCTAAAAGTCGAAGACTGTTTCAAGGTTTGAAGACGCCGAAGAATGTTCAAACCCAAAAACAGCCCACTTTGCATTCACTAAAAGGCTTCCTAAACCTAAGTTTACCCTAAAAGCCACTCAACCCGGAGAAAGGGTAAAAAAGAAAAAATATATAGAAGAAAAGGGACAGAGAACATGCCATATCAATACTCCACGCTACCACAGAAAGTGCATGCAAAGTCTAGACCTGAAAGCTAAAAAACAGAAAACATGGAACATTAAAGTAAAAGGAGAATCACTTCCTTGTGTTTGGGAAGTGTGAAGGCTATTGATAGAAACTTGATTTGTGTTGCCCATGATTGAATGCCTAAAGTTTCTACTTTTGCAGAGAGTTTGGAATTATAGAGAAATGTAAAGGAAAAGTTTGTAAGTAAAGACAACTATATATAGGGGAACTAGGGACATGACCCTTAGGTTCCTCGATCCAGGAGACGTTGGTTTTGAAACCAGCGGTGGAGATCAAGGCGTTTGGAATTCGACGGTTAAGATGGGGTTTGGGTATTTCGAGACAGGACAACTGTCATCATTAAGACATGCACAGGTTTCCAAGCGACACTCATCCCCAAAGAGAGTTCGTGGGCCGGAGCGTTGGGACTTCATCTTAAAAGATCATTCTCCGCCGAAACTCAGGGACATGTTGGAGGCCCACATTTCAGTATTGGGCCAAAGTGGAGTCGGTTTGACACAGGCTAAAAGATGGTGGGCCCATGAAATGGAGATCCGTAGCTATCCAGTAAGAAAGACGACGAGGTCATCTCTCCACAACGGCCACTATCCCCAAGAAGTGGAACGGGTCGAATATAATATGCAGAGACGTTACCTCAATTTGGGTATATATACACAAATGGAGGTTTAGTTTTACCACACAATCATCAATACTCTCTCGTATTCTTAATTACCCATTCCTAAAACCGATTAACTTATTCTCACAGTGGAGATGAATCGGGGGGATCATCCCTCGCATTCTTCTCTTTGCAGGCTGAAGTCTACTTCTCTGGACGAAGACGAGGTTGACAGAAATTAGGTTATAACGGTATCTAATACTCATGGAACTAGTATGACCACCGTGTTTCTGCTGCAACAAAGTTGTAGTCAGTGGGTCTGTAACATTATCATTACTATGCACTTTACATTTATATCTCCTTGATCATTAATCTCATTAATAAGGTGATATCGCCTAATGACGTGCCTAAACAGTCTCCTTGGCTATTTTAAAAGCATAAATACATTAGGCTTCCATTATGGAATCATCAATGTTCTTGCTATGAATTATTGCAGCTAACATCACTTATATTTAGACAAAACACAAAATAGACATAAACACATAATCATCCTTATCTGTCCAAAAATTAGGTTCAGAAACTAGAATTAGTGTAACTCTTTACAACTAGTTCCCTATCTTTTCCATACACCAAAAATAAATCTTTAGTCTTCTATGAATATTCTTGAAAACTATCCAGTGACCCTCACCTGGATTAGACCGGTATCTGCTCATCATGCTCAAAGCATACGAAACATCAAGATAAATACATATCATTGTATACATTATAAATCATATTGTTGAAGCATATAGAACTTTTTCAAAGGACCCTTATCATCTAATGATTTAGGGGTAGTTATCTTTTGAGATCACTATCCCATGAGACATCAAAACATATCTTTTATTTGTATCCTGCATCCTAAAATGATGCAATACTTTATCAATGTATGTACTCCGACTAGGTCGATTAATCTCCTTAATCTATCTTTATAGATCTTGATCCCTAATATATAGGTAGCATTACCTAAGTCTTTCATCGAGAAACTAGTCTCAACCAAGTCTTAACAGCCTGTAGAGAAGGTATGTCATTTCTGATTTGTTATATGTCATCTATATATATTACTAGGAATGCCACATGGCTCCCACTAACCTTCTTACAAACACATGGTTCATCTTCATTTCGAATAAATCCAATCTCTTTGATTATTCAACAAAATGAATATTCCATCTCCTTGAGGCTTGCTTCAATCTATAAATAAATAGAAGCAACTTACATACCATCTTAGCAAACTTTTTAATCGACAAAACCCTCGGGTTGTATCATATATACATTCTTTCAAGGCTCCAGATATAAGAAAGCAGTTGTGACATCCATTTGTCAAATCTCATAGTCAAAGTAAGCAGCTATTAATGCTAGCAAAATCCTGATGGACTTGACCATAGAAAATGGTGAAAAAGTCTCATCATAGTATATACTATGAATTTGTTTGAAACCTTTTTCCACTAGTCACACTTTATAGGTCTGTACTTTACCATCCATGTCAGTTTTCTTTTTGAAAACCCCCTTGCACCCTATAGGTTTTACCCCTTCGAAAGGATTAACTAAAGACAATACTTTATTTTGATAAATGGATTCCATATCAGATTTCATTGTCTCTAGCCATATCTCGGAGTCTGTACTGTTCATAGCATCTTGGTAGGTAAGAGGCTCATCATTATCCGTAAGTGTTATGGATCAAAAACTAAAGTATAATAACTGCTGTATTTATTACTAAGGAACGTGAGCTTCAAGGCTCGATTTGACTGCTATTGTGTTTCGTGACTCAATCTGCCTTAACAAGATGCCTACGTACCTTGCTGATTGCCAAGGATCAAGTCAAAAAACATAGTTCTGATTTGTGGGGTGAGGCCCCTTATATAGATGTTTTGGTCCTTGAATTGGACTTGGTATAGGAGACTTGGTAGTCAAGTCTCAGAATTAGAATGGACTTTGGAGTCCTAAATGGTAGGAAACTGATTCCTTATCATTCTAGGTCTCTTAGAGGCTAATCTGCAAGGATTTATGTCCTTATTGGGACTCTTCTCAACAGCTAATTTTTCCCTTATTAATTAATTTTAATTAATTATAAAATTAATTAATATTCAGGGTTTTGGGCCTTTTTTGTTCCATCAGACCTGATCTGGTCCATCAGTCCTGATCAATGTGTAAACCTTTTTGGTCTGAATGTCATACATCTTCTTATTGGGCCTAGTAGCCCAAATCATGTGTAATTAATATAATATTTAATTACATAATCAGGATTTATTTATCCTCTATCATTTGCCCCCAACTTTTGGGAAACCGTATAAGATTTCGCAAAAGATAAGTTCACTCATTCCCTTATAGGGTATCGTTTTGTGTAAAGTGTGGAGCGACCTACACATTTACAACTATTTGCCTTGTACGCGGATTCAGGGTCGTTTAAAAACTTCCTTTTTATTTTCTTACATTTTCCTTATTTTTAGGAATTTTCTGGTATTTTTTAGGAATTTTCCCTTTATATCCAATTTTTCTGCAATTTTTCAAAAACATTTTCTAACTTTCAGCCCTTTTTCGACCAGGATCCTAGTCGAAATTTCGACCTGGATCCTAGTCGAATTCTGGGCCAGCCTCTTAATCCTGGACGAAGGATTTTGACTAGGATCCACGACCTGGATTTTGACCAGGATCCTAGTCGAACCTTCGACCTGGATTTTGGTCGAAACTTCTGTCCTTGTTTGATTCCTAGTCGAAGGATTTCGACTAGGTTCTACGACCTGGATTTCGACCCACATCCTAGTCGAACCTTCGACCTGGATTTTGGTCGAGATTTCCAGCCTTATTTGATTCCCGTTCATAAGGTTTCGACTAGGAATCACGATCAGGGTTTCGACCTGGATCCTCGTCGAACCTTCGACCTGGATCTTGGTCGAGATTTCCAGCCTTATTTGATTCCTGCTAGTAAGGTTTCGACTAGGAATCACAACCAGGGTTTCGACCTGGATCCTAGTCGAACCTTCGACCTGGATCTTGGTCGAGATTTCCCGCCTTATTTGATTCCTGTTTGTAATGTTTCGACTAGGAATCACGACCAGGGTTTCGACCTGGAACCTGGTCTTATTAATAAGTGCTTTTCTGGCTTCTGTTCGAAAGAATTCGAACCGGATCCATGACTTCAATTTCGACCTCAATCCTGGTCTTTTTATCCCGCATTTTTTGGGCGCCTGTTCGAAATGATTCGAATAGGATTTACGACCAGTGTTTCGACCTCAATCCTGGTCTTTATTGGGCTTCTCTTAATCCAACTTGGATTTAGCTTTGTTTGGGCCTTTACCTTTCCAAATCCTTTTTGGATTTGGGCCTCCACTTTTCCAAATCCTCTTTGGATTTGGGCCTCCACTTTTTCCAAATCCTTTTTGGATTTGGGCCTTGTTTGGGCCTCCACTTTTTCCAACTCCTTTTTGGATTTGGGCCTTGTTTGGGCCTTCACTTTTCCAAATCCTTTTTAGATTTGGGCCTCGTTTGGGCCTTCATATTTATTGAAGATATTCTGGAAGGTTCCAGAACTTAATGACATTAAAGATACCCTGGAACATTCCAGAATTTGGGCTTTTTCTTTGGGCCTTCAGTTTAATGGGCCTTTCTGCCTTTTCATCTCCCCTTTTCCTCCTATATAGAGGAGTGACTAGGGTCACTCATTTCTCACATTCTCATTTCTTCCCCTTTTCTTCTCCTAAAGATCTCAGAGAAATAATGTGTAGGTCAGAGTTTTTGAGCCCCAAAACTTTTACTTAGCAAGCCTGCCCCTTTTTGCATTGTTACTTCAGGTAAAATACCTTTCTCTCTTCTTTTCTTTTGCTCATTTTTGCATAGCTCGTGTTTCAAAATTGTCTTCTTTTGCTCCCTTTTCTCAGATGGCTGATAAGAGAATTACACATTTGGCCAAGATGAACGTGGCCAAAAAGTCCAGTGAGTTCCCCATTCGATCGAGGTACACTTCCTTGATTGATATGATCAACAGCCGAGGGGATGAGTACCCATCTGACGCGCATCTGGACGCGCATGACCATATCAGTGTCTTCTAGGATCCAAAGGAACTGGACAAGTTGGCTGCTTGTTTCAAAATCAAGGAGCCCTTCAAGTTGGTTCTTGCGGGTCTGGCTGACAGGGCCTGTCAATGGAGGAAGGACGCACTATGCATCTACAGGGACATTCTAAGGGCAGGTATTAGACTCCCCTTTCACCTATTTATCCCTGTTTTGCTAGTTGATGTGGGCATCAGCCCTTGCCAACTCCCTCCAAACTCTTGGAGGTTGATTCTGTGCTACTTGTCGCAATGTGCCAATCACAACGTCCCTACCTCGGTCGCTGTATTTAGAAAGATTTTTCAGTTCAAGAACAGTCCCGACAAGAATCTGGGGTGGGTTTCTTTGAACCAGCGCCCAACCGTTCCCCACATAGTGAACGAGAAGTCCATCCCTGACAATAATTTGGAGTGGAAGAAAGATTTTCTGTACGTCTTTTGGGAGGGCGGCGATTGGGGCACCCTCTTTCGTTCGTCTTTTGGGCTAGCTGTAGATGGGAGCCCTAATGATATAGTTTTGTCTGAGGAGACCAGAGCTTTCAACCTCCTTACTCAAGATAATGGGAATTCCCACTCTTGGGATCTTATCAGGGAGACCCTTCTTGTAGAACGTGGCCTTTCTCCCATTCTTAAAAAGAGTGTGTTTCCTTCCTTCTTTAGTTGTCTTCATTTCTCCCACTTTTTACTTTGCTAATTTCTCAACTCACTTATCTTATTTGTTGTAGTGGCTGAGAAGATCGACGAGGCTACAAAGCCTAAAGACCTGGAAATGACCAGGATGAAACGTGCTGGGAAGGTTTTCAAAGACCCGCGCCTCGGGGATCGCTTCCCAGAGTTCCTACTCCTGGAGAAGGAAGCAGGCGAGGAAGGCCCCAGCCAATCTTTACGTACAAAACAAAAACCAGGGGCTTTCTTTCAACCTTCTTGGGGAATCCGGGGAAATGATTCGATTGTTGCCAACACAGCGCTTGCCAAGGAATGGTCTATGCATTCTATTTCTCCTGTGGATTATCATGATCTTGTCCTTCAACAGGACTTGGAGGCTAAAGACCTTTTCGGAGCTCAGGCCTTGGCTACGGTACATTTTTTTTGAAATCTATAGCTTCCTGCCGCAATTTTTCTTGTTTCTTACTTTTCCTTTGTTTCTTGCAGGTGAACGTCCATTTTCAAGGGGCAATTCACCAAGCCAAGGCTTGGAAAGTTGGTCTGGAAGACACAAACAAGAAGCTGGAGGAGGCTAACCAGCGTATAGAGGCTCTTGAAGCTCAACTTGCCTCCTCAACTTCTGATCTTGAAACGACCAGGGTTGAGATTGTCATTCTCAAGGCTCAAAAGGACAAAGCATTTAACGGCTAGATGGATACTCAAGATTTCAAGGACTTAATGGTGGAGCATGATGCCCTCCTACATCCAGTCAGCTATAAGGAAGGCTGGGACGCTGCTGTGGAGGCTATCCAGGAAGAGTTTCCTGAGGTTCTTGAACAAACTTCTTTCCCCTGCCCTGTGAAAGTCCCAGAGCCAAGGCCAAAAAAGGAAGGAGCTTGAATCTAGCTCTGAAGAGGAGGAATCTTCTTCTGAGGAGGAGATCAAGCCTGTTATAAAGAAGGCCAGGGTAGAAGAGCCACCAAAATGAGCATCTCCTAAACCAGCGTATCCTACGGTATCCAAAGCGTCCAAGGATAGTTCCGAGGAAACCTCTGCGGAGACTTCCGAAGCGACTTCTGAGGGACCGACTGAAGAGACGTCCGAGGAGACTTCAGATAGTGGTTCTGAAGAATCTGGGCCTTCCAAGGCCTAAGTTTTATGTATTTTTTCTTTTTTAGACAATATCGAACTTTGTAATTGACTTTTACTATTTTCATTTGTATTATCCAAGTATCATCGTGTTTTTTCCGAGTTTTTGAACTCGAGTTTATAGCTTGGTTTTATCCTTCACAATGCATCAATCTAATAGGCTAGAATAAGCTGAACGCTTTTATTATAACTTGGTATTCTTGATACCTTACATGAGATGGGTTCAACCCTGATAAAATCTAAACATATCTTCTATAAAAAATCCTAAGCAATCAAAGCTTCAAGGTGCTTTTAAACCTACTTGTCACTCTGACAAGTAAGAATCGTGCTTTAACTATTTTACACATAGTAAACCTTCAGGTTTTGCGCATGCCAAGTTCTCGGGACTTCAAAACTATCCATAGTCTCCAGCTTGTAGGTTCCTCTACCTTGAACGCTCTTAACCTTGTACGGCCCTTCCCAGTTTGGGGAAAGTTTCCCTTTCTGCCCTACACAAGAAGCTTCCACCTTCCTCAGGACTAAGTCACCTTATTTGAAGAACCTTTCTTTAACCCTTAGGTTATAGTAGAATGAAGCCTTTTTCTAATATTCCACTATCTTCGCATGTGCCTCATCTCGTACTTCATCAATGAGATCCAGGGCTAACCTTTGCCCTTCCTCATTTTCCTCAACATTGAAAGCTTGAATCCTGGGGTAGGAATGTGATATCTCTACAGGAACAACTGCTTTTGCCCCATATGCTAACATGAAGGGAGTTGCTCCAGTCGTGATTCTACAAGTAGTCCTATAGGCCCATAGTATTGGGAGTATTTCATCCACCCAGTTATTCCTCGACTTCTCGATCCTCTTCTTTAGTCCATCCAAGATTATTCGATTCGCCACTTCTGCTTGCCCATTGGCTTACGGGTGAGACACAGAGGTGAATCGTAACTCAATTTCATTCTCCTCACAATACTTCTTGAATTCCTCATTGTTGAATTGTGTTCCATTGTCAGTGACTAGGATGCGGGGAATTTCATACCGGCACATGATATTTTCCCACAGGAATTGTGCAACCTGCTTAGTTGTGATTTTGGCCAAAGGCTTGGCTTCAATCCACTTAGTAAAATAATAAATGGCTACAATCAGGAACTTCCTTTGTGTCGTGTCCATGGGGAAAGGCCCCAGTATATCCATTCCCCACATAGCAAAGGGGATGGGCGAGTTGATGGAGGTCAGCATCTCGGGGGGTTGTCTAACAACTGGTGCGTGCTTCTGACAGCGGTCACACTTTTTCACATATTCTTTGGCATCAGCCATCATTTCTGGCCAATAGAAGCCTAAATGGGTTATCTTATGAGCTAAGGCTCTGCCCCCCTAGTGTTGCCCACAAATACCTTCATGTACTTCTTCAAGATCCAAGCGTGCTTCATCGGGCCTGAGACACCTTAAGTAAGGAACCACGAAAGATCTTTTGTACAGAATTCCATCTATCAAAGAGTATCTTAGTGCTCGAACAGCCATTTTCGTGCTTCAGTAGCATCATTCGGCAACCAATCGGTTTGAATATGAGTCTTAATGGGATCTATCCATGACGTCCCCATACCTATAGGAGCTACAAGCTTAACATCAATGCTCCGTGTCTTCAGAACATGGAAGTACACGCTTCTTGAACTTTCCTCTATCTCCGATGAAGCAAACTTTGATAACGCATCTGCCTTGACATTTTCCTCCCTCAGAATGTGCTCAATATGGCATTCATTGAATTGGGTCATCACAACCCTTACTAGGCGCACATATTTAGCCATCGTATCATCCCTTGCCTCAAACTATCCCTTGACTTGGGATATGACCAGCTTTGAGTCTCCACAGACTTTTAAGTTCTTAACTCTAAGTGTCCCTGCTAATCTAAGACCAGCTATCAGAGCTTCATATTCTACCTCATTGTTTGTGGTTGGGAAGTCTAACTTCACAGCATACTCAATTAAGAACCCATCAGGGCTTTGTAAAACCAAACCTGCTCCACTTGAATTTGTTTTTGATGCTCCATCAAAATAGAGAACCCAGTATTCTTTCTCCTTATCAACCTTTTCTTTGTCCTTCTTACCAACTTCCTTGTCTCGAGGTATGGTATCTTCCTGCCCCTCGACTTTTTGGTTGGGTATGGTACACTCCATCACGAAGTCAGCCAATGTCTGGGCTTTTATCGCCGTTTGTAGCTTATACTTGATGTCGAATTCTCCCAACTCTATTGCCCACTTAATCATCCTTCCACTAGCCTTGGGACTATGAATGATATTTCTCAGGGGTTGATTTATTAGCACCTCAATCTTGTGAGCCTGGAAGTAAGGACGCAACTTTCTCGAAGCCATTACCAAGGCTAAAGAAAACTTCTCAATAGTGGAATAATTCAACTCAGCTCCATGCAAAATTTTACTGACATAGTACACGGGTTTCTGGATTTTCAGTTCCTCCTTAACCAATACAGCGCTCAAGGCATTCTCTGAAATGGCCAAGTATACGTATAAAACTTCATTAAAAGTTGGCTTGGCCAACAACGGGCCTGAGCCATATATTTCTTTAATTCCTCAAATTCCTTCTGGCTTTCCTCACTCCATTCAAAATCTTTGACCTTCTTTAAGGATTTGAAGAATGACAAGCACTTGTCCCCTAACTTGGAGATGAAACGTCCCAGCGCAACAACCCTTCCTGTGAGTTTCTGAACCTCTTTGATAGTTTTTGGTGGCTCCATGTCCAGGATTGCCTTTATTTTATCGGGATTGGCCTCGATTCCTCTCTTGGAGACCATTAATCCTAAAAAATTTCTAGACCCTACTCCGAAAGCACACTTCGTAGTATTTAACATCATCTTATGATATCTCAGGGCCACAAAAGCTTCCCTCAAATGGGTTATATGATCAGTCTTTACTAGAATTTTGACAAACATGTCATTAACATAGACTTCCATGGTCTTGCCAATAAGATCCTTAAAAATTTTATTTACCAACCTTTGATAGGTGGCTCCTGCATTCTTGAGACCAAATGCCATAACAAGATAACAATAAACACCAAAGTCAGTGATAAATGATACCTTTGGAATGTCGTCCGTGTGCACCTTGATCTGATTGTATCCACTAAATCCATCCATAAAGCTCAACATCTCATGCCCAGCAGTGGCATCTATCAAAGTATCGATCCTTGGTAACGGGAATTAGTCCTTAGGACAGGCATCATTCAGATCAGTGAAGTCCACACACATCCTCCATTTTCCATTGGCCTTCTTTACCATTATAGGGTTTTCTAACCATTCCGGAAATTGAATCTCCTCAATGAAACCATCCTCTAAGAGCTTCTCTACTTCCTGTTTTATAGCTTCTTGCATCTCTGGAGCAAAACTTCTTTTCTTGTGCTTCACTGTCTTCCGATTTGGGTCCACATTCAACTTATGAGTAATCAGTTCTGCGTCTATGCCTGGCATATCAGCTGTTGACCATGCAAATACGTCATTATTTTCTTGCAAAAATTTCACCAACTTCCCTCTAAGGGCCTCCTCGAGCGTGGCTCCAATAAAAGTCACCTTCTCAGGATCTTCGGGGGCTAATGGAATTGAAACCAAGTCTTCTGCTGGCTTTCCTCTTTTCTCATCATTCTCTCGGATATCCAGATCTTCAATAGGAAGAACCTGCCCCCCAACTCCATCTGCGCTAAAAAAGGCCACATAACAACTTCTAGCCATTTTTTGATCTCCTCTCTCTTCTCCGATCCCATCCCGGGTTAGAAAATTCATAACTGAATGGTAGGAAGAAGGGACTGCCTTGAAAGCGTGTATCCCTGTCCTTCCCATGATAGCGTTGTAAGTCGAACAAGCCTTCACCACTATAAAGTCCAACATCTGAGTTGCTTGCCTTGGTTCCTGTCATATGGTTGTTGACAACTTGATTATCCTTCTACGGGGCACTCCACTCCCGTAAATCCATATATCGGCATGTCGGTTGGGGTCAATTGGGAGTCGTTATATCCCATCCTTAAAAAGGTGTTATGAAGCAAGATATCCACTGAAGCACCATTATCCACAAGGACCCTTCTCACCGGGCTGTTCCCTATTATCGGGGTTATGACCAACGGGTCGTCATGGGGAAATTTCACACCCTCCAGATCAGAATCATCAAAAGACATTGTTACTCCTGTCCTGGCCCTCTTCGGGGCTTCCCCAACAATATGCATAACTTCTCGAGCATACGCTTTCCTGGAGTTCTTAGATAACCCAGCAGCAGTTGGTCCTCCAAAAATTATGTTTATCACAGGCCCTCGGGGTCGCGGTCCTCCGAAGATTTTATTTATCACCGGTCCCCTAGGTTGGGGATTTCGCCCCTGATCTTCTTGATCTCTTCTTCGATTGTCAAAGTTTTGTCTACGTTGTTGCTCCTGTCTCCTCCATCTCCAGTGTACTTATTCAACCTCCCTTTTCTAATAAGGAACTCAATTTCATCTTTCAGTTGCCTACACTCATCGGTGTCATGACCAACATCCTTGTGAAATCTACAATACTTGCTCTTATCTAACTTGGCAGGATCGGCCTTCAAGGGCTTAGGCCAGCGAATATCTCGATCTTTCTCGATTTCCATTAAATTTGGCACCTTGGAGCATTTAGCTTAGCATACTCAGTAAATTTTTGTCCAGGTCCTCCTCTCTTGGGAGTTGAGTCAGGATTCTTTGAGCCATACCTGACAGGGTTTGAGGAAAGGCCCGATACTTAATAGCGTCATTCACGGGCTATAGCAACAGTGCATTGGAGAATGTCCTGACATGATTGGCAGGATCTCCAGTGCCATCATAAGCTTTAATAGTGGGCATCTTGAACTTCCTTGAGATATGGGCATTCATTATTTCTTCAGTGAATGGTGGAGTAGGATCATCAGGATCTCCAAGGGGAAGAAGATTGCTTGGATTAGCCCTTGGGAGAATAACCCTTCTCTGTATCGAACCATCCAGGTCTATAATAGGGGGAGGATTCCTCCCCTTTAGGGGTAATGGGGGTCTGGTGTTCTGGTGTGACTCCAAGTCATGCTCCAGCCTTTCAATCTCAGCCTCATGAGCCCTGATCCTTTCCTGCACTTCTTGGGAATTCGTCCCTTGGGTGCTCCTAGGACGTTGGCGACCATCAGCCATCGGCTCTTTTCCAGCACGCCTCCTTCTTGGGGCCACTTCATCATCTGAAGATTCAGAGTCTCTCTAAGTGTAAGGACCAGAAAATTCCCGATCCTCAGGGATTGGAGCCAAACCTTGTATATAGGGGGGCGATCGCCCTCGTGCTTCACTCCGCCCAGCATGTTCGCTTCCTCCAACCTCGGGGTAAAGGGGCATCCCATATGGGGGGTTAGTAGTCACAATAGTTTAATACTCATACCCAATGGGTCGAGAATTCACAGGTGCATGCAGTTGTTGAACTTGGGGATTCATACCTTGAGTAGCCGAGGGAATCGTCCCTTGTGGCTGCGGTTCAGTTGCCCCTATCCGGGCTTCTCCTTGTATGGCTGCACAAGTTGAATGAGAAGGTACCTCCACGGTTGACGAAATCACTTGGGTTGTCCCCGTTGGTGTTCCTCCTTCAAGGGCTTTAACTGTTCTCCGTGTTCTCGCCATTGTTGTCGTTGTGATTCCCACAGACGGCGCCAAATGTTATGGATAAAAAGCTAAAGTATAATAACTACTGTATTTATTACTAAGGAACGTGAGCTTCAAGGCTCGATTTGACTGCTCTTGTGTTTCGTGACTCAATCTGCCTTAACAAGATGCCTACATACCTTGCTGATTGCCAAGGATCAAGTCAAAAAATGTAGTTCTGATTTGTGGGGTGAGGCCCCTTATATAGATGTTGGGGGTCCTTGAATTGGACTTGGTATAGGAGACTTGGTAGTCAAGTCTTAGAATTAGAATGGACTTTGGAGTCCTAAATGGTAGGAAACTGATTCCTTATCCTTCTAGGTCCCTTAGAGGCTAATCTGCAAGGATTTATGTCCTTATTGGGACTCTTCTCAATAGCTGATTATTCACTTATTAATTAATTAGGAAATTAATTAATATTCAGGGTTTTGGGCCTTCTTTGTTCCATCAGGCCTGATCTGGTCCATCAGGCCTGATCAATGTGTTAACGTTTTTGGTCTGAATGTCATACATCTTCTTATTGGGCCTAGTAGCCCAAATCATGTGTAATTAATATAATATTTAATTACGTAATCAGGATTTATTTATCCCCTATCAGTAAGCATAACATCACCATCTTGAGTCAACAGAAATCCATAATTTTTCTCGGGCTCATGGTGAATCCTATTAGATCTACGAACAAACTGTGTTTCTTGAACAAAATTACTTTCAATATTTTGATGTATATCATGATCTTGTTCCAACTCTGGATCAATGTTATCATGTGCTTCTCGATCTACATCGAGATATATTATCCTCCCACTGGTTTTCTTAGAAAGTAGTTCTCCCACAAGAAGTACAGTGTTCCGAGCAACAAACATTTTATTCTCAGAAGGATTATAAAAACTGTACCCTTAGTCTCACTTGGGTATCCTACAAAATAAGATCCATCTAATTTGGTCCAAGCTTGTCAGAGGATAAACATTTCAAAAAGCTTCACGTCCCCAAATTTTCATAAATGACATGCTATGAAGTTTCTCAGTCCATATATCATATGGAGTCTTTTGAACCACTTTTGTCGAAAACTTGATTAAATGTATATACAGCCATTTCTAGAACATAACCCCAAAAATTAATTGGAAGATCCGCTTGACTCATCATCGATCGCACTATGTCCAACAAAGTACGATTTCTCCTTTCAGAATCTCCATTCTATTGAGGTGTTCCAGAAGGAGTAAGTTGTGATACAATATCACACTCCTTCAAGAAACTCTTAAATTTGAGGCTTAAGTATTCTTCTCCACAATCTGATCGTAAAACTTTTATACTTTCCTCTGTTTGCTTTTCTGCTTCGACCTTATAGTCTTTAAACATTTCAAAAGAATCAGATTTGTTCTTCATACGAACCACATATCCATATCTACTGAAATCATCAGTATATGTTAGGAATTAGTATAAGCCACCCCTTATCATCATACGCATTCGACCAAATACATCATTATGTATAAGTCCTAATCATTCGGTGGCCCTTTCACCTGATCAGGTAAAAGAAGCTTTAGTCATTTTGCCAATGAGACAAAGTTCACATATTTTGTATGATCAAAATCAAACTTATCCAAGTATCCATCTGTATGTAACTCAGAAATGCGTTTCTCATTAAAATGGCCTAAACGACAATGCTAGAGGTAATGTTTGATTTGAGTCATCGTAGAACATATAAATTGTTAACTAATTGTGCAACATTATAAGTCTTATCATTGAAATAGAATGAAAACTGTTTTTTATTTTTTAAAATGAAATAGCTTTCTTGTCCTTATAGGTAAAATTAGGTACGAGTTCCTTTAACTAGAGAAACAACCTTTACTCCAATTCTAACCCGATACCTGAAACTTGACCATTGCTGGTCTTCTTCTTTAGATCTTCCAAACAAGCTCGACAATTAAACTTCCAATCATCCAGTTATTTCCACAGAAGTGACAATCATCTCCTTTAGAAACACCACTATCAGGCTTTAAAATCCCTTTGGGATTGGATGTTGGTTTGGCACCGAATAAGATCAAATTTTCACTTTGCCTGTCCATTATACTCTCCCATTTGCATTTCATATGTACACCATCAATATGGACGTAGTTCATGCATTTACCATGTTATTTTCAGTAGTTCTAAACATGCCTAACAACTTAGTGGATATTTTATCTATCTCATTCATTTTGTTCACAACAAATTGAGAATAAAAGTTCAAAGATTGCTTGATCAAATCAAGTTGAGTCTCTAGACCATTTTTGAAACCCAAAATATCAAGGTACATATACCTATCTTCTTTAGAACATGTGGTCCAACCGGATATCATTCTCCCATTAAGGTAAAATTATAGTGACTTATTATTGTCAAATATTTTTGACGAGCCTATCCTTCAAACAACCTTTGAAGGTTCTCAATCACATCATAAGCATCATTATGCTCTTGTTGCTTCTAAAGATCAGCACCCATAATTGCAAGCATGACACATGAAACATCAGTTGCATAATCAATTTGCTTATGGTAAGCATTTTCTTCAGCACATGTTTCATTCTCAGCTAGAAAAATAAGGGAGGGGATTGAGTGACATCCTTGAACCCGAGAACAATCCTCAAGTTCCCATGTCAGTTGAGGAAATTATTTCATGTCAGCATGTCCTTCTCAAGGACTATTACATATAGAAGTTATTTGTGTTATTTGTCATTTGATATCTATAATATTAAAGTGCATAAAATTAATTAGTCTACATGTAACGCCCCCAAATCCGGGGTCAGAGGATTTGGTCGTTACTATGAAATATCAATCCAAATCAACCTATTTAATCAATAAACAAATTCCAGAAGAAGATATTTAACATCTATGACCCCAACCTAATCCAAGATCTTTTAAGGTTATAGTTCTAAAAACAAGATATCCAAATTCTAAATATAATTTTTTCACTTTCTTTTAAAACTCTTTTCAACAAATTCCAACTCAATACTAAACCCACTAGTATAAATTCGAAAAGAAGTATACTAGGCCCAACTATACATTACACAACTATAATATAATATAATATAAACAACTTTACACAATAAAACTTACACTAGTCTGCAAACCCTGGACCAACCACCTTCCAAAAGCTTCTTCTTTGCTTCCTCGAATTACGCGGCTAAACAATGCAAGTTAATCCTCACTAGCGGTTAAATTTAAAAACAGGAAAGTATGAGCAAAAGAAATGCTCAGCAAGTTCATTATAGTATATATATGGTCTTTTTGATATAAAACCGACATCTGCAGTTGAGCAGAACATTAAAAGTCATAATTGCTGAATCAGAAAATTTAGTTAAGGAATCTCAAAATTGATTCCTAATTTGTATTCAAAACCCTTTCGATATTTTTGAGTGAAATGCTTTAGCAATACTTTGAATCTTGACAAGAATAAAACTCACAAATCGGTGTATGAAAACAGTTATGGGAACAGGAATCATAACGTATTTACGAAAATAAGTAAAACATGTATAAACAGGATATCAACAACTAGCATGCTTTATAGAAAACGTATCATCAGTTGTGTGCTGTGTGAATACCAGAGTCCAATTTTAGCATGCTATTTTCATTTATAAATCTACTGTTCCATTACAGGAAACACAAAATCATAAGTTATGTTACGGGAACCACTAAACCAAGATCAGATATATAATTGGACGAATCCTAAGGATAGCTGATTAGTCTATCCCACCATAAACCTGTTCTGGAACTCAGAGACTAGCTAGGTCTTTGTCACGCTGGACTAAGCGGTTCAAATAAGGCACGTAACCAACTTAGCCTCTTATGCAAACCCGCTGGGCCATTACGGCACAATTTCCAAAATCTTTTCCAATTTTAATCACTTATACCCATCTCCTTTAAAATTATTATATCACAGCACAATTTCCAAAATCTTTTCCAATTTTAATCACAATTTAGAGATAGGAATTTTCAGAAGTTACTTTTCCCTAAAACATATTGTAAATGAATATTTTTAAATACAGGGGAGACGTAACTTAAAACGTTTTGTACCTGTACGAGAATAAAAATACAGTTTATTCATATACGCTGAACCATAAAAGAATGGTCAGGGGTACTTGCATAAACATAATCATTTAATTTAGCGATATGCAAAACATTAATCTATTCAGAAGTGGGAATATAGAAGAATACTTGCATAATCATAAGAAGTTTGATATGTAAAATATTGAACTATTCTGGAATTAGAATTGCGTAGAAAACTTGCATAATAAGGTTCAAAATAGACATCACTTGAACAGTAAGTGAAGATAGGGATACTTGCCTTTGATTTTTAGCAGTTAGTCACACTCGTAGCAACGCGATTATCTCAGTCTGACATCTCAAGACACCACCGTCTTTTACTTTGCTAAATCTCTGTTTTGCTGCTCATGTAGTGCTGCAACTCAATATTCCATACTATTCAACTCTACTCTTCATCCATTTCATCTGGTCCTGATCGTCTTGAAAGACTCGCATCTATAATTAAAAAATAACACTTTAATCGTCTAAATGATAACTACTCGACGAACTGCGCGTCAAAACCCTATCGTCTACCCATACGATAGTCCACGCATAAAAAATATAGTCAAATATAAGACTTTTGTCTCACGTATGCACATAATTCACATAACATATAAACACATGCCTTGGTTTGTTAAAAGGTTCGACTCGATACGTTTAAAACTGAATTATCAAAAATATGATTTATCGATCAATAATCGACTCAGAATGACTCGTAAAATAAGGGACCTTTCAAAAAAAGAATTTGGGTCTTGAAAGTATTTTTAATGAAAGCAAAATATATTTCTGAGTCTAGACGTGTTCGTTTCGTATTAAACGGACAAACAGTCTATTTATTATGAATAAAATAGGAATAAATCAAAACAAATTATAAATAATTGAATCAAATTATGATTTTCAAAAATAATAAAAAAAAATTGAAATTAAATTAAATATTTTACAATTTTTTTCCGAAATAGGGTCTTTGTAAAATGGACTTTTCCCCGGGGTCATAACCCCTCAAAACCAATCACAAACAATACAATCCAACTATATTCTAATAAAATTAATAAATTAAAAACACATAATAATTTATATTTGCACATATATACACGCCATAAACGAAAAACACGGCCACCTAAACAAAAATTCGGACCAAAAGTGACTTCTCCAACAACTTCTAAAAATTACGAAATAAATATATAAACACTAACATGCTATAATATACACAAGTACGAAAGCGGATTTTTGAAATCGTTACCCAAAATAAATTTTGATCACCCCGAAGAGAATATCTGTTGTTCGGAAAATATCTTTAGAAAAATCCGAAATTCATGGCCATAAACATATACACGCTGAAATGTGAAGTAATCAATGTCGTCAAACTCCTTTTCTATGCCGCGAAAATAAATTAAAAAGGAAAATGTGCTCCACATATTTTCTTCTCAAAACCTCGTAATATATATACCTATGCGTAGGTATCGAAGCGCTGATTGTTTATATATATAACAATTCAAATTTGGACGGACGGTTTGTAAGATATGAATTTTTGAAAATTAAAAACATATAAAACTGGGAGAGAGAGGACAGACAGAGAGAGGAAGAAGAGAACAGAAGGGGGCGGCGGTGGAATAGGAGGGGGGAAAGAAAATGTGATAGGGGAGGGGGGGTGGGGGTACGTGGGTAGTTTATAGGATTTTTGTTTTTTTTTTCTTTTTCTTCTAACTAAAAATCAATACAAATCAATTAGTTCAAAATTAATAAATAGCGGAGAAAAATATTTAATCAAATAAATATAAAATTGATATCAAAATTCCCCAAAAATTATGAATATTTCAAAAATGTAAAAATACAAAATATTTGGAAGTCCCACGATGATAGTGAATAAATAAATCCTGATTACGTAATTAAATATTGCATTAATTACACATGGTTTGGGCTATAAGACCCAATTAGAAGATGTATGACATTCAGACCAAAAAGGTTAACACATTGATCAGGCCTGATGGACCAGATCAGGCCTGATGGAACAAAGAAGGCCCAAAACCCTGAATATTAAGTAATTTTGTAATTAATTAATAAGGGAAAATCAGCTATTAAGAAGAGTCCCAATAAGGACGTAAATCCTAGCATATTAGCCTCCAAGGGACCTAGAAGGATAAAGAATCAGTTTCCTACCATTTAGGACTCCAAAGTCCATTCTAATTTTGAGACTTGACCACCAAGTCTCCTACACCAAGTCCAATTTAAGGACTCCCAACATCTATATAAGGGGCCTCACCCCATAAATCAGAACTACGTTTTTTGGCTTGATTCTCTAATTACAGGGATACATAGGCATCTCGTAAAGGCAGAGTTAAGCTACGAAACACGAGAGCAGCCATTAAAGGCCTTGAGCTCCCGAACCTTAGTAATAAATACAATAATTATTATACCTTAGTTTTTGATCCATAACATTTGACGCCGTCTATGGGAAGTCACAACAACATCCATGGCGAGAACAAGGAGAACAATTAGAGCTCTTGAAGGAGGAACACTAACGGGGACAACCCAAGTGATTTCGTCAACCGTGAAGGTACCTCCTCATTCAACTTATGCAGCCACCCAAGGAGAAGCCTAGATAGGGGCAACTGAACCTCAGTCACAAGGGACGATTCCCTCTGCTACTTAAGGTACGATTTCCCAACTTCAACAACTACATACACCTGTGAATTCTTGACCCATTTGGTATGAGTATTCAACTGTTGTGACTACTAACCCCTCATATGGGATGCCCCTTTACCCCGAGGTTGGAGAAAGTGGACATGCTGGACGGAGTGAAGCACTAGGGCGATCGCCCCCTATATACGTGGTTTGGCCCCTATACCAGAGGATCAAGAATTCTCTGGCCCTTACACTGAGAGAGACTCCTAATTTTTGGATGATGATGTGGCCCCAAGAAGGAGGCGTGTTGGAAAAGAGCCGATGCCTGATGGTAACCAGCATTCTAGGAGCACCCAAGGGATGAATCCCCAAGAAGTGCAGAAGAGAATCAGGGCTCACGAGGCTGAGATTTAAAGGCTGAAGCGCAACTTAGAGGTACACCAGAACACCAGACCCCCACTACCTCCAAGGGGGAGGAATCCTCCTCCTATCATAGACCTGGATGGTCCAATACAAAGAAGGGCTGTTGTCCCAAGGGCTGATCCAAGCAATCTGCTTCCCTTTGGAGATCCTGATGATCCTACTCCATCATTCACTGAAGAGATAATGAATTCCCATAACTCAAGGAAGTTCAAGATGCCCACTATCAAAGCTTATGATAGCACTGGAGAACCCGCCAATCATGTCAGGACATTCTCTAATGCACTATTGTTACAGCCCGTGAATGATGCTATTAAGTGTTGGGCCTTTCTTCAAACCCTGTCAGGTATGGCTCAAAGATGGTATAGTCATTTACCCCCGAATACTATTGGGTCCTTCAGAGAATTAAGTCAGGCTTTTATTAACTGTTCATCAGCGGGAAAGTGCATGAGAAAAGTTCAGCATCCCTCATGAGCATTGTGCAGGGAGCGAAGGAATCCTTGAGAGATTACCTGAATCGTTTTACAAAGGAAGCTTTAAAAGTCCCGGACCTTGATGACAAGGTGGCTATGATAGCACTACAACATGGAATAGGGATGAGTTCTTCAAGATGTCCCTGGCCTAGCGCCCCCTTGAAAGCATGTTGCAGCTCCAAGATAGAGCCGGAAAGTACATCAAAGTGGAAGACAGCATGAGGAAGACCATAGTAAGTAATGAGCCCACTGGAGGCAAGAAGCGGAAAACCGATCTGGAATATATTGCAAAGGATAAGTATCCTAGAATTGAGCAAAGCAATGACTTAGCCCCGAAGAAGGGAGGACCTGGACAAAAGTTCACTGAGTATGCTAAGCTGAATGCTCCTAGAAGCCAGATTTTAATAAAAATCGAGAAAGATCAAGATATTCGTTGGCCTAAACCCTTGAAGGCTGATCTTTCCAAGCTTGATAAGAGCAAGTATTGTAGATTTCACAAGGATGTTGGTCATGACACCGATGAGTGTAGGCAACTGAAAGATGAAATTAAATTCCTCATTAGGAAAGGGAGATTGAACTAGTACACTAGAGATGGAGGAGATAGGAGCAACAACGTGAGAAAGAACTTTGATGATCGAAGAAGAGATCAAGATGATCTGGGGCGAAATCTCCAACCTAGGGGACCGGTGATAAATGCAATCTTTGGAGGACCGCGACCCTGAGGGCCTGTGATAAACATAATTTTTGGAGGACCAACCACTGCTGGGTTATCCAAGAACTCCAGGAAAGCGTATACCCGAGAAGTTATGCATATTATTGGGGAAGCCCCGAAAAGGGCCAGGACAGAAGTAATAATGGATTTTGATGATTCTGATCTGGAGGGTGTGAAATTTCCCCATGACGACCCGCTGGTCATAACCCCGATAATAGGGAACAGCCCGGTGAAGAGGGTCCTTGTGGACAATGGTGCTTCAGTGGATATCTTGCTCCATGACACCTTTTTAAGGATGGGATATAATGACTCCCAATTGACCCCAACCGACATGCCGATATATGGATTTGTGGGAGTGGAGTGCCCCGTGGAAGGGATAATCAAGTTGCCAACAACCATATGATAGGAACCAAGGCAAGCAACACAGATGTTAGACTTTATGGTGGTAAAAGCTAGTTCAACTTATAACGCTATCATGGGAAGAACAGGGATACATGCCTTTAAGGCAATCCCTTCTTCTTACCATTCAGTTATGAAGTTTCCCACTCGGAATAGGATTGGAGAAGAAAGAGGAGATCAAAAAATGGCTAGAAGTTGCTATGTGGCCTCACTGAGGGCAGATGGAGTTGGGGTGCAGGTTCTACCTATTGAAGATCTGGATATTCGAGAGAATGATGAGAAAAGAGGGAAGCCGGCTGAAGACTTGGTTTCAATTCCTTTAGCTCCTGAGGATCTTGAGAAGGTTACTTTCGTTGGAGCCACACTAGAGGAGCCCCTTAGAGGGAAGTTAGTAAAATTTTTGCAAGAAAATAGTGATGTGTTTGCATGGTCGGAAGCTGATATGCCAGGCATAGACCCGAAATTAATTACTCACAAGCTGAATGTGGATCCGAGTCGGAAGACGGTGAAGCAAAAGAAAAGAAGTTTTGCTCCAGAGAGGCAAGAAGCTATAAAACAGGAAGTAGAGAAGCTCTTAGAGGCTGGTTTCATTGAAGAGATACAATTTTTGGAATGGTTAGCAAACCCTGTAATGGTGAAGAAGGCCAATGGAAAATGGAGGATGTGTGTGGACTTCACTGATCTGAATGATGCCTGTCATAAGAACTGTTTTCCCTTACCAAGGATAGATACTTTGATAGATGCCACTGCTGAGCATGAGATGCTGAGCTTCATGGATGGATTTGGTGGATATAATCAGATCAAGATGCACAAGGACGGCATTCCAAAGGTATCATTCATCACTGACTTTGGTGTTTATTGTTATCTTGTTATGGCATTTGGTCTTAAGAATGCAGGAGCCACCTATCAAAGGTTGGTAAATAAAATTTTTAAGAATCTTATTGGCAAGACTATGGAAGTCTATGTTGATGACATGTTAGTCAAAAGTCTAGTAAAGACTGACCATATAACCCATTTGAAGGAAGCTTTTGAGGTCCTGAGATATCATAAGATTATGTTAAATCCTACGAAGTGTGCTTTCGGAGTAGGGTCTAGAAAGTTTTTGGGATTAATGGTCTCCAAGAGAGGAATCGAGGCCAATCCCGATAAAATAAAGGCAATCATGGACATGGAACCACCAAAAACTATCAAAGATGTTCAGAAGCTCACAGGAAGGGTTGCTGCGCTGGGACGATTCATCTCCAAGTCAGGGGACAAGTGCTTGTCGTTCTTCAAGTCTTTAAAGAAAGTTAAAGATTTTGTATGGAGTGAGGAAAGCCAGAAGGCATTCGAGGAGTTAAAGAAATATATGGCTCAGGCCCCGTTGCTAGCCAAGCCGGCTTTGAATGAAGTTTTATACTTATATTTGGCCGTTTCAGAGAATGCCTTGAGCGTTGTATTGGTTAAGGAGGAACTGAAAATCCAGAAACCCGTATACTATGTCAGTAAAATTCTGCATGGAGTTGAGTTGAATTATTCAACTATTGAGAAGTTTGCTTTAGCCTTGGTAATGGCTTCGAGAAAGCTGCGTCCTTACTTCTAGGCTCATAAAATTGAGGTGCTAACAAATCAACCCCTGAGAAATATCATTCACAGTCCCAAGGCTCGTGGGAGGTTGATCAAGTGGGCAATAGAGCTGGGAGAATTCGACATCAAGTATAAACCACGAACGGCAATAAAAGCCCATGCGTTAGCTGACTTCATGGTGGAATGTACCATACCCAATCAAGAAGTCGGGGGCAGAAAGATACCATACCTCAAGATAAAGAAGTTGATAAGGGGGACAAAGAACAGGATGATAAGGAGAAAGAATATTGGGTGCTCTATTTTGATGGAGCATCAAAAAAAATTCAAATGGTGCAGGTTTGGTTTTACAAAGCCCTGATGGGTTCTTGATTGAGTATGCCATGAAGTTAGATTTCCCGACCACAAACAATGAGGCAGAATATGAAGCTCTAATAGCTGGCCTCAGCCTAGCAGGGACACTGAGTGTCAAGAACTTGAAGGTCTGTGGGGACTCGAAATTGGTTATATCCCAGGTTAAGGGAGAGTTTGAGGCAAAGGATGATACAATGGCTAAATATGTCCGCCTAGTAAGGGTTGTAATGACCCAATTCGATGAATGCCATGTTGAGCACATTTCAAGGGAGAAAAATGCTAAGGCAGATGCCTTATCAAAGTTTGCTTCATCCGAGATAGAGGAAAGTTTAGGAAGTGTATACTTCCACATTCTGAAGACACGGAGCATTGATGTTAAGCTTGTAGCTCCTATAGGTCTGGGGACGTCATGGATAGATCCCATTAAGACTCATATTCAAACTGGTTGATTTCCTAATGATGCTACTGAAGCACAGAAGTTGACTGTTCGAGCATTAAGATACTCCCTAATAGATGGGATTTTGTATAAAAGATCTTATGTGGTTCCTTACTTAAGATGTCTCAGGCCCGATGAAGCATGCTTGGCTCTTAAAGAAGTACATGAAGGTATCTATGGACAACACTTCGGGAGCAGAGCACTAGCTCATAAGACAACTCGTTTGGGCTTCTATTGGTCAGAAATGATGGCTGATGCCAAAGAGTATGTGAAGAAGTGTGATCGCTGTCAAAAACATGCACCTTTCGTTAGACAACCCCCCGAGATGCTGACTTCCATCAACTCTCCCATCCCCTTTGCTATGTGGGGAATGGATATACTTGGGCCTTTCCCATGGCCACGACACAAAGGAAGTTCCTGATTGTAGCCATTGATTATTTTACTAAGTGGATTGAAGCCAAGCCATTGGCCAAAATCACAACTAAGCATGTTGCACAATTCCTGTGGGAAAATATCATGTGCCGTTATGGAATTCCCCGTATCCTAGTTACCGATAATAGAAAACAGTTTAATAATGAAGAATTCAAAAAGTATTGTGGGGAGAATGAGATTGAGTTACGATTTACCTCCGTGGCTCATCCGCAAGCTAATGGGCAAGCGGAAGTGGTAAATTGAATAATCTTGGATGTACTAAAGAAGAGAATCGAGAAATCAAGGAATAATTGGGTGGATGAAATACTCCCAATCCTATGGGCTTATAGAACTACTTGTAGGGTCACTACCGGAGCCACCCCCTTCATGTTGGCGAACGGAGCAGAAGCGGTTGTTCCCGTAGAGATATCACATCCGTCTCCCAGGATTCAAGCCTTTAACGCTGAAGAAAATGAGGAAGGGAAAAGATTAGCCCTGGATCTAATTGATGAAGTACGAGATGAAACACATGCGAAGATAGTGGAATATCAGAAAAATGCTTCGTTCTACTACAACCTAAGGGTTAAAGAAAGGTTCTTCAAGCAAGGTGACTTAGTCCTGAGGAAGGTGGAAGCCTCTGACAATGGGCAGAAAGGGAAGCTTGCCCCAAATTGGGAAGGACCATACAAGGTCAAAAGCGTTCATGGAACAGGAACCTACAAGCTGGAGACTATCGATGGTTTTGAAGTTCTGAGAACTTGGCATGCACAAAACCTGAAGGTTTACTATGCGTTAAATGATTGAGTACGATTCACACTTGTCGAGATGATAAGTAGGTTGAAAAGCACCTTGAAGCTTTGTTCGCTTAGGATTTACATTTTTTAGTTTAAGGATTATTAACACTTGTGTAAGGGATGAATCCCAAGAGTTTCCATAAACTTGTTTTAGAGCTGTTTGGTCAATCTTATTCTAAAAACTATATGGTTGAGTTTGCTTATCTATTTTAGTACAAGTACGAGGAAAAATAAGGGAAAGCTATCACAAGGCTAGCAAACTAACTCCCATAAAGTAGTACAAGTACTTGAAGGAAAATAGTAGAAAAGCAAACAAACAACTTAAAGTAACATAATAAACCCCGAAGGGTAATAAGTTCCAAGACAAATAAGTTAATACATAAAAGCCATGGTGGGCCAATAAGAAAACTAGTCTAGGTCCTTGAAAAAGTCATCATCATCATTTTCCCCATCAGCAGTAGTAGAAGGGGGAACAGGCTCATCACCCATAGGATCAACATCCCGGGGAGAAGAAGTTGTGGCCTCAGCGGAAGTAGTGAGAGTAGGAGAGAGAGGAATATCCTCAAGAAGAGGCCCTTTCCCAGGAAGGGCAGGAACTGGGTAGGCTGCAAGAGTCACCTCTGGGATCTTCTTCCCAATCTCCTCCATTATCTGCTCCCAACAGCTAGAAAAGGTCTCAGGGAAGTTAGCATCATACTCGGCATTCAGGACATCCTGAAAGTCTGGAGATGCCTTGTACTCAGCAATCACCTCAGCCCGAGCCCTCTGAGCGTCCAGCTCCAGCTTACGAACCTTCTCTTTCTCCACAGTCAGCTCTTTCTCCACCTCATGAAAGCGAGTGAAGTTAGCCTCCGAAGCCTTGAGGTACCTATCCCTATCCCTCTCAGCAATGGTCAAGCTAGTCCTCACATCCTTCAGGTTGTAAAGGGCAGCCTGGAGATAGGTATTCATCTGCACAAACATATCCAAATATAATAAGTATGGATAGGTTAAAAAAAATAGCCAAAAAATGAGCTAGGGAAGAAACTTACCGAAGCTACGGCCTGAGCACCCAAGCGCTCTATCTGTAGGTCATCAGAAGACTCTACTATCTTAGCTCTGTCACGAGGCGTAACCACGCTCTCGGACCAAATAGCGGCAGCCTCGGAACTCCCCACCACCGTATCCCTCCTCTAAAGGCCCCACGTCACAGTAAAGGGAGAAGTATCCTCATCGAGGCTAAGGGGCCTCTCAGATATAAAAGTTGGGACAAATTCCTTAACCGTGACTGAAGGGCCATATCCTATCCTCACCCGCTTATCACGGTGAGCCTCAACAGCGGAGCCCTTGGCAGAACGGGCCTCCCTCTTCTTAAAGATCGCGTTCAGAGCCACCTTGGCTGTGAAAAGAACATAAACATATAAGAAAAAATAACAGAGAAGGAGGAGTTAAGTGGTGAAGAACAAAAGGGAAAAGAAGTACCCCCGGGACCCAGGTCGCTAAGACCTAAGCCTTGCAAGTTGCCCTCTGATAGAATGAGAGCACAGTGATGCAAGTTATCAGTAGTAATGGCCTTGATGGCCGCATCTTCATCTATTCCCAACTTTAAGTCTCTTAAAGAGCCGTCTATACTTTTTGAGAAGTTGGGCCGAAAAAAATGGTCCCAACTCTCTTCGGAATCTAGATACACGTAAAACCACTCGCCCTTCTAAGCTGGGTACGAGTCAGGGTTGGTACCAGAAATGAAACAAGAACGGGCCAAGGATCTATGGACTATTTTTACCCATCCTTGATTATCGGGAGCATTTACAAATTTAAATAAGTAGCGAAAAACATAATGTTGGGCTCAAAACCGTGTTTACGTGATTGGGCCATATAACAGTGAATGAAACGCCAAGAATTGGGTGTGAGTTGGGTCAGACAGACTTCACCTTAAAAAGTCTCCCTATAGACTTGAATGGCCCCAGGCTTCGGGTAACATGCCCTATCATTTGGGCCTGGAGCCACGACCCTATACGGATGTGAAATACCAAAAAGACGAGCTATGGTGCCTACTTTTTCAGAATCAAATCTAGAAGGATAATTATATGCATCTAAGTGTAACATATTAGGGAAGGCTTCGCCAAACTTGGTTAAAAGGTCCCAAAGAGAAATGACTGAAGAATGAACGAGATATTTTTTTACCTCGGTTGTCCCTAGAAAGATGGGGAGTAGCTTGGGGAATCTGAGAGTGGGAAGAGTCAGAATCCGCCATGGATGATTAAAGCTCAAAACCCAGAAAAGCTCTTGGAGATGAAGGAGATGAAGATTCAAACAGAATCTTCAAAATAAGCCCAGAAAATGGTGGTGTAGAAAGCCTGAAATCACTTTATGATGGCGATACTGAAGAGAATGGTTGCAGATAAGAAAAAGGGAGAAGTGATGAAATTTTAAGGAAGTGAATTGTGAAAAATAAACTCACACTCCACTCCTTATATAGGCGAACATATGGAATATCAAGCATATTTGGGCCAAAGGAAATGGGCCTAGTAAGTGCGGGAAGCCCATAAAATTTAAATTTTGAAAAAGATCTAGAACATTCTTCGCGAAAAAACCAAAGTTCACCAAACATACCTAGGGGCAAAACCATGCCTAGTGGACATGATTCCGAGGCATGGTACCAAACATGCCTCCTAGGTGGGGGTCACCCACGCCTAGAAAGAATAGACCCTCCAACAACGTCCAGGAGAAAGAATTCCTAGGCGCTGCTGGAAGGATGCCTCCTAGGCGAGGGACACCCACGCCTAGGAAGGATAGACTCTCCAACAACGTCCAGGAGATAGCATTCCTAGGCGCTGTTGGGAGGATGCCTCCTAGGCGGGGGTCACCCACGCCTAGGAAGGATAGACCCTCCAACAACGTTCATGAGACAACATTCCTAGGCGTTGTTGGAAGGATGGCTCCTAGGAGGGGGTCACCCACGCCTAGGAAGGATAGACCCTCCAACAACGTCCAGGAGATAGCATTCCTAGGCGCTATTGGAAGGATGCCTCCTAGGCGGGGGTCACCAACGCCTAGGAAGGATAGACCCTCCAACAACGCCCAAGAGACAACATTCCTAGGCGCTGTTGAAAGGTTGCCTCCTAGGCGGGGGTTATCCACGCCTAGGAAGGATAGACCCTCCAACAACGCCCAGGAGATAACATTCCTAGGCATTGTTGGAATGATGCCTCCTAGGCAGGGGTCACCCACGCCTAGGATGCATGGCACCATGAGAGCCCATTTTCTGATTATTAAATTAATCAGAAAATGGGCCAAAAATCAGGAAAATTGCCAAAAATTCCCAAGAAATAGGGAAAAAATCCCAGAAAATCAGGAAAATAATTTCAAAAATTACTTTTTGAAAAATTAGGGAAAAATACCTATGAGTACCAGTAAATTAAGGGAAAATTCCTGTAAAAAAAGGAAAAAAGCCCTGAAATAAAGGGAAAATTCCTGAAAAATACAAGAAAATTCCTAAAAAGAGGGAATAAGGTAAGGAAAATAATAGGGAAGTTTTTAAAACAACCCTGAAGCCGCTACAAGGTAAATCGTTATAAATGTGTAGGTCGCTCCACACTTTACACAAAAAGATAACCTGTAAGGGAATGAATGAACTTAACTTTTGCGAAATCTTTTACGGTTTCCCAAAAGTTGGGGGGCAAATGATAGGGAATAAATAAATCCTGATTACGTAATTAGTTATTGCATTAATTACACATGGTTTCGGCTACAAGGCCCAATAAGAAGATATATGATATTCAGACCAAAAAGGTTAACGCGTTGATCATGCCTGATGGACCAGATCAGGCCTGATGGAACAAAGAAGGCCCAAAACCCTGAATATTAATAATTTCGTAATTAATTAATAAGGGAAAAATCAGCTATTAAGAAGAGACCCAATAAGGACGTAAATCCTAGCAGATTAGCCTCTAAGGGACCTAGAAGGATAAAGAATCAGTTTCCTACCATTTAGGACTCCAAAGTTCATTCTAATTCTGAGACTTGACCACCAAGTCTCCTACACCAAGTCCAATTTAAGGACTCCCAACATCTATATAAGGGGCCTCACCCCATAAATTAGAACTACATTTTTTGGCTTGATTCTCTAATTATAAGGATACGTATGCATCTCATAAATGCAGAGTTAAGCTATGAAACACGAGAGCAGCCATTAAAGGCCTTGAGCTCCCGAACTTTAGTAATAAATACATCAATTATTATATCTTAGTTTTTGATCCATAACATTTGGCACCGTCTGTGGGAAGGCAAAACAACAACCATGGAGAGAACACGGAAAACAATTAGAGCCCTTAATTTACCGTTATCAATAAGATCGGCTTTCAAATAACTTTTAAAAATAATACATTTAAATAAATATTTCAAGAAATTAACAAAGATCGATATAACACTTAACAATTAGCACATTACCATTTAATAACACCAACTCTTCAAACGGGAATAAAATATCCACCATTTTATTCCTTCTAAATCATAAAAGCACATATATATATTCAAATAATAATTATAATAATTCTAAAAATACGGGATATTACAATCTACCCTCTTATAAGGATTTCGTCCTCGGAATCAACAGAAGAGAGCACTTGGGATCTTCTGGTCAACTTCACAATCTTGCATACATAACTTTTCTCAAAATTTCAAATAACACTGAAATTGCTTATGCCACACAGTTATCACAGGAGCTTCACTCTGCACCATCGTTCTTTCCCATAGAATCAATTATTTATTTACATACCATTTGACCAATTTCTCAATAGAATCACTTTTACTGATAGAGAGAGAAAGAATAGAAATAAAGATAAAGAGAAAGAAAAAGAAAGAGAGATAGAGATAAATGGAGAGAGAGAAATAAAGAAACAGACTGACTTCGTCATATGCCACTGATATTTTAATCGCATTGCATTACACTGTTGCTATTGGTAATCCCATCACATAGCCTTACTTTGACTTGACTAAGATAACTCAGCCCAGCTTGATTGGCATACCTACGTATATTTGAGATAATAAAATCATGAAATTTCAAAGAGAAAAGAATTTCATATCATAACGGGTTTCCCACCATTGTGGTTACTAAAATCTGAATTGTTCAGAAAGTATTGTTGAAATGAAAGAATAACTGAAAGATCAATATGATCAAATGGACTTGGTGTTGCGTGCCCAAATTAAGACACTACTAAAGGTTGTAATCCTTCTTATAGTCACAACACACACAAGTGATGGCGTCCCATCCAACTCATATCACACAGACGGGTATACCTTGTGCCCCCTGTAGTTAGGGTTGTTCATCTCAGTCAGAATAAAAGAATATGAAATGAATTCAAAATCAAATGAATAGTAAAGGATTTCTAATACATGACTTGTTATTGTAATCCTTGGATCAAATTAAAAAGGTTTGAAAGCTAATATTTCTGGAGAAAAATAAAATCCAGAAAATAAGATTCTAGCACAAAATGACTAAACGGGTGTTAGGGTATATATCCTCAAACAGATACCTCTTTTTGAGAGAGGTCAAAAGAAGTTATAGAAAGAGAAGGTATTGCCAAAGTATTAATACTTATCTTTAATTTGAACTCTTCTATTGACTCATCATCCCATTCTAAATACTTATTCATATTCTAAGGATATCGATAATCTTCATCATCATCAAATCGTAGTAACCTCGGAAGATTCCATAATAAAACTTTGCAACTGCCAGGAGTTTTATTTAGCTAAACACAACCATCTCAAACGAATGTGCCTATCTTAACTTACTCATTGGTACTATATCCAATTGTCCAACAGGAACTCGATATGAGCTCAAGCATCCTTACATAACTATACACACTCCTACACACTCTCATTTCTAGTTTACTATAACCTCAGCTCTGATACCAATCTGTAACGCCCCCAAATCCGGGGTCAGAGGATTTCGTCGTTACTATGCAATCTCAATCCAAATCAACCTATTTAATCAATAAACAAATGCCAGCAGAAGATATTTAACATCTATGACCCCAAACTAATCCAAGATCTTTTAAGGTTACAGTTCTAGAAACAAGATATCCAAATTCCAAAAATAATTTTTTCACTTTCGTTTAAAATTCTTTTCAACAAATTCCAACTCAATACTAAACCCACTAGTATAACTTCAAAAAGAAGTATACTAGGCCCAACTATACAATACACAACTATAATATAATATAATATAATATAAACAACTTTACACAATAGAAATTACACTAGTCTGCAAACCCTGGACCAACCACCTTCCAAAAGCTTCTTATTTGCTTCCTCGAATTACTCGGATAAACAACGCAAGTTAATCCTCACTGGAGGTTAAATTTGAAAACAGGCAAGCATGAGTAAAAGAAATGCTCAGCAAGTTCATTATAGCATATATATATATGGTCTTTTTGATATAAAACCAACATCTGCAGTTGAGCATAACATTAAAGTCATAATTGCTGAAAAAGGAAATTTATTTAAGGAATCTCAAAATTAATTCCTAATTTGTATTCAAAACCCTTTCGATATTTTTGAGCGAAATGCTTTAGCAATACTTTGAATCTTGACGAGAATAAAACTCTCAAAATAGTATATGAAAATAGTTATAGGAACAGAAATCATAACTTATTTACGAAAACAAGTAAAACAGGTATAAACTGGATATCAACAACTAGCATGATTTATAAAAAAAAGATAACATCAGTTGTGTGCTGTATGAATACCAGAGTCCAATTTTATCTTGCTATTTTCATTTATAAATTCACTGTCCCGTTACAGGAAACACAAAATCACATGTTCCATTACGCGAACCACTAGACCAAGATCAGATATATAATTGGACGAATCTTGGGGACAGCTGATCAATTTATCCACCACAAACCTTTTCCGGAATTCAGAGACTAGCTAGGTCTCTGTCACGCTGGACTAAGCGGTTCAAATAAGGCGTGCAACCGACTTAGCCTCTTACACAAACCCGTTAGGCCGTTACGGGCCTCTTACGCAATCATCCAATATCTGATCTATTTTATCCAATTTCCAAAATCACTTATACCTATCTCTTTTAATATAATTATATCATAGCACACTTTCCAAAATCATTTCCAATTTTAATCACAATTTAGTGATAGGCATTTCAGAACTTACTATTCCCCAAAACATAATTTAAATGAATATTTTTATAAAACAGGGGATATGTAACTTAAAATGATCTGTTCTTATACGAGAATAAAACAACAATTTATGAATATATGCTGAACCATAAAAGAATGGTCAGGGGTACTTGCATAAACAGAATCACTTAATTCAGCGATATGTAAAATATTTATATATTCTGAAGTGGGAATAGAGAAGAATACTTGCATAATCATAAGCACTTTGATATATAAAATATTGAACTATTCTGGAATTAGAAAAGCGTAAAAAACTTGCATAATAGGGTTCAAAATAGACATCACCTGAACAATAAGTGAAGATAGGGATACTTGCGTTTAATTTTTAGCAGTTAGTCACACTCGTAGCAACGCGATTATCTCAGTCTGACATTTCAAGACATCACCGTCTTTTACTTCGCTAAATCTCTGATCTGTTGCTCATGTAGTGCTGCAACTCAATATTCCACACTATTCAACTTCACTCTTCATCCATTTCATCTAGTCCTTATCGTCTTGAAAGACTCGCATCTATAATTAGAAAATAACACTTTAATTGTCTAAACGATAACTACTCGATGAACTGCATGTCAAAACCTTATTGCCTACCCATATGATAGTCCACGTATAAAGAAGATAATCAAATACAAGGCTCTTGAATCACGTACGCATGTAATTCACATAACATATAAATACATAATCCACGTATCACATAATTCATATAACACATGGCTCGGTTTGTTAAAAGGTTCGACTCGGTACGTTTAAAACTGAATTCGGGTCAAAAATATGATTTATCGATCAATAATCGACTCAGAATGACTCGTAAAACAAGTGACCTTTCGGAAAAAAGAATTTGGGTCTCGAAAATATTTTTAATAAAAGCAAAATATTTTTCTGAGTCTAGTCGCGTTCGTTTCGTATTAAACGGACAAACGGTCTATTTATTATGAATAAAATAAGAATAAATCAAAATAAATTATAAATAACTGAATCAAATCATGATTTCTGAAAATAATAAAAAACAATATTTGAAATTGAAATAAATATTTTACAAAAAAAAAATTGAATTAGGGTCTTTGTAAAATGGACTTTTCCCCGGGGTCATAACCCCTCAAAACCAATCACAAACAATACAATCCAACTATATTCTAATAAATTAATAAATTTAAAACACACAATAATTTTTATTTGCACGTATAAACACGCCATAAACAAAAACACGGCCACCTAAACAAAAATTCGGACCAAAAGTGACTTCTCCAACAACTTCTAAAAGTTACGAAATAAATATATGAACACAAACATGATATAATATACACAAGTACGAAAGCCGATTTTTGAAATTGTTACCCAAAATAAATTATGATCACCCCGAATAGAATATCTGATGTCCGGAAAATATCTCCAGAAAAATCCGAAATTCATGGCCATAAACATATACACTCCGAAATGCCATGTGGAGTAATCAATGCCATAAAACTCCTTTTCTATGCTCCGAAAATAAATTATAATGGAAAATATGCTCCGCAATTTTTTTCTCAAAACCTCACAATATATATACCTATGCGTAGGTATCGAAGCGCTGATCGTTTATATATATAACAATTGAAATTTGGACGGACGGTTTGTAAGATATGAATTTTTGAAAATTAAAAATATATAAAACAGAGAGAGAAAGGACAGACAGAGAGAGGAAGAAGGGAACAGAAGGGGGTTGGCGGTAGAACAGGAGGGGGAAAGAAAATATGACAAGGGGTGGGGTTACGTGGGTAGTTTATAAGATTTTTCTTTTATTGTTTCTTTTTCTTTTAACTAGAAATCAATACAAATTAATTAGTCAAAAATTAATAAATAGCGGGTAATAATATTTAATAAATAAATATAAAATTTATATCAAATTTCTCCAAAATTTATGAATATTTCAAAAATGCAAAAATATAAAATATTTGGAAGTCCCACGATTTTATAAAAATAAAAGTCTGATTTTTGTGGGTCCGGTTCGATAATTTTTATAAAACATAAAAAAATTCTAAAATTCGAGGAATATTTAAAAAATAATTAAATAAAATTTTGATAATTTTTAAAACATTTATGAATTGTGCATCCGACCTGCATTTTACGATTTAACGAATAAATGTGCGGGTGAATTTAATCCGAAAAATTTCCGAAATAATTTTAAAATTCTCGAAATATTCGAAACTTAAGGAAATATGAGTTTCATGATTTTTGAAATATTCTGGAATTTAATAGTACATTTACATATATATATATATATATATATATATATCTATCTATATATATCGGATCCAAAAATAGATTATTTAGCCTCTAAGTAACTGCAAAAATGATACGATTGGATAATATTTTGGATAACTATCAACCTGTTTTGGATAATTACCAAAACTTTTTGAATAACTATTAAAAATTTTGGATAATTATCAAGACTGGGCTTCTTATAAAACACTTTATACGAAGATAATGTTATCGAAATGGTTATCGTATCGAAAATTTTGCGTCGGGACGTGCAGGGGTTAAACCGTAATCCGGATCGAAAAAGTCAAAATATATAGAAAATATCCGGAATTATTAGATTATGTTAGGAAGGAGTTTTCCGAAGAGTTCCGGGATGTAAAAACGCAAAAATGGTTGAAGTTGGACGATTCCCGGCTTTATAAAATAGTTTTATAATTACTCATAAAATAATTAAATATCCTTATAAAATCATACAACAATCCAAAAATTACCAGAAAATACCATAATTATCTGTACTTTATTCTGGACATATTAAAAATCAAAATACTTACACTTTATCAGATATAGACACCCAAATAAAAATATCAACCATCAAAAAATTGACCAAAATTACCATAATAATCACATAATAATTATCTTTTGATAAAATTAGTTGCACAATATTTCCCGGATATTTGAAAACAATTTCAATTTACCAATATCAATAAAATCAGCTTTCAAATAACTTTTAAAAGTAATACATTTAAATAAATATTTCCAGAAATTAACAAAGATCGAAATAACACTTAACAATTAGCACCTTACCATTTAATTAATCAACTCGTCAAACTTGAATAAAATTTCCAACATTTCATTCCTTCTAAATCATAAAAGCACACACACACACATATATATATATATATATTCAAATAATAATTATAATAATTCTAAAAATATGGGATATTACACTACAGATGATCATTAAATTATGTTCAAGTGTTTATTCATATATATTCTGTAATATCCCAGATTTTCAGCAATTATTATTATTATTATTCCTTGAATATGTTAATGTGATCTTCTGATTTAGAAAAAAATAAAATTATGGATATTTTATTCATGTTTGACGTGTTTATTTTATTAAATGGTAATGTGTTAATTGGTAGTTGGTCTCAATCCTTGTTATTATTGTGAAAATATTTAATTACTTTTACAATTTAAAATTTTATTTGAAATCCGATTGTTTTATCGATATCGGTAAAACTGAGTGTGTTTTTAAGTATTGGGGATCAAGTGAATATTTTACTCGCCTCAATATTTTATCTGTGTTAGAAATATTATTTGGTATTTTAATCGTGTTCACCCGGGCATAGGGTGAGGTTTAAAAAAATATTTAAAAATAATATTTACAGCTATTTTGTTACGTTTTAAATGAATAATTATTTGTTTAATATTAATTAAAAAAATTTTGGCCATGATTTAATATTCGGTGGATTTGTATGTGGTCCCGTAAGGACCAGAGCATTTTTCGGATACTCATTACGTGTTTAAAATGCATTTATATAAAATTACCCGCAATCTGGACACGTGTTAAAGTGCGTTTTTATCGAGGTACTTGTTTTATCTCGTTTTGCGGGCATTTGCATATATTATATGTGTTTTCGGGGTTTATTATTAATTTAGAAAGTATTTCGATTTTATAAAAATTATCGGACCGAGCCCCTACCGGGACGTCAAACCGTACAAAAATTGTATTTTTATTTTTATAAAATCGCGGGACTTTCAAATATATTATATTTTTATATTTTTAGAATATTCGTAATTTTTGGAAAATTTTGATATAAATTTCATATTTATTTGATTAAATATTATTCCCCGCTAATTATTAATTTTGGGCTAATTGTTTAAATATTATACTGATTTTAGTTAAAAGAAAAAGAAAAAAAAAACAAAACCTGTAAACCACCCCGCACCCCACCTGGAAAACCCCCCGAGTATGCCCCCTTCCCCCTTCCCTTTAGTGTTTTTGTTTACACTGTCTACTCCCTCTCTTTGTCTCTCTTCTCTATCCCTGTTTATATGTTTTCAATTTTTCAAAAATTTATATCTTACAAATCGGCCGTCCAAATTTCTATTGTTATATATAAACGATCAGCGTTTCGATACCTACGCATAGGTATATATATTGCGAGATTTTGAGGAGAAAATTTGTGTAGCATATTTCTGTGGTAATTTATTTTTGGGGCATAGAAAAAGAGTTTGACGGTGTTGATTACTCCACATGGCGTTTCAGCGTGTATATGTCTATGGCTATTAATTTCGGATTTTTCAGGAGATATTTTCTGGACATCAGATATTCACTTCGGGGTGATCAGAATTTATTTTGGGTAACAATTTCGAAATTCCGTCGTCATACTTGTGTGTATTATAGCATGTTGTTGTAGAAGTTGTTGTAGAAGTTGTTGTAGAAGTCGATTTTGGCCGTGTTTTTCATTTCTGGCGTGTTTATATGTGCAAATATAAATTATTCTGTGTTTTAAATTTATTGATTTTATTAGAGTATAGTTGGATTGTATTGTTTGGAATTGATTTTGAGGAGTTCTGACCCCGGGAAAAGTCCGTTTGACAAAGATATTATTTCAATTTTTTTTATAAAATATCTATTTTAATTTCAAATCATTATCTTTTAGTATTTTCAAAAATTATAATTTGATTTAATTATTTATAATTTGTTTTGATTAATTAATTATTTATTCATTTAGTTAATTGATTAATATATTTAATCAATTAGTTTTATTTATAAATAATTGAATGAAGTGTAATTATTTATAATTGAGCCAAATAATATTCTAAAATTATTTTGAGCTTTTAAAAATATATAAAGGTATTTAAAATTCAATTAATATTATTATTAATTGATTTAATCTTATTTTATTCATAATAAATAGACCGTTCACCCGTTTAATACGAAACGAACGCGTCTAGACTCAGAAAATATTTTGCTTCTATTTCAAATACTTTCGAGACATAAATCCTTTTATTTCGAAAGGTCGCTTATTTTGCAAGTCAGTTCTGAGTCGCGTATTAATCGAAATGTCGTATTTTGACTCATTTTCAGTTTGAAACCTACCGAGTCAAATGTTTTGACGAACAGAGTCATGTATTATATGAATTATGTGATAAGTGAATTATAAGTTTACTACAAGTCAAGGCAGATTTTCTTATATGTTTACTGCAAGTCAAGGAAGATTTTCTTATGTGTTTGCAGCAAGTCAAGGCTGATTCTTACTATATATTTGATTGTTGATTCAAATTGGAAATAGGTGGATAGTTCGATAAATAGAGGAAATGCTGTCAAATTTTTGGTAGATTTCTTATCCATTTTTTTGGATATGAATAAGTTTGTTATATAAATAAATTGTCAGTTTGAATATCATAAAAATATGTCTACGTGCGTACGTGGGTCAAGAGTCTCGTGTCTAACTATTTTCTTTATGTGGGTTATCGTCTAGGTAGACGATAGAGTTTTGACGTGCATTTTGTCGAGTAATTATCGTGTATACAATTAAGAGTGTATCTTTTAATTATAGATACGAGTTGTTTAAGACGATCAAGATGAGACTTTGGGATCCAGAGTAAAGTTGAACAGTAATGCACATCGGGCTTCTAGCAATCGCAGGAGCAGCATATCAGTGAATTGTTGAAATAAAAGACAACAATGTCATGAGATGTCAGAACGAGTCAATTATGTTATTGAGAGTCTGCTTAACTGCTAAAAAGCAAAGGCAAGTATTTCTATACTATTCTAATTCCAGAATAGATTAATGTTTTACTTATCCAACTGCTTAGATTTCTAAATGTTTACATACTCGAAAATTTAGTGTATTTTATAAAGATTTTGGGGGACATTTCATGCATATAATCGTTGGATTATTGAAATCATAATATTCCAGCAATTGTTCTGCTAGAATATAATTCTTTTCTAGATAAATAGTGAATAACTATTCTATCAAGATTTACTGTGACGACTGAGAATTTTGCGACGTAATTAAGTCAATAAAGTATGCTTTATGTGATATGATTATAATTATGTGATTAAGTGTTGATTAATTGTCTTTGTTGTATATTAGAATATAGGAGCGTAAATAAAAAGTTCCAATTTAAAGAGTCAGCTTAGGAGTTAAGCTGTGTTGTCGGGCCGTCAGATAGAACGAAACCCGTCCTAATAAGGAGTTAAAGAATATAAAATGTGAATTATGTGTGATTGAGTGTAATGAATGTCTAAATAAAGTATTTCGTCCTAAGTGACGTGTCGGTCGATAATGATAATGAGAAGCGTAATCGAAACACTGAGCATCGGGCCGTCAGGCTGAACGTGACCCGATACGCGTAAAAAGGGGTAAAGATTAAAGAAGGACAAATTTTATGATCAGACCTAAGTTGTTATGTGATCATATATGTGTGATTGCCTATCTGTATGCATGACTATGTGCTATGTGACATTTTTATGAATTTAAAGGAATTATTTGATGTAAATAAAGGTTTATTTAACCTTCGTGCATTTTTGAAAAATCATCTAAGTAAGATAACTGTATGAGATTTATTTTGTTATCTTCGTAATAATCCTGTAGACTTTCTAAAAATGATGGACGGATTTATTTGGTGATCGTTGCATTTTAAATTGATTTTTATGTGATAAAGTGTTATTATAAGCACGAACTTGTGAAAATCATATAAAATCAACCGTTCACTCAAAAATCTATTATGAGTAACGGCTGAAAAGCTAATTTTGAGATCTACGTGTACAAATTGTTATTTGCAATAATTTTCGACTTTCCGATAGAGACATATTTTATAATTGATTTTTTATTACATTTGAGTAAAAAGAAAGGATCAAGTGAGCATAAAAAGGAATTAGTAATGTACTAATTTGCCCTTGTCTTTGGTGGTGTATAAAATCATTCTTCCCCCCCCCCTTTTCTTTTCTTTTTTCCGAGCATCCCATTCTCTCTTCTCTCTTTCTTTCTCACTCTCACTCTCTCTCGGCTACTCTCTTTCTCTTTTTCCTCTCGGTATATTGTCTCTCTCTCTAATTCTTTGAAATCCTCCATGAATCTTCATCCTTGTTCCATACAAGAGCTTCAATTCATGTGCATGTGTGTGTTTATGCTTGCATGCGAAGTGTGTGTGTGTGTTTAGGTTCGGTTTTGAGCCGAGACCCGGGGTTTGCTTGATTAATTCTTGTTTCTGAGATCATCGTGATGAAATCATATTGCATGTAGTGTGCTGCATTTTTTTTAGAGAATCGGAGGTCTTATGGTTGGATACCCTCGAATGAGGGCACCACCGTGAAGCCACTGCCACCTGTGGTGAGTGATGATGTAAACACTGAGCTCTACTACATCAAATACTTATTTTTGATTGTTGCATGTGTCGTTCTTGAAAAACCCGAACGGTTTTGATCTTTGAAGTTATTGATTTGATTTTACTTGTTGAATAAAGTAATTATGGATTGTTATTAGAATGGTTAATGGATTAAAAGGAGTGAAATTGTTATTGCATGCTAAGTTTTGGTTCGAGTTTTGTACTAATAAAAAGGGAATTGGAATTTTGTGACTTGATTCTTGGTATGAACTAAATTAATTAGCTATTATTGAGATTGCATGTTGATTTAAAAGAGGCCTTAGTGATGCATGTTAAAGTATAGCCTTGCATGTAAATGTCGAGTTAAAAATGAGCTAAAAAGGATGAATGATGGAATAATCTCAAGTTTTTAAGCAAATCTAATGCTTGCATGTCAATGTTCGACCCTTAAATTGTGTTTTGTGAATATGGCCGAATGGAATGTAGGAATAAAAGGAATCGATTTGATGCTAAGTCAATGCATGAGTAATTTTAGAGATTATGTGATTTATATGTATGTTTTGGTTCGAATTTTGATGTTAAAAGAGAAGAAAATGATTCTTTTTAAAGATTTTTGATTATGTTATGATTATGTGAGCTAAGGTGGAGATTGATTGATTTTGTGAATGGTAATTGCAAGAAGGCCGAATAGGCCATATAAACTTTGAATGAAGCTTGGTTTTTGTAAAGAATGATTGGGTCTGTAAATGTAAATGTCTATGGATTTGATTGTTTGACTGTAGTAGGTGGTTCAAATTAAGGAGTAAAAGAAAAAGGGAACTAAGATGATTGATTTTGGAAACTATAAGTGATAGTTATGGTCGTAAAGGTTTGGTTGTGAATAAATCATGTCCTCGTAAGAGTTATATTAGCGTGATTTGAGAAATAGTTAAGGTTAAGCAAGTACGCATCGATTGTTAAGTATATAAAGATAGGAAGGTTACGAGAAAGGAATGTGTTATGTGCTATGTGCTTATGTGTATAAGTTATACTCGTATATTTGAGTCAAGAATATAATCGAGCTATTGTATTGAGTGATCGTTCTGGGAACGAGAGTTGAGAATCTGATTAAGATTTTGGTTTTAATTGTAGATTCGGAGCGTGAGGGCATTCAGGCTAGGAAAGGAAATGATATACTAGGTGGCAGTAGTTCAACCTTCAGGAAAGTAAATTCAAGCAAGTAACTCTGATTACTTGTGTATATGATTATAAAGAGAATGTTGTTCATACCATGTAGAGTATTGAACTGTTTAAGTAGTAACACCCTGATATTGATTTGAGATACCTTGCCTTTGATCTTGATAAACTGTTATTGATAAGCTTACTGATTCAACCCTTTGATAATCTGTCCTTTCTGTTCAAGTTATTTATTAAGCCATGAATTGTATTGAATCCTATAATTATCCTTGTGAACCCTGTTTAATGATACCTTATTTCAGATCACCCTATTGATCCCTAAACAGATGTTGATCCTTCTAACTTAAGTGCCTTGTTATCTTTGATATAGAATCCTTAACAATTGTTCCTTGTTTATCCTTGAATCACTCCCTGAACTTTGTTTTTCTTAAAATCTGACTTAAGAATGAGTTTCGACTCGAAAGAGTCTGAATGATTTCTTATTCTTGGTAATGATAAAAATGGATTTTATAAAACCTATTTGTTTTTCTAACTCAAGGTTTTCCAAACGAATTCCTCATGGATTGGATTGGGACGTAAGGGGCTAGTGAGACTAGTCCAGTCATGGTAAGAGGCTAGCGGGGCTAGTCCAACTTAAGGCTGAAATTATGCCGATTGGTACCTTAAAGACCAGATGGAGGTCGGTACGGGCTGATCACCCGTATTATAATAAAATGGAAAGATAAAGTGATCCAATCAAGGGTTCTAAATGATTATTTAAAAGGGAACTGAAACTTTCTGTTCAGTAAATTGATTCTTAAAAATGAAAATGGTTTATATTGTTTTGAAAAGAGTTGATTATGTTAATGTGAAGCTTAAAGCTCGAGAACCCTGATTCTTAAATCTGTTGATCATATGATTGATTCTATATAATGAAATACTGTTGATTTCCTCTTTTTGAAAGATCTATTCTGATCCTTTAATGAATTGTGATGAATGTCGGCTTTCGTCCTACGTTGAGCCTTGTTCCTTAAAAGCTCCATATTGTTCCTTCAAAACCTTTCCTTAACCTAAAAGCTGGAAATCTGCCACCTAGAACAAATATAGTAGAATGCCCTGAGTTTGGTAAAGTATATTATGAATTGATATCGTAGAACTGCTATATAGTTACTTGCTGAGTTTTATACTCATATGTTTTGTTTTAATCTGACCATGGCAGTTAAGCAAGAAGATGGCCAGGCTTAGGCGCACTGCTCATAAGAGCGTACCTGGTGGTCCCTATCGTGTTGAGGGTTTCCGGTTGCCAGAGTAGGTTGTGGTATTTTTGAGTGAGCTCGCGCCTAGAAGGAAATCTGTAAAGATACAATGGGTTATCTATCGGTTTCCATCTGGAATCGATATTATCTATTTAATAATATTTTGGGGTTGTAAGTTATATTTTATGATTGGTAGTTGTAATCTTGTCTCATACTTTATCCTGTTGATCCTGTTAGTAGTTAATCGGGGTTTATGCTTATTTAATTATTAGATTAAAGGTGTGTGAGTCCTCATTTCCTAACCCCGAGATTGAGGGCGTCACAAGTTGGTATCAGAGCTACAGGATCTAGTCACTGTGACAAGTTAGGAATGAAAAGGGTATTTTGGGTATATATCTATATCGTGAGAGAGTTTGACTCATATAGAGTTGCGTTAGACTATTAGGTATAGTCTAAGAAAAGTGTTTATTAGTGAAGTGGAAACTAGAGTTAGGGTGTGAGTTATGTGGAAGCTTCATTTAACCCTAACATTGTTTCTTGGTTGCTGTTTTGTGTTTTCTCTCAGGATCCTAGTAGTGGTAGTGACTCAGACTCAGAGATTAGTTTGACCGGTACCCCAGTGGACCCCATTCCACCTTCTCCAAATGAGCCCGTGTATGTTAGTTTAGACCTAGAGGAGGACCCTTCTGAGAGTAGTGAGATCCCTATGCAGATTTCACCCTTGAGGCCAGATTCAGAGACCCCTGCCCCTGAGCCAGAGTCTGAGATGCCTAAGACTGTACCTTTCAGTGTTGGTGGCAAGTTAGCCCAGGATCGAGACTTTGTTTACTCCCGCATTCCTAAGTTGGGAGCTTTGGTGGATAGGCTAGCCCGAGAGTCTAGGCAGAGTGCTTCAGTTATGGATGATGAGTGCGAGTTCGGGTGAAGATGGTGGAGCAGGTTGCCAGGAGGAGATTGGATGAGGGACCATCCACTAGTGATGCTGATGCTGAGGCCCGGAGGCTGCATAAGATCATTCGCTGGATGTTGGTTGTGTTGAGAGAGATTCTAGATGATTAGACGGGACTGTTGGTTGAGCCCGTAGATTGTTATTTTCAGCGCCAGTAGGCTTTGGGATACTTGGTCAGATGCCAGGATCCCTTTTTCATTTATCTTGTTGTATTTCAGAACTGTGTTGTAGTAGTAGTTGTTGGAAGTTAGGGGTAGATAGGGGGATATTTTCCAGTTTTTCCTTTGTTTAACCCTGCTATATTATTGTACCTTATTTCAGAACCTGTGATAGCCAGACTTATCTTATGTACCCTTTGTTTAAATAAATCCATTGTCTTGTTTTCCATTGTGCACCTTAAATATCTCATAAACTGTTCTCAATATCATGTTTCCATACAACCATGTTTCCATATAACCATGTTTAAAGATCGTAAAACCCCACTTCGTGCCATGATAAAACAACACTGATATGAGAATTATGTAGTAATAGGATTGCATGTGCAAATTGGGTAAAACTTAAAACCCATAAAAGAGATTTTATAGAAACTGTTGTTATTTATGCCATGCCATCATATTGTTAAATAATTGCTTAATCAGGTTTATAAAAATGGCCAACTCACCAGATCACCAAGAAGAAGAAATTCCTACCCAAGACCCAGAAATAAACCCAGAAACCACCATGATGAGCAGACTTGCTCAGCTTTTGTAACAACATGTGGCCCCTAAAGTTGCAAATTTCAAACACTTTCAATCTGCTCATCCCCCAGAGTTCTTAGGTTTTCCAGACCCGATTAAAGCTCAGTCATGATTGAGAGAAATGGAAAAAGCTTTTGAGTTAGCAGAAGTTAAGGACGACAAGAAAGCTCAGTATGCAAGTTATTACCTGAAAGATGAAGCAAGTTTCTGGTGGGAGTCTTCAAAGGCGTTGTTGGAAGGTAAGGACTTAACATGGGAGAAGTTCACTGAAATATTTCTGGAGAAGTATTTGCCGAGCTATATGCAAGATCAGTTGGAAATGAAATTTTTGGACCTTAGACAAGAGGATATGTCAGTAGCGGAATATGAAGTGAAGTTTTCGGAATTGTCTAGATTCGTACCTGAGTACGTGAATACAGAAGCGAAGAAGGCTAAGAGGTTCCAATAGGGACTTAAGCCATGGATTAGGAGTCAAGTAGCATTGTTGGAGATCAAGAATTATGCTGCTTTAGTTCAAAAGGCAATGATAGTGGAAGGTGAGCGGGAAGCTGCAAGGAGACAAAATGAAGGAAGAAAGAGGAAATTTGAAAGCTCAGAGCAAGAGCAAGGAAGTTCAAAGTTTAGAGGGAAGTTTGGCAAGAATGGTGGAGGTCAGAACCAAAGATTTTAGAAATTTAAACCCGGTAACGGAGCTCAGAAGAACCGTTTCCAGAAAGCAGGACAACCAGGGAAGGATAACAGGCCCCAGATTCAAGAATGCAAGAATTGTGGAAAGAGACACCCAGGATGGTGTAATAAGTTGGATGTGATGTGTTTTAAATGCAACAAGAAGGGGCATTACTCTTCAGAATGCCCAAGTGGAGCGAGGAAGCCTGATTTCACTTGTTTCAAGTGTGGTAAAGTGGGCCATATGGCCAGGAATTGCAAAGAGCCTATTCAAAAGGCTAATGTTCTTAGGATTGCTGGACCGCCGTCACTCCCAGCACCACTAGCTCAACTCAGAGCTAGAACCTTTAACATGACGATGAAAGATGCGGTGCAAGATATGGACGTGGTAGCAGGTATGCTTGTTATTAACTCAGTAGAAGTAAAAGTTTTGATGGATTCTGGAGCAACTAGATCTTTTATCTATGAAAGTATTCTTGATAAGTTAAATTGTGTTGCGTACCCTCTAGAACCTAATTTGATTATAAAGGTAGCAAATCAAGAGAAAGTTATTGCTAGCAAGATTTTTACCGATTGTGATGTGACTATAGAAGGTCTGCACTTTTCTGCTGACTTAATTCCCTTTAAGTTAGGAGAATTTGAGGTTATACTAGGAATGGATTGGTTGTCAAACCATGAGGCGCAAATAGAATGTAAAAGTAAAAAGGTGAAGTTAAGAACCAAGGATGGTGAAGAGGTGATATTTAAAGGAAAGAGGCAAGAGAAGAAATTCCTAACGGCCATTGAGGTGAGAAGATTAATTCGTCAAGGATGCGAAGTTTATTTGGCTCATGTCATGGATATGGAAAAGGAATCTTTAAGGATCGAGGATATTCTGATAGTAAGAGATTTTTCAGATTTGTTTCCTGATGAATTGCCTGGACTACCTCCAGAAAGAGAGATCGAGTTTACGATTGATTTGGCTCCTGGAACGGAACCAGTATCGAAAGCTCCCTATCGTATGACGCCAGTTGAAATGAAGGAATTGGCAGCTCAGTTGCAAGAATTGTTGGACAAAGGAGTAATTCGACCGAGTGTATCCCTGTGGGGCGCACCGGTGTTATTTGTAAAGAAAAAGGATGGAAGTATGAGGTTATGCATTGATTACCGCGAATTGAATAAATTGACGATTAAGAATAAGTACCCTCTACCGTGGATCGATGATTTGTTTGACCAGTTAAAAGGAGCTTCGTGTTTCTCCAAGATTGATTTAAGATCTGGGTATCATCAGTTAAAGATTAAAGCAGAAGATATACCCAAGACTGCGTTTCGAACGAGATATGGGCACTATAAGTTTTTGGTAATGGCATTTGGCTTGACCAATGCGTCAGCCGCATTTATGGATCTTATTAACAGAGTGTTCAAGCAATATTTGGATAAGTTCGTTATTGTGTTTATCGACGATATACTTATTTACTCCAAGATGGAAGAGGATCATAAGGAGCATTTGAGGATTTCCTTGGAAATTCCGAGGAAAGAGAAGCTGTACGCTAAGGTTTCAATGTGTGAATTTTGGTTAAAGGAACTGTAATTTCTTGGTCATGTAGTTAATAAAGAAGGAATCAAAGTGGACCCAGCCAAGATAGAAGCTGTAATGAATTGGGAAAGACCCAAGACTCCTACGGAAGTCAGAAGTTTTCTGGGATTAGCCGGATATTACAGGAGATTTGTGCAAGATTTCTCTAAGATTGTCGTTCTGTTAACAAAGTTGACAAGAAAGAACGAGAAGTTTGTCTGGACGAAAAAGTGCGAGGAAAGTTTTCAAGAGTTAAAGAAGAGGTTGGTAACCGCCCCAGTACTGGTATTACCAGATGAAAAAGGGGAATTTGTGATATTCAATGATGCTTCATATAAAAGACTTGGATGTGTCCTAATGCAACACGGGAAGGTAATAACATATGTGTCAAGGCAACTCAATCCGCACGAGCAGAAGTATCCAACCCATGATTTTGAATTGGCAGCAATTATGTTTGCCCCTAAGATTTGGAGGCATTATTTGTACGGGGAAAAGTGCAAGATTTATACGGATCATAAGAGCTTAAAGTACATCTTTACTTGGAAGGAATTGAATATGAGACAACGAAGGTGGTTAGAATTGATCAAAGATTATGATTGTGCGATAAACTATCATCCTGGAAAGGCAAATATGGTGGCCGACGCTCTAAGTCGCAAGGAAAGGTTGAATATGTTAACAACGTCGGAAGAATTGATCAAGGATGTTGAAAAGATGGAAATAGAAGTGCAGACTCCAGAAGTTGGAGGTGAAGCTATATATGCAATGTCATTTTAACCCAAAATTTTGGAAAAGATTCGATGCTGTCAAAAGCAAGTGATGAATTGCGAAAAGGATAAGTTGACAGGAGAAGAAATTAAAGCTCAAAAAGATGGAAAAGGAATATACCGTGTTAAGTCACGTATTTGGATACCTAATGTTGTGGAACTAAAACACGAGATTTTGCAAGAAGCGCATAACTTGAGATTTTTAATTCACCCTGGAAGTATGAAAATGTACCAGGATTTAAAAGAAAGTTATTGGTGGCCAAACATGAAGAAGGAAATTGCAGAATGGATAAGTAAATGTTATTTCCTGATCACCCTATTGATCCCTAAACAGATGTTGATCCTTTTAACTTAAGTGCCTTGTTATCTTTGATACAGAATCCTTAAGAATTGTTCCTTGTTTATCCTTGAATCACTCTCTGAACTTTGTTTTTCTTAAAATATGACTTAAGAATGAGTTTCGACTCGAAAGAGTCTGAATGATTTCATATTCTTGGTAATGATAAAAATGGATTTTAGAAAACCTATTTGTTTTTCCAACTCAAGGTTTTCCAAACAAATTCCTGATAGATTGGATTGGGACGTAAGAGGCTAGTGGGACTAGTCCAGTCATGGTAAGAGGCTAGCGGGGCTAGTCCAACTTAAGGCTGAAATTATGCCGATTGGTACCTTAAAGACCGGATGGAGGTCGGTACGGGCTAATCGCCCATATTATAATGAAATGGAAAGATAAAGTGATCCAATCAAGGGTTCTAAATGATTATTTAAAAGGGAACTGAAACTTTCTATTTAGTAAATTGATTCTTGAAAATGAAAATGGTTTATATTGTTTTGAAAAGAGTTGATTATGTTAATGTGAAGCTTAAATCTCGAGAACCCTGATTCTTAAATCTGTTGATCATATGATTGATTCCATATAATGAAATACTGTTGTTTTCCTCTTTTGAAAGATCTATTCTGATCCTTTAATGATTTGTGATGAATGTCGGCTTTCGTCCTACGTTGAGCCTTGTTCTTTAAAAGCTCCATATTGTTCCTTCAAAACCTTTCCTTAACCCAAAAGCTGGAAATCTGCCACCTAGAACAAATATAGTCGAATGCCCTGAGTTTGGTAAAATATATTGTGAATTGATATCGTAGAACTTCTATATAGTTACTTGCTGAGTTTTATACTCATATGTTTTGTTTTAATCTAACCATGGCAGTTAAGCAAGAAGATGGTCAGGCTTAGGCACACTGCTTGTAAAAGCGTACCTGGTGCTCCCTATCATGTTGAGGGCTTCCGGTTGCCAGAGTAGGTAGTGGTATTTTTTAGTGAGCTCGTGCCTGGAAGGAAATCTGTAAAGATATAATGGGTTATCTGTCGGTTCCCAGCAGGAATCGATATTGTCTATTTAATAATATTTTGGGGTTGTAAGTTATATTTTATGATTGGCAGTTGTAATCTTGTCTCATACTTTATCCTGTTGATCCTGTTAGTAGTTAATCGGGGTTTATGCTTATTTAATTATTAGATTAAAGGTGTGTGAGTCCTCATTTCCTAACCCCGAGATTGAGGGCGTCACATTTACTCTATACAGTGGATTTTGATTATATATTTAGTGAATAATTAATCATTCTAGTTATTTCGCCATGAGTTGTTGAGATTACTCCAGACCATGAGAAATGGGGAGTAGATTATGATAGGATATCGATTGTTTCGATTCCTTTATGGCGGAAAATTATTTTGATAGGAAGATGCGTAACTGTCCCGGGCGGACGGTCCAGCATTAGGGCTTTGTGTTAACTGAAATGTGCCTTTTTATTAAAGTACATATCGGTTTTGGCCGGTATGTAGCTTTTTTTTTAGTACTCTTGTTTGGGATCTAAATTCTACGAATTATGATCCAGCTCTATCACAGTGGCTGATCAGCATGTGATAAGGCATCCGCCGGAATATTATGATTCCTAATCTAAAACTTATTACTTACTATTTTATAAGCTTACTGTTAGCTTCAGTTACTATTCAGATATCATTGATTATCTGTTGTTCTTTCTTTATCAGCATAGTACTGTTGCTAATAATCATACATAATTGATTTATCATGTGTTTCTGTTTTGAATAAAAGGTGAAAATGCATTTTTGATTCAGATTCTGATTGATGTTGATATTTAGGTTGTTGTTAAATATCAAAGGTGGTATTAGTATAGATAATTGATGTTGACTTCAGTATGGGATGTTGTGAGCATCAAAGTTCATATTAATATCTAATTTGATATGACATCAAAATGAGTATTAATTTCAAGAGTTGGGTTTTGAAGGCATATGATCAACTTAATATTAACTTTAGGGTTATGTTAATTTCAAAATGATCATGATCCCATCATAAAGAGATTCCCAATTTTTTCCTTGAATAAAATACTTTAAATCAATATTCGTCAATGGTTTGATTTCCAGGTAGTGAGGGAGTCACAACGGTCTCGCTTAAAATCCACAACCTTACAAGTTTAATGAACTTGCTTTTGACAAAATCGCCCCATATCGGAAATAAAGATGATTAGTATTTTATTCTGTGTTTCATAAACACGAGAATCTCATAATCGTTTGTTCATTTTAAAATCTTGAATCCTTACAGATTTTATCTTGTTTAGAAAGCATGGCATGGGTGTCGTATCTAATATATACATCCTTAATCTAATTAAGCATGCATCATTAAACTACTCTACACATACATTCATCATATGAGCATATATGAAAAGTGATCTTCATCCTATATGATCTTCATCAGGCTAATGACAAAGATCTAGGTCAATCTAAGGTAGAGCAATTTGGTACACGACACGTGAACACGACACGAAACGACACGAAAAATACGGATATGGGTTTTAATTTTTGGTACACGAAACACGAATGTACACGAACACGAAATTACACGATAGATTTAGTGTCAGGTATGGGTTTCAATTTAGGTACACGAAAGTACACGAAATTACACGAGATAAATATATTTATAAATTAATATATATAACACATGCATATATTTATGTATATAATATAAATATTTTCAAGTTTTTATAGAATACTATGTATATATATTTATATATTTATTTATATATACACTCTCCATATTTCATTAAATTATACATTAAAATAGATTTTTTATATATATTATATGTATATATATTATATTAAATTTTTATTTAATATACACGAAAGTACACGGAAAGTATACGACACGAATCGAATCAGATATGGGTTTCACATATCGGTACACGAAATCATTTCGGGTCGGATATGAGTTTCATGTTATGTACACGAAACATGAAATTACACGACACGAAAGTACACGACACGACCCGGTTGCCCGCTCTAATCTAAGGTAAAAAATAAATACAAGCTAACTATTACATGTCTTCTTTCTTGAGTTGCCTCTTCCTTGTATTGCCTCCTTGGATGGCCTCCATGTGAGATTACCCTTCCTTGATATTAAATCTTCATGTCTTCGTGTACATTACAAGAATGTAATATAAAAACTAATCCAATGAACTTACAAGAAGAACTCAAGTTACATTCGAGATTTATAATTACAAGATCAAATGATATGAAAGTCGTATTTAAAAAAAAACAAAACCATTAACCTAAAGTCATAAGCCATAACCATCCACCATGCTCAATTAACACATAAGAACATGTTATAACACATATTTTGATCTTAACATAACATACCCATCATGATCTAATCATAAAAACAAAATATGGAAAAAATCAGAAAAATCAGAATCGAATTCTGAAAACATTAAATCTTAACATATCAGACGCTCGATTCCCTATTTAATAGAGTATTCGTTTGCAAAAATCGGACACCAGACCAAGATTTCAGAAAATCTGCAACATCTGATTCAGAAACCGTATCTAATACGATTCTTATAATAAGAAGAAACATAAATCATGTATATATTATTATATATACAGATTATATAATCATCATGTGATTATATAACTCACATGAATATCGTATATTCAAACCATACATATACAAACATATTATATCAACATCAAAATATGGCAAATCACGTACATGCTTGTATATCAAAAATGGTTGAACACATAAATGAATTAAACACCTACACAAGTAACTCTGATGCCATTGAAGGGTTTCGGCCACATAAACGCAACGGAAACGATGTAAAATTAAATTAAAACTAAAATAAAATCGAAAGCCTACGCAGGATCCATGCAAAAATAGATATTTAATTCATAGTAAGAATCTTCACCTTAAAGAAGTTTTAAGACTTCATTAATGGAGGATTAATGGAGTTTCAAATCTTGTTGAATCACCACGTATCCCGTTTTCGCGATCTACGGGCTCTATGGTATCCACACGAACGCTTTTCTTGAAGGATTGATGTATATCAACACCCGAAAACTCCATCTCTACCTCTCTTCCTCTTTCTCCTTGAATTGCTAGAGTTTTATAAAACATCTATCCTTATTTATAAATCATCCCTCAAAGAGTTTATATAGAGAGAAGAATATGTTTTCTAATTATAATATAATTATAATTAATACTAATCCAAAATCCCAATTTATTATTTATTTAAGTCACACTTAATTAATTAATAACTTATTTCGGAATTAGTTTAAGTAATTTCTCTATTTTATTTATTTAATTAATTAAGTCATACTTAATTAATATCACAGATAAAATAAATAACTTATTTAATTTAAATTCATAATTTAAATTATTTCTCCTTCAAGCATTCTTTGTGTGTGACCCTATAGGTTATTATTACGTTGGCAATAATTTTTAAATCTCATATTAAAATTATAAACAATGAGCGACATCTAGTAATACATTATTGCTACCCAAGTAATAATAATTAAATTGGTGATTCGATTAAACCTTTCGTAATAATGTACAATGTTATATAATCCCATTAACAAAATATTATAGATTAAACTAGAGGCATGTAATGTGTCATCCTCATCATAGTTTAATCCAAGTTTCCTTGATCAATGAGTAGACTATCATATCAAATCAACACTTGAGCGTGGCAACACATTTTATAGTCTAGCTCATACAAGAGGCCAATAATATCACTCCTAAAATAGGAGGGTTAAATCTCATCTAGATCATTCATATTTCTTATATGATTCATAATATACCCAAAATACACTTTTATCATTACCCAGTCAAGGATAACTTTTAATAGAATCAAAGTATATTAATTCTCGTATAGAAATATAATGACTTCAAGTCTAACCTATGAGAATAACCTATGACACTATAAACACGTAGTATCTCACAATGGGTCAATCCAGCACCATGTATCTAATATATGTGCCCGTATTTTGACTTTAGTATCACCATACCTATGATCAGTGAGATGTGATCATCAGTCAACAAACACACTAGTCTTAATGCATTATTTTGTCCCCTATAATAATACTCAACTAGGGAATTTTAGGAATATTGATACTATTCTCCTAATCTTATTTCTAAGTCACATACTTAGAGATATAGAATTGTATATCATATTCCAAGGACATTTATCAATCTAACATTTATATCGCAGTAAATTAAGAATTAATAAATTATAAAAGGGAATAATTGATAGAACATAAAAATTAACAATCCAAATATTTTAAAGTAAAACACTAAAGTGTTGTCTCTATGGCACAAACACTAACAAGTTTTGCAAACCAGGGGATGAAATGGTAATTTTACCACCCCTCCCCGTTCTTTCCTCATCGCCGGCCAGAATCCATGGTTGCCACCATGGAGCTTTTCCGGTGGCCTGAAAAACTTCCCAGAATCACAACAAAATAACATGACTTATTCTTCTTGATTCCAGAAACACATCAATGGAAACCAATCGTGCAAACAATTACTGATCAAGACGGAAAAAAAATCGAAGTTTCCCGGCAACCTTACTGTCGTTTTCCGGCGAGCTTGCTCCAGCTATCCTTCGGATTTCCAACCACTACCATTTGATTTCTTTTGTTACAATCTATTTACTGATATCATACAATTAAAGTAATAACCCTTGAATCAAAAAGGCCTAATTTTCAATTAAGAACATTCATGCCTATGGTTTCGCGTTTGCTCTTGCTGGCTTTATTTCGATCTGGACTGGCTCCTCGAGTGCATATGAGTTTCTTTAACAATTCTGCTTGAGGTATTTCGATGGTCCCTGTGGATTATTTGTTCCCTGGCTGTTTTTGCATGGCTGGGAATTTTGGGACTTGTGGCTGCTTCTTCTGGTTTGGGCGTGGAGTGCATCTACTTGGTTTGGTTTTAGTGGGGCCTGTTGGTCTTGCCCAGCTCTCCTTTGCTGGGTTTGTTTTGTTTGGGCTTAGTTTGTTTGATTTGTTTCCTTTGTTTTTGTATTTCTTTTTTAACTCTTTTCTTTTTTTCTTTGGAGTGTTGTTCCTCAGAAAATTTGAAAAGGGTTGACTCTTGTACATTCTTCTCTCCTTTATTTTATTTCACGAGGCTTGACCTCATTTACCCCAAAAACAAAAATCTATAAACCCTAATTTCTGAATTCGAAAACCAAACCTTAATTTGAACATGTTATATAACTCAAAATTCAACATATAATATACCAAATTGACCAGAATTTCATGATCTACAACATGCAATCATCAAAACATACAAACAATTTCAAAATCAAAAAGCCATAATTTAATCAAATTAAATTCAAATTTAATAAAATAATTAGTAAATAACCTATTGATTCTGTAGGTTTATGGATTAAGGAACTTGATTCTACTCATCGATAGCTTTGTTTTGGTTACTCACACGCCAAGTTCCGACTTCGATAACGCCCTCGAATCTCCGGTTGATTATGAAGAACACGATGAATATAGGTATTTTCTCTGGATAATTGTCTGATATACGAAAATAATATTGTAAAATTTGTACTGGGAATCATAGAGGTAAAACCGTATTCCGAATCGAAAAAGTCAAAATCCGAAAAATGCTCGAAATAATCAAATTAGGATGAAAATCAGTTTTCCCGTAACTTTCGAGTAGTAAAAACGTAAAAACCGTTGAAATTGGACGATTCTCGAATAATTAAAATAATTAATAATTAAATTAAAAAATAATTTATTAAATATATAAATCATATATAAAATCATATAATGACATATAAATTGATAGAAAAATATCAAAATAATCTATACCTCATTTTAAATATATAAAAATTAAAATTTGCAGTTTCTATCACATATAAACACAAAACACATATACTAATTAACACATAATTCCCCAAAAATTTATATAATAATCACATAATATTCATTTATTGACAAAAATAATTACAGGATATATCCCGGATATTACATCCTTCCCCCTTAAAAGGATTTTGTCCTCAGAATTTTCTCACACAAACAAATGAGGGTACTTTATTTCTCAACACTTTCTTTCTTCTTTTTAGAATCTCTATTGGACTCTCAACATAGGACAAATCTACCCGAAGTTCTATCGGCTCATATTCCCTAATCTCTGTAAAAATTTCGTAATTTTTAAATATTTTTTAGTCAATCATTTCAATTTCAAAATTTTGTTATTCATAGCAGTTTTTATCGCGTAATTTCACTAAAACGGGCGTACCTTTTGAACCGTAAATCGAAATCAAGCGATTCAAGCGACTAAATGATCCTTACTACAATATCTATCATTTTCAAGACTTACTTTTCAAGAAATAATAGTTTATACATTCTGTCTTTCTGCAGAAACTTATGATTCGCTCATTTTATCGATGTTACGCTCGCAATTCGAGTTACATTTTCGCTCTAAACTAATAATATATAACTAGCCATCATCATATCATCATTTTAACACTTATTCCTCTCAATAAAACCAATTTATTGAGGCCACAAAATCAACCTTAATAACTAACTAACTAATCATCAAGAGAACAACATATCAACCATCAAAACTAGGTTTACAACTAAGATCCATAATTTTCTTGAAACTTAAACCTTAAACAAAGTTTGGGTAAATATTTATACCTTTAATGAAATCTTGAAAGGTTTTCTTCTTGATGAATGAAGCCTGGTGAGGCTTGGGTGTGCTTAAGGTTCCTAAATTTTTCCATGAAAATCAAGAAATCAAGAAATGTTATTGATTTAGAACTATTTATCATCACTTTCATGGATTTATTTACCCATCCAAACCTAAATGAAATGCTTTGAAAAATTTATATTACCTTATTTTTATATATAGGAAGCTAAGGAATTAATTGGAGAATTTATCCATTGCTAGAAGTTGGAGTTTGGAATTTGATTTCCTAGTTTTTCTTCAAGGGGATGAATGAAACTATTTGGGAGAGAGGAGAGAATTTTTGCTTGCTTCTTTGTGTTTCTTCTTGAATAAGTGACATAATATTTAGATATGCAAATCTCATCATATCTTGCTAGCTTGGCTATTTTCAAAGCTAGGTTTCTAGCTTAAGTACATCATCTACTATTCATGCTACTATTTTCCTAGCTAGGTTACTATGCATCTTAGATTGGTTACTATATGGTTTCCAATCCTTGTTTACTTCCTTACTAGTTAGTTTGCATAGTTGGCATGGCTTTATATGTTTTACTTATTCGCTTACGTATTCGCTTGGTTACTTACTCATTCTCGTAATAAATCTTCGTAAGCGATTCATGGGGTAAATTCTTTCTTATAAGTCCATTACACTTTGAAGCCTTGTACTTAGGTTTTAATTTGTAGGATTCTAGATTTTTAATTATATTGTGATTCTCATATTCTTGATGGTTCGTAGATACGGTCGTTGGAGAAGATTGCTACTGGTACCTTGAGAGGCTTTCAATTCACACCTCAATCTCCTGTGAGATCTCATACCCTCTATGCGGATGTTTATACTCCTATAAAGGTTGCTTTGTGGCGAAGTGCTATGATTTTTTGAATTTTACTTTCGTCGAGTTAGCTCACTTCCTTTTCTTTTCTTGAGCTATAGAGCAATAGGAGGTTGATGGTTAGTTCAAGCAAGGGTTCCATATTGGCAAATTCATTCCTTATTTTCTTGCATACTCAAGCATTACATTTCAACTAACTGGTCTATTTTTTTCTCTGGCCGGGATGTCCTGTCTTCTGCTCTCTTTCTACACCTCTCATTATCAGACCCCGAATTAGACTCAGGTGACTCAAACTTAGACTGAATTCCCGGGACATTTCTCTTTAAAAGAAAAAAGAAAATGGAATGAAACTCTTACCAGCTGGTTCAAATGAACCATTAGACTAAGGCAAGGGTGCCCGTTATCACCTTACTTGTTCATAATGGGATCAGAGGGGCTCTAAATTATTAGAAAGGAGAAGATTGCTACTGGTACCTTGAGAGGCTTTCAATTCACACCTCAATCTCCTGTGAGATCTCATACCCTCTATACGGATGTTTGTACTCCTATAAAGGTTGCTTTGTGGCGAGGTGCTACGATTTTTTTAATTTTACTCTCGTCGAGTTAGCTCACTTCCTTTTCTTTTCTTGAGCTATAGAGCAATTACAAAGTTCGTTTTCTTTGAAAACTAATAGCTTTTACAAACACTCATTTGATATGTATAATCACGATATCGACTAGGAAACTAAATTTCCCATGCATAACATAGAGTGGGATAAAATGTTTTCCCCGATCGTCGGGTTTACTATTCATTAAACGTTTTACAAAGTCTCAAAACTTCGAGTTATTACCATCTTCTCCTCTAAAAAGGATTCAGTCCTGGAATCAAATAGAAACCAGGTAGGGGTATCTTTCCTTCATTGCCTCCTCTAGTTCCCAAGTTGACTCTTCAACATTCTGGTTTCTCCACAAGATTTTGACCAGCTTGACAGTCTTATTCCCCAACACTTGTTCCTTCTGATCCATCACTCTTGTCGGTTGCTCAATGTAAGTCAGGTCTGGTTATAAGTCTACCTGGTTCATACTCTATCACATGTCGCGCATCGGCATGGTACTTTCTTAGCACTGGCACATGGAACACATTGTGCACTTGTTACAAATTAGGAGGCATGGTGAGCTTGTAAGCTAGATTTCCTATTCTCCTCAAGATCTTGAAGGGTCCAATAAATCTGGGACTTAGTTTTCTTTTCTTTCCAAATCTCATCACTCCTTTCCACGGAGATACGTTCAACAATACTGAATCTTCCAATTAATACTCTTTATCCTTCCTGGTCTAGTTGGCGTACTTCTTTTATCTATCTTGAGCCGCTACCAGCCTTTTCCTGATGAGTCCCACCATTTCTCGAGTCTGCTGGACCAACTCGGGCCCTAGAACATTATGTCTCCAATTTTATCCCAACATAAGGGAGAACGACATCTTCTTCCATAAAGAGCTTCAACGGGGGCATTCATATGCTAGCGTAATAGCTATTGTTGTAGGCAAACTCAATCAGGGTTAAGTGGTCATTCCAATTTCCCTTAAAGTCAATGGCGTGGACCCTCAGCGTATCTTCTATGATCTGAATAGTCCTTTCAATTTTCCCGTCTGTTTGGGGGTGGTAAGATGTACTCATATTCATTCTGGTGCCTATACATTCTTAGAAGCTTTTCAAAAATTGGGAGTTAAACCTTGGATCCCTATCTCACACTATATCAACGAGAACTCTGTCCCTTACTACGATCTCTCTCAGGTAAATATCCATTAGCTTGTCTATGTGTACCTTTCATTAATTGGAAGGAAGTGCGTAGACTTGGTCACTCTATCTATGATGACCCATATGACATCGTGATTGATTTTGGTCCTTGGTAGGCCTGTCACAAAATCCATGGCTATATGCTCCCATTTCCATTTCGGAATTTCTAGGGGCCGTAATAGTCCACTCAGTCGCTAATGTTCAGCCTTTACCCTCTAACACGTCAAGCACTTACTGACCCACTCGGCTACATTCCTCTTCATGTCAGGCCACCAATAATATTCCTTTAGGTCATGGTACATCTTAGTACTTCCTGGGTAGATTGAAAACATGGAGTTGTGCCCTTCGTACATCAGCTCATCCTTCAGTTCTTGCACATTCGAAACCCAAATTCGGGATGCATACCTCATGATCCCTCACCGGTCAATATTTCTCTCTCTTCACTCATCTTCTTTTCCGGACATACTCGTATTTTCTCATCTAGTTCTGGACATACTCGTATTTTCAAATTCCTTAACCAACTCCTCAGATGTCATTATCATTTTGAGTCTCTCTTTCCTACTAAGGGCGTCAGCCACCACATTGGCTTTACCCGAGTGATACAGGATTTCACAATCATAGTCCTTAATCAGCTATGGCCATCTTCTCTGTCTCATGTTTAGTTTCTTCTGAGTAAAGATATATTTGAGGCTTTTAAGGTCTGTGTAAATCTCGTATTTTTCCACATAAAGGTAGTGTCTCCAGATTTTCAAGACAAATACCAAGGTCGCTAATTCTAGGTCATGGGTAGGGTACCTTATCTCATACTCCTTTAACTGCCGAGAGGCATACAAAATCAGTTTTCCATGCTCTATGAGCACACATCCTAACCCCTTGTGCGAGACATCGCTGTATATCACAAAATCTTCCTTTCCATCGGGAAGAGCGAGTACTGGTGCTGATACCAGTCTCTTTTTCAGCTCTTGAAAGCTTTCCTCACATTTCTTTGTCCACACAAACTTCTCCATTTTCCGGGTAAGCCCAGTCAAATGGCCGGATATCTTGGCAAAGTCATGCACGAACCTCCGATAATATCCTACTAAGACCACAAAACTCCTAATCTCGGTTGGGGTAGTCGGTCTTTCCCAATTGGATACCACCTTTATCTTGGCGGGGTCGACTAGAACTCATTCGTTACTCACTACATGTCCTAAGAACTGAACTTTATTTAACCAAAACTCACAGTTGGAGAACTTGGCATACAACTTCCCATTCCTCAAGGTCTCTAAGAATATCCTCAAATGTTCCGCATGTTCTTGATCTGTCTTTGAGTAGATTAGAATATCATCTATGAAGACTATGATGCATATGTATAGGTACTTCTTGAACACTCTGTTCATCAAATCTATAAAGATTGTGGGTGCATTGGTTAACCCAAATGACATGACTAAGAATTCATAATGTCATACCTCGTGTGAACGGCAGTCTTTAGTATATCTTCAGGCTTGATTTTCAATTGGTGATATCTTCTCCTCAAGTCTATTTTGGAAAAGTGCACAACACCTTTAAGCTTGTCGAATAGGTCGTCAATCTTAGGGAGAGGGTATTCTTGATGGTCAGTTTGTTCAACTATCGATATTCTATGCATAATCTCATACTACCATCCTTCTTCTTAACAAACCGAACTTGTGCACCCCATGGTGACACAGTAGGTCTTATCATTCCATTGTCTAACAATTCTTGCAATTAAGAAGCTAGTTCCTTCATCTCAACTAGGACCAGTCTATAGGGGGCCTTAGATACTGGTGTCGTTCCTGGTGCTAATTCTATAACGAATTATATCTTTTTGTCGGGTGGCAACCCTGGTAAGTCCTTTGGGAAGACATCCTTGATTTCATTCATTATGGGTATGTCCTGTATGTCAGAGACTTCTTTCTTAGTATCTATTACATAGGCCAAATAGGCCTCATTACCTTTCTTTAACTATCTCTTAGTCTGGACCATGGTTAGAAATTTTTGGGTCTGTCATTGACCTTTAAACACTATCTCCTTGCCATTTTACACTCTTATTTTTACTTTCTTTTTCCCATAATCTATTTGCGCTCTGTTATTGGATAATCAGTCCATTCCTAGAATCACATCAAATTCTCCTAACGCGAATGGGATTAAGTTAACCTCAAAGACTTTCCCTTATCGTTTCAATTTGCACCTAGGGTGTACTTGATTAACATGAATGATTTCTCGGTTTGCTATTTATACTTGTAATACCTCGCGTAAAGGTACAATAATAAGATTTAACTTCTTAGCAAAATTTCAAGATATAAATGACTTGGTCACTCCGGAATCAAATAAGACATTTGCACATTCGGAATTTAACAGAAGGGTACTTCCTATCACATCAGTGTTTCGGATAGCATCCTGAACGGTCATGTTGAAAGTCCTAGTAGCTAGAGGCCGGTTGGAAGTAGCTCTGCTCATCCTTGAAGCCCGAGGCCTTAATATGGGGCAATATTTCTTCATGTTCCCTGCCCTTTCGTACTGGAAGCATGTCATTCCTGGTTGTAGGCAATTTGTGGAAAGATGTCCTGGTTGGTTGCACTTGTAACACTTTAGAGGGGCTCTTGCCTGGACACACACTCCGGGGTGTCTCTTTCTGCATGTTCGACACTCTTGTATAGGGGTGCAGGGTTGGCTGTAAAATGTTGCCCTAGATTGTCCGCCACCCTGGCCAACACTCTCACTTGGGGCCTTTTTAAATACGGGGCCTCTCGCAGGTTGGGACACCACTCCCCCGAAAAACCTGCTCAGAAGGCTCCTATTCCCAGTTCCTCCTCCTCCATGACTTCCTATCTTCCTTTTCCTGCTTTCCTTCTCTTTCAAACTCTGCTCACTACCTGCTTCAATAATCGAGGCCTTCTACACTAAGGTGGCGTAATCTGTCAGCTCTAATATCGCCACTCGGTTTTGAATCCACTATCTCAGACTAAGCAGAAACCTTCATGTTTTCTTTTATTCCGTATTCACAAATTCTGGTACAAACCGTCACAACTCAGTAAACTTGGCCTTGTACTCCGCCAATGTTTAACTATCCTATTTCAGTTCTAAAAACTTGATTTCCATCTAGGTGTCCATGAACCTAGGGAAGTACTTGTCTAAGAATAACCTGGTAAATCTATCCCAAGGAATCACGACATCAGTCTCGAGGTTACGCTTGGACTCCCACCAATAGTTGGCTTCTCCCTTCAGCATGTAGGAGGCGAAGATGGTCTTATGTCGCTCTTCAACAACTAATATCTCGAAAGACTTTTCTATCTCCTTAAGCCAGGCCCGTGCCTCAATGGGGTCGGCAGATCCTAGAAACTCCGGGGGTTTGATAGATTTAAAAGCTCTGAAGGCGGTAGCAGTAGTCTGTCGGAGAACATGTGGTGGCGGCGGTGGAAGGGGCTGTTGGTTTAGATTGGCCCTTAAAAGGTCCTTGAATTCAGTCATAGGGTTTCCCCTTTGATGGGTATCTTCAGCTTCTTCCTCTATATATCCTTCTTCATCAAATTCATTAAACTCTAGGTCCCCTTCACTTTCCTCATTCACTTTATGGTCAGGTTTATTATGCCGTTGGTTAACAGATTCTGCGGGCCATGCCTTGGTTCCTCTTCTACGGGGTGGTATCGTTCTGATAATGAAAATGGTGTTAATACATTTTCATATTTTTATATTCGGATTGATTCATTTGTATGTAAGCATGTAATAAGTATTTAGTCTGATTCTATCGAGGTGCAATTAATAAGATAAGAGGATTTCTTAATAACTGCCCGATAATATATAATAAGGTCTCTAAAACTATGTCTTGGGGACAATAAAAACAATCCAAATCCATACGCGTTTCTGAATACAATATATCAATTATATATTCCTGAATACTAAATCAAAAATACATACACCGGGTACACTGAAGGGCTAGGAATTCTATCTACTACTTGCTATTATAACAGTATTGGTGACAAGTCACCCAGCCCTTTACAAGATCCATGTGCGTCCACTGATCTCTCAGTATGAGTCACTGTGTGTGAGGTCTCGAACCCTCCTCATCGCTCCTGCTAGCTTCAGTTCAGCATCAACGACTGAAATATATCATCCCGTCATAGTCGTCGTCATCTGCACTCGAGTACGGAGCTCGATCCCATCAATCTCCCGGTGAGCTATTGTCGGGAAAGCAGCCCTGAAGACCTGGGAGAACCTAGCCTGGTAGCTCTCTCGGTGGTCAGTGCATGTCGTAGCTCTACAATGCGGGTGGATGCCACGGTGATCTCAGCATTCAGTTGAGCCACTATCCAGTCATGCATGACTATATGTATGGTCGCTGGGATGGTAGGGGTGAGTACAGGTCACTGGAGGATATGTCATGAATCTTATAAATCTGTGCCTCCATCGCGTCATCCTCTTCATCATCAGTGGAGGGAAAAGGGCTCATTATACCTGGGTGAGGGGTGTGAGGGTGAACGGTCAGGAGAGGGTATATCTCTATGTCTGTCCAGTCTACACCATCACCTTGGGGCTCCTCGACATCATTAACTATAGGGGTAGGGAAGTCAGTCTCCTCCTCTGTGGGATCCTCGGTAGGGTCATACTCTGAGTCATCAATAGATGGGTCCTCCGGCTCGGGAGTAGGGTCGCGCTCAGGGGTCACAACATCCTCAACAGGGTCAACCTCCCCCATAGGCTCCACCAGTACCTCACACAATAGGAAAGGTGTTACTAACTTAGAGTCGGAATTTCCTTGAGGGTAAAACTGTCAAGACTACCTATGCATTCTGATGACGAACTCGACTTGAGTTCTAATTGATTATTTTTATTCTTATGTCTACGTATTTTATCTCGTATCCTTTCCAAGATTTGATAACCTAGGCTTAGGTTACGGTAATGCATCACAACTCCAATTGGAAGAATAGGTCATTTGCCGGAGCCCTACTATACGATGATTAGTCGTACAGCAGAATATTATTGTTCTCTACATATAGAAGGATGATTCCATTTGTTATCGGTTATTACCCTGGCCGTATCCGGGCCTCTTCTGTGTCCATCCCTCTCAGGTACACACTTAGTGTATATCCCTCTCAAGACACGGTTTAGCGTCCATCCCTCTCAGATACGCATACTCCACATGTTCATCGATATATAAGGTACCTTCTCATGTGGTAGTAAATTGGTAGTCCCCCCAATCCACGGAGTACTGCAGTCTACCCATCCTTATCCTCGTACGAATCCCATCATATAACTAAAACTTATTTTGTTCCCCAAGCATACTGCTTGTTGATAGGTACACATTAATATGTGTATATATATATTTCGAGAATTTTCGGAGGAAGTACTATGATAGTATGAGTTGACCATTGTCAACGGATAAATAATTAAGGGGGGTTTTCTTTTGATACTATAGTCAAATTATTTAAAATATGTTGAGATAATATTTTCGACGATCTGAAAGGATTAGAATGATTTTCTGTAACTCGGAGTATATTTAATATTAGATTTTATGATTTTTAAATCATATTAAATCATTTAATAAATATTTAATAATTAAATAATTATTATTAAATAATTAAACCTTGAATAATTATATTTTAAAAGAATATTTGAAATAATATTCCTCAACTAATTTATATTTAAATAATTTAAATTAATCTTTAATAAATATAAAATAATTGAGTTTGAAATACACAATCGTTGGAGAATACCTTTCCTATATTAAATGAATATCTGAAATAATATCCATTGATCAAGTAACTAAATATAGTTAAGGGAATATGATTTTGGAAATCGTTTAAAATAAATTCGAGGTACTTTAATATTTCACGAGAGGACATCGAGTCCCTCGGAATAAAATAACTACGGACTTTTAATCATCCAAAACATCTCCGAGATGACTCCCGGGTTTATACTTTGTAAAAACTGACCAACTGCTTGTCTTACATTTATACATCACACTCTAATATAGTGTTAAAATATTCTACGATATATTTTCATCGTAAACTCAATCGTTATTGATACGTAAAAACTCGTATTTTATTATCATGGAAAAATGGCATTCGTACGAAAATAGTAAAAATAATCTTCACAACATAACAGTATATGGAGCAAGGTTTCTAAACTTTCCTGGGTGCTTCGAGGTGGGGAGGGTGCTCTAGGGTTCGTCCGGAAATCTAAAATCAAGAACAATTATCGTTCCGTTAGATTCTGTTCGAATTTATCGTCACTTTGTAAATACACAATACTTACTATTAATTTACATAAATCGCTTTACTCTCATTATTTAAATAAGTATGAGTACTTGTTAAATTCGCTTTCTTTTCATAATCCATTACGTCCGTTAATATCTTTTACATTTCATCCCTCGGCTTCACTCGCGATTCTTAAGAATTTCTACTCGCGCGATCTCGGCTTCAACATTTCCATAGAATTAAAAAATCCATATTTTCACTCGAAATTTTTATGGAAATTAAAATATTCCATTTATTCCTCTATGTAAAAAGTTCATAATTTTTAAATACTTTTAAGTCGATCATTTCTATTTCCAAAGTTCGTAATTCGTAGAAGTTTTTATCACATAAATAGTTTTCATTAAAACGGGCCTAACGTTTGAACCGTAAATCGAAATCAAGCGATTCAAGTGCCTAAACGATCCTTACAAAATTTTTCAAGGAATGACATTTTATATATTCTGTCTTTCTGCAGAAACTTAATAGTTACCATTCGCATCGATGTTATGCTCGCGATTCGAGTTTCGTTTTCGCTTTAAACTACTAATATATAACAAACCATCATCATATCATCATTTTAATACTTACTCCTCTCAATAACACCAAGTTATTGACGCCACAAAATCAACCTAATTATCTGTTAATTGGTGTCTGTGTTTGGTTGTTTATATGTGGTAACATTTGATAATTTTAATTGTTATATGTCTAAAATAATTATAGATAGTTTTAATATTTTTCTATTAATTTATATTGTTATATGATTTTATAAATGATTAATGGATTTAATAACTTAATTTTCAGAATAATTATAAATTATTTTGTACAATCGGGAATCGTCCAACTTCAACCGTTTTTACGTTTTTACTACCCGGAAATCTCAGGAAAACTACTTTCCAACCTAATTTGATTATTCTGAGCATTTCCTATGTTTTGACTTTTTTGATCTGGAGTACGGTTTTACCTGTGCGGTTCTCGGCGTAAATTTTACGATATAATTTTCATTTCGGTAAATCGATAAAACCCGTATTTTTGAGAAATGGGATATTTTGATTAAATATTATATTATCTTTTCGTAATTCGTGTAACCAAGGCGCTGAGACCAAGACTGTATTTACAAAAAGCCTGGTTTTGATAATTATCCTGAAACCGATACCGAATTGGATCAGTTTTATTAATACTTAACGATTAAGTATTCTATTTTTATACCTGGTATGATTCAACGGGGTACCAATATTCCGTATATATAAATAGCCAATACAGTGTCTTATTTTGTATAGATAATAAAAAACAAACAGTAAAATTATATAATTATCCAGAGAAAATACGTAAATTCATCGTGTTCTTTATAATCAAACGAGGATTCTAAGGCGTTATCGAACTCCGATTTAGGCGTGCAAGTAGTCGAATCGAAGCTCGAAACAAGTAGAATCAAGTTTCATAATCCATCCAACTGCAGAAATATTAAGTAATTTTCTGTATTTTTATTTTTATTTAAATTTGAATTTAATTAGATTTAAATTAGGACTTTTTGATTTTGATGTTATTTATGTGATTTGATGATTGCATGTTGTAGAAAATTGAATTCTGAGCATTTTGGTATATCATATGCTTGATTTGAAGTTCAATAACATGTTCAAATTTAAGTTTAATCTTCGAATGGTAGGAATTAGGGTTTGAATGTGTTTGAATATTCTTAATTGATTTTAGGAACTTTTTATTCGGTTAATCTAGGCTGATTTTGATTACATAAACATGTTGTATGTTATTAGAGCTTCATTTTCATGTATAAATCACGAAGATTTGTTAAGGTTTGAGCAGATTTGTTAAGGTTTGAGCAGATTTAATTTTCTCCAGAGTTGACTCCACCGGTTTTAATGGCGTTCTTGACCGGAATCGATGTTTAAACGATTGATTATTGATGCGGTTGGCTCCACTGGATTGATGGGACGTTAATTGTATTATTTGGCTTGCGAAATGAACCAAAACATCTCATTTTGGCTGAAAATCAGGCTCCCCAGAAACCGTACGGTCGCCGGAATCTGGGCTTCTCGACGGTGTTCTTGGAGACCCGGCTATCACCCGGTTCCGACCCGTTTTCCCTACTCACCTTTGATCCTAAAATCCACAAAATCATTTTCAAAAATCTGTTTCTAGGATTTTGTTTAAAAAAATAAATCAAAAAACTATTTCTTTAATTTCAAGAATTACTTTTAATTTAAAAATTCATTTTAATTATTTAAAAATTCAGAAATAAATCTGAATTATTTAATTAATTAATTTTAGTTAATAATTAATTATTTAAATGGTCAATTAAATTTAAATATTAATTGATTAATTGATTTAATTATTTATTAATTAATTTTATTTGAATATTTAATTGGATTTAAATATTTCTTTTTATTTAAAAATTCTGAAAAACAGTTTTGAGCTTTAAAATATTTTTTTAAATTACGTTCAAGGCTAGATAATTATTACTAAATGATTTTAAAGTCAGATTCAGGTATTTGAACCTTGATATTTATTTATAAAATGATTCTAGTACCCGTTTTAATTCTGAAAAATATTCAAAAATTTGTATAAAATACTAGAAAAATCATTTTAACCTTGAACCTTCTTTGAAAAATTATTTGTATCGAATACCTTACATGTTATATGTTATTTGCTATTTGATAAATGTGTTATATGCCTATATGTTTATTGTTTGACTGTTTTAGTCATAACTTTCAATTCGTAAATCAGATTTGGCTGAAGCGAAGGGTAGATGAAAGCTTATGACGTCTATGTGATCATTAGAATAATATGAGATTGAGTATTGATAGATACTTATGATTCCTAGAAGAGTAAACGAGGCATAAAAAATGAAAGCAAGTGATCAATGAGTAGAAGCGAGGCATAGAAAAAGAAGACAAGTGGTTCTTGAGTAGAACCGTTAGACGAATGCAAGTGAAGTTGGAAATCATTTATGATAAGGCAAGTGTTCTGAAACTTTCTTGATATATATTGCAAGTACCATAATCAGTTCTTATTTTATATTGCAAATGCTTTGAATATACCTGAGACATACCATATGTTAGCATGTGATAATTGAGTTTCTTAACCCTAACCTTGATCATATCATTTGATACTTGAGCTGTAAGCCTTATTTCTTGTAAACCATCGATTGTTGATTTCCCTGATACTAAACCACACAAATACGATATTACTCTACAAATACATATACACCACATACAAAACACTGGAACATAATTGCTTGAATATACAAAGACATATGTATTCTATAACACCTTGTAACCTCAAACAACTAAACCTTGTATAACCATTGTTCATTTATTACCTGGTTTTTCTATGGGCTTGAAGCCATTCTTCATACATACCTTGATATACCCTGGTGATACATAAAAATTGCATTATGCTTTGAGACAAATGTCTTATCAGCGGTAATTATGATTCTGTTTTATTGAATTACAATGTTTATCCTATTGAATTGTTTTAGAATTTGGATAGTTTTCTTTATGTGGACCAGATTCGTGGTCAGACCAGATTCGTGGTTATATTAGGCCAATGTGTTCCTTGGATCTAGTTTATAGAGCAGAGTTGTGTGCTTGCTCGGGGTTATTGCGTGACTGATCGGCAGCCTAACCTTGGTTTTAAAATTTAAAATGGATATCTATTTCTAATGATTGTTTAACAAGGAACTTGATTCCTCTGAATCATTTTAATTGATTATTTTTTAACCTCAGTTATTGTCATTATAACTTTCAGAGCTAGTTAACTCACTCTTGGGATTCTATTATGTTATTCTACAGTTAAAAAGGAAATGGTTGGTAGAAAAGATCCCCAGTCCAGTGTCGAGCTATCAGGAGCTTTATATTTAATTTCGAGTAATGTAAGCTTGTAAGAATGATTTCATTATCTATTGTAAGTTAAACTAGTTGGGATTTGGTACGATGTAATAAAAGTTAAGGTTGTGGCTTGTTTTCGTACTTTAACCTATTGCGATCCGCAGGTGTATAAAGAAGGGTCATTGCTTATAGTATTTTATATAAAGTTTTATATATTATGAACCCCAAACTTCTGACCCGGGTTTGGAGGGCGTCATAATAGTTAACCCATTATCAATGGGTATCCTTGTAGGAGAACTTTGAAATAATCCTATACTTTGCACCTGCAAGCTAAGGGTGCATCTGACACTTGAGGTGAATAGTAGTTAAACCTACGTTCGTATTAAAAAGAAACAGCTGGTAGAAGAATGTCATCATTGGCTAAAAAGATGCATTATCCGTGAAATCATGCAATTACAGATAAGTCTTGGACCTTTTAGATTAAACCTCATAGTTGGATATTTATAAAGCTAGTAGAATACATCACTATATAGAAGACTCAGTTTAATTGAAGATAGAGGAGTAAAAAGAGCGAACGCCACTCACACAAGAATCATTACATAAAGGAAGCTACTTATGATAGATCCAAAGGAAGTCATGAATCTTGTGATAATGAAGGCCATGGATCTCGTGGTGAATGATTTGGAAGGAAGTCATAGATCTTATGATAACGAAGGCCATGCCATTCACGATGAATGCTTTGGAAGGAAGACATGGATCTTGTGACAACCAAGGCCATGGATCTCATTGTGATCGCTTTCGATGGATAACCCCTCATCGATTGCAATGCATTGATTTTATTTCTATTATAGAGATCCTAGATGAAAGTTAGAGACATCAGCCAAAGCCAAACCAAAAGTGAATGATAGTGCCATATACGCATGAATTAGGATGCAACGGAAGCAAGATTCGTCGTGATGATTTAGAGTTCGAAAAACAGCGAAAGAGGCTATCCCATTGACATAATATCTAGGCATTCACTTGAGCGATGAAGATATGAAGTTATGATTTTGGAGATTTAAAGGGATGGAGGTTCGTACAACGTGAGCCCTCATGCAAATATTGGTGCGCCTTCTATGTGGAAGCAAGGGCCTTATAAAGACAATTGCACCCCTCCGGAACAAAGTTGAAAATCCTTAAATACCAAAGAAAAGGTAATTAGCTGAAGAAACTGGTCGTAGAAGTGATGTTTGATGAAGTAGAAGTGCCTGCGAAGGACCTGGGCACCGCAACAACGGTCGTGACAATCGCCCCGGGAGCCACGGGCGCCGGCAGCCCCGATCGTGCCATCAACCGCATGCACCGCCACAGGCCCAGGCACCGTGATATCAATGGTTGTTGTAATGTTATTCCCAAACAATCTAACAACTAGAATTAAAGAAGGGGGGTTGAATGTAATTCTTGGTTTCTTTTCGATTTTAAGAACTTCTAACAAATATAAATATATCAGTGTTTGAATATGCAAAAGTGGGAAATGAAAATATAGATGTATTCAAAAATAAAGTAATTAAACAAAAGGATTAAAAACTTTCTGGTGGATTTTAACCAACCCACCAGAGATATATATATTGATGAGAACTCTGTGATGCAAAAATATACACAGCTTCTTACAAATATGATATACTTAGAACAGAGAATTCTTAACAGATACAGATTTTTCTATTTCTCAATTCTTGCTTGTATTGTATTCAACTTGCTACTCTTGATTTATATATCACCAAGTTACATGATAAAAAGACAAACTAATAAGATAAAAGTGTCTCAGTCTAATTACATGCTGCTCCATTTCTGCATCCAGCATCTTTGTATTTCTTCAAGTTAGCATGAAAATGCAAATGCTTCTTTGTTCTCTAAAACCTGTTAATAGGCTGCCACATTCGATTTGCATACAATCAACCCATATGACTATCAAGTCACTATCAACTGCTTTTTGAATTTGATCATCCGTTGAAACTCTATTGGATCATCCGTTGAGACTTTATTGGATCATCCGTTGAGATTCTGGTTGATCATCCGTTAAAACTCTAGTTGATCATCCGTCGAAACCTTGTGGAACATCCGTTGAGGGTATCTTCATAGCAGTTAACTCTATTTCACTTATGCAAGATTACAAGGCATCTAATATTTATAATTAGCCAACCTATTTTTCATATCAATCTAGTAGTCAACATGACTTAGAATATCCTATAACTTCTAGTTCTCTAAAGCATTACAATATGCAGGAATGTGCTACTAAAACTTATTTAAACATAAGCTACTCTTTCAACGGATGACAGAGTACCGTTGAAAGCTATAATTACACTTAATCAAATCTACTAAGGTGTTTTTGTAGCATATCATCAAGTCTACAACATATTCCTAACAATCTCCCCCAATTTATGTCTAATAGAATTGTAGGCATAAATTTAGAGGGACTTGATGATAACAAAACACCTTTTTACACAGAGATTATTCAACAATAGATAAAATTGATAAGTGCTGCAATTTATTGAAAATTGTACAAAAGAAAGTTCATAGATATCTCACAAGCCATTTTTCAAGGTGTTCCTCTAGTCTAAGCAAATTAATCTTTCTCCTTGAATGTCTAGTCTTCTTTCCAAGCCTTTCATTGTTCACTTCAATCTAGTGTTGGAGTTGTCTGTAGAACTCAGATTCATCTTCATTTGATTGATCCATCATCTCATTCATTTCCTTGAGAGTTTCATTACTTGATATCTTTAGTTGATCATCAAATCTGAAGAATCTTCTTATGTTCTTTTCATCCTTGAACTACATTAGCCAATATGGTCTCAAGTGCACTCTATCCCCAGTATAAGGAATAGTTAAGACTCTTGAGAGTGCATTTGGGTCTCTCCAGCTTTGTCTTTTTCTTTCAATCTGGTTGAGTATCTGCTTCTTCGAATCAATATTAAAGACAAAGTTTTTCTTGATTGAAGAGAAAATCTTCACTAAGACAGAGAAGCCTTCATTGATAATCCTATGAAGAGGCCAAGTAAACTCCGTTCCACCCTTGTATCTAAATACAAGTCTTTCTGGAAGTCTGTTGTGAGCATCAATAGCTCTCACTTCATCCAGCTCATCCAAATAGAGATTGATGTCTGAGAACTCCTTAATATCACAGATGAATAGTTGATCTCCTTTGTTAACTGTAGGTTTGGGCTTGGGTAGAGTTTTGGATTTAGATGGGATAGATTTGATTGGCTTTCTTGGCATGTTCTTTCTTCTTCTAGAGGAGGTTGGAATTGGGAGATTAAGATCAGGAATGGGTAGGCTTTCTGAGTCTATTGGTTCATCTTTTGGAATAATTAGTTCACTATGAAAATTTACTTTAGGATTGACCTTGAATTCAGCTTGCTTCATTGTGGGAAAAGTTGATTGATTTGTAGTAGTAGCCTGGGTAGGCTCAGGTTCATCTTCTTTTTCTTCAAATTCCAGCTTCCTTTTGGCTCTTTGCTTTCTATACCCCTTTCCTGGTTTGTGCTTTGGTTCTTCACTCTTCTCAGTTTTAGTTATTGTGGCAGGCTTCTGAATTTCTGATTTGGTAGCAACCTTTTCATCTTGATTCTTAGCTTCTAAGGCAGCCTGCCTTTTCTGATGCTTGAGTCTAAGTTTCAATTCTTTCTTGGATTCTACAAATTATGGATGTCCAGCCATCACACAAATTTATTTTCTATGTATGTAGAATTTTGCTATCCTTTTCTTTAAAACTGAGTCTTTGGGATGCTTGATGTTTCCAAGAGAGTGACCAAACAATTTATTTTCATCAGGCAGTGGAGTTGCATAGACTAGGTCCAAAGGATTCTTGGTATGTTTTGATGAATGATTTTTGGGCTTCAAGATCACATTGGCCTTTGAATGTCTTCTAGAAGAGGTTTGACCTCTCTCCATATTCCTCAAACTCATTTCACTAATAGGGATTTATCTCAATTGTGTGAAGTGTTTCACAGATTTATCTTGCTCTACAATTGGACCAAAAACCTTTTTAATCCTTTCATCAATCTTTTTCATTTGTTCATTCAACCTGAGATCAGCTGGTGCAATGCTGATCAAGTCAATGCAATCTAGAACTAGTGGTTTTGTGAAAGTAATGGTTGGAACTATTACTTTGCTGACTTGTATGTGTAAATCCTTCTCCCCCTCACTGGCCTGGATAGTAGCATCTTTCTCCCCCTTTTGTTATCAAGTAAGGCAGGGGTTGAAGTTTGATCAGCCACCAATTTATGAAGAAGGAGTGTCTGATGAACTTGGTTAATCTGGATCTTGGTGATTGAATTTTCAAGTGCTATCAGCCTAGTGTCCATAGAATCAATTTTGCTACTTAAGTCATTATCCAGCCTGAGTTTCCGGTGAATGTCTCTCATTTTAGCTTCAGGAAGTTTAGACTCCATTATTTCATTAATGTCGTTCTTAACTTGTGCAATGTTTGTCCTGATGTCATCCACATCTTGACTCTGTTTGAGAGATTGAATCTTGTGCAGTTGTAGAGATTTAAGATGGGCTTGGAGAAGACTTTTGGTGTTGGCATCTGTAGTGGCTTGAAGAGTTGTTTGAGTTTGATGGATAAGGTGGAATATGGTTGATTTAAAATGATGGTCACTGATCTCCTTACTAAACATACAGGCTGGAGTGCTTGTGCTTGAGCTATAACCTGCATCTCCCGCTATGTCCATAACATCATCTTCCTTATTAGAAGCATATCCAAATGTACAACTAGAATCTAAATCAAAGTCATCACCAGTTGTAAGTGGAAGAGAGTTGATTGCATCCTTTGCTCTTAGCATGGAAGTTATTGTTTGCACCATGTTTAATGTCCTCTCAACAGCCTCATTGCCCTGTTTAGATAGAATTTGATAAGCTGGAACATGATGAGTAAATGCATCAGCTTCAAAAGAAAAAAGAGTCTAAAACAGCTTGATATTCTTGCTGAAATAGCTGCTTCATTTCTGCCTCATTGACATCCCTTAACTCACTAACAATGGGCTCTTCCTATTCTTCTATGGTACATGTATTTATCTAATTATCTCTCTTTTGTTGCATCAAGGACTCCCCTTGGCTTCCCACCCCCACCTTCACCATCTAAGGTGTGACTCCTCTCACTCACTTTTTCCATGCTGGAAGAAATAGCATACATAGTGATTGAACAACCACCAAGTCATCCACACTTGTAACATTTGTAGAAATTTCAAGTTGTGTGGAGACTTTCAACGGATGAGTGACATCGGTCGAAATAGTAGTTGTGATTGTCAACGGATAATTGCTGTTAAGCTTATCCGTCAAGGGACAATCACTAGTTGATGGATGATGAATATCCATCGAGAGAGGAGAAATGATAGAGTTAGGAGTTGAAACTATTGTAGAATCTGTGGTGATTGATTTAAGATTATGCACAGATTTCTCAGTAGAATCTGGAAGAAATGGCAAGTTAGCCAACAAATCATCTATAAGATGATGCTCACTTGCTTTGAATTTTGGATCCTCTATGAGAGTTAAAGATGGAGAATCAGGAATTGATGTGTTTATCATGTCCACATCCAGTGAGCTTGTTGGAGAATTTTGTGTTTGAGGTGTTTCAATTATGAGATATTTTGGCTGTGACTCCACATTTATTGGAGCCACGTCAATCTGACTTTGAGATGGTGCAGTAACTGAGTCTTTGACTGTAATTGGCACTATGTGTGCACCTTGTGACTCCCCAATAGGTTTAGATTTCTTTTTTCTAATATGAGTTTGAGGTTGGTATGTGTCCCTTCCTCTTTTGTCATGTGCTCTTGGTTGAGAGCTTATTTCAATAGTCACATCCTTTTGGGATGATGCAACTAGTAAAGAGCTTATATCCCTATTAAGCACTGCAGTCTGTTGGGAAACTGCAGTGTGGCTGGCTTGGGTCACACAAACCTCACTCTCATTATCCTTAGGGTTTCTTTGATGTTCACCCTGTCCCTCACCAACCTTACTCCCCTTCACACTCCCCTCTTTAGATTTAGTAGTTTTTGAAACTATTCCCTTTTGAGAGGAACTAGAATGGGGTTTCTTACACTTGGATTGTGAAACTTTTAATTTTATGGCTTGGGTAGGCATCTGTTTGGTCATTGTCACAGATGCCATTGCCACAGAATTTTGCAAAGAAACTGATGGTTGCGAAGTAGTAGAGATAGAAGTGTTTACCCTACTTACCTAAGGTTCTTCCATGATTGGAAAATAGATTAGGGAACCTCACTGTGATGATTTTCCCTGTTTAAATCAACAATAACTCTCTTCTCTTGGACCCAACAATCAAGCTTGTTTGTTGGGTTTTAAATAGAGAGATCCTTAAAAATATGATTAGCTATCATCATAAAGAATCTAGCAAAATAGATGTTCTTATTTCTCTTCTTAATGTCTCCTAATTTGAAACCAAACTCATACATGAAAGACTCACTAAAGTTATAGCACTTATCAATAAGTAGCATATGTAATAACCCCAAAAATTTTGGACTTTTTGTAACCCTTATGAATAGTGATTTTGCTGATTATGCTGAATAAGAAAAATTTTCATGCCACACTATGTAGCAGTTATTTTATTGATATTCTGAGATCTTATTAGTACTCTATATGGTATATTAGTGTATGTAAAGATCGTCGGAATCCAAATTCGAACACTTTGATTTTTCCCGAAAATCCACCAGATACCGAAGGAATTGAGTATAAGGTAACATGATTAAAAGAATTTAAATTCAAGGATTAAAAGAGAGAATCATAAAAAGGAATATAAAATATTGAGAAAGGTTTAGGGGAACCCAAGTAATAAAGTCCCGGATATGATCCCTCAAACGATAAACGAGAACGAAAGTTAAGCGAACCGTATAATAGATCAGCGGTCATTAGCCAAGTAATTAAGGGTTAATCAAAGAGATTAAGGGATGATGATGTCATCACACCAACAAGGAGGTGACATGTGTTAACAAGATGACTTAGGTATGGTGACATAAGCATGACAAATGGAAGGATTGGTTGGTTGATTGTGAGCCATGCATTTTTCACCATGGTAAAAATAATTTAACAACAAAGTGTAGCAAACAATCTAAAGAAAATCATAACACAAATTTGGGAGTTGACTTTGCCAAAAGAAACAAGAAGCTCTCGGCTTCTTCATCATTTCAAGAAGAAGAAAATCAAAAACTAAGATCCAAGCCTTGTTAATTTGTGAGGTAATAATCTAAGGTCCCTTATACTTAGATATGGCTATCCTAGGAATCTAAGCTTCCATTTCCTTCACAATCTCTTTCAATAAATTATTGAAGAAGAGAGTGAATAGTGTTTTCAAGAACATGAAATTTTTGATCTTGTGTTATTGTTTAGATATAGCTTTTGTAAGGATTTTCAAAGGTCGTTTCAAGCTCCTTAGTTACTTCTACTCACCAAGAAAGGTATAATCTCTTACCCTAGCCTTACTTTTGAATATTTAGAGCTTTTTATGATTGGTATAGTTCATGGGAAGCATGATTCATGTATATTTAGAGTTTGGTTATATTTGTAATGGGTTTGAGTTGTAAATCTTGGTTATTGGTTAATGAACTTAAGTATAGCTATTAGTTCATGTTTGGGGTAGTATAAATTGGAAAATCTTGAGATGTTGGGACTGATGTAGTGAAGTTTGGATGGATTTTGGTTGTAATGTTGATTGTGAGTTGGATTGTGATTGATTTGAAGTGGTTAAAACTTGGTGATCGCGTAAACATAGCCATCGTAATACCCGTTTTTTTACAACTGCGTGTTCTTAGTATTCAGGACAGAAAGCTAACTGTTGAATCTGTGATTTGCCATTTTTAGCTAGATTGTGTCGTAAGCTTCGTTTTGATATGTGGTTCGCTTGAATCCGATGTACGGTTTAGGAGAAACGACCGTTTTAAGTAACGGTGTTTCGCGAACGAACCATTTCCTCTCGCCTTACTTTGAAACCTTGGTTAAGGTCCTTAAATGACTATTTGGAGTATGAAATAATTATGTAAGGTGGGTTAGGAAGTTGGTAGAGTATTCGTGAAAGAGTCGCCTTAAAATTCATAACGGTTAATTTTATAAAAATGGTGGAGCCGAGGTTACTCGAGCGACTGATGTGAATCGTTAAGTGCAAAACCGAACGTTAGGGTCCAATCGGTTAAAGTCTAGTTTCTTAAGCGACCGTGGTTTAATTCCGACTTATGTTGTTGTTCATAGGTTATCGGACCCACTCTAAGCTTAAGTCTACTCCGGAACGCTCAGGCAAGTTTTCTACCCGTTATACTGTTGTTGTGATGTAAATATATTGATGCATTATCTTGAGATAAGTGCATGGTTGTTATTAGAAAATATTACGATATATTGGAGCATGTTGATATGGTATATATATGCATGTTGTGAAATCTTGATATTTTATTATCAATTCAAATGCTTATAAACTGCATAATACCTATGCTAGAGATAAGCAGTAGTTGCGTATACCCTTAGTATAAGGGACCCGAAGGTGAACATTTTTCTAAACTGGGAGTCGATATTCCCGAGTATATTATATATATATATAGTTTTCAAAACTATTAATCGAATAAGGTTTATTCGATAGTTTTATATTATAAGTGAATATTATTTTTGGAATATTCATATTAAATTCCTATTACGATCAAAGACTAGTTTAAGTATTTGAATAGAGTTTTTACTTATGAAACTTATTTTATTTCTATTAATAAATGAATATTAGTTTGAATATTCATTCGAGAACTTATGACTTCACTTATTTTATTAAATAATATTCTATATTTTCCTAAAGAATAATGTTTCGATAATTGCCAAGTATTCGGAAAATAATTGATACTATCAAATCATTCTTAAGATCTTCAAACCTTATCAAAACTATTTTTGGAAGGTTAGAGCGGATCCCAAAACTCGTTTTCAAATTTAAGATCTTCCTTTCGAAGGGGATTTAAATACTCGCTCAAAAATCTGAGGGATCTGGCTCTGTGATGTATTTTTATATTCGCAACAAGGTTGCTATTTTCATAAAAGAGTTTTTAATTACTTACCCAACACTCGGGAAGTAAAATTCTTGGAATAAGTTAATCCATTAACAGGCATCGCCTGGGAAATATCAGTGATTTTCCTTTCCAACTAGATACGACTTCATGGTGGAGTCGTATCAACAAGTTTCTACTTGGGGAAAGGGGGACGAGCTTTACGTTTCAGAGTCATGGATTTTATCTGAACTAGGAGTGGCGTAAGTGGTCGAGTGGCGTCGGCCCAGCCCTATTATATTGGCCCAAATGGCCCAAAATTTCCGTTAAGACGGTCCATTCTTTAGGAGTCCAGTGTTCGGTTGACAAGTAAATCCGACTGTTCTCCTCTACATGTAGAAAATTGGGGGGTTGCACTACTGCGACTGATCATCGTAAGTGGTCTTCCTGGCGCGGAAAACTCCCGTAATTAGTTCATCATCCAGTTGGATATTTTTGCAACACTACCCAGAGCACTTCGATAGAAAGGCTACGGCTGGGCGATTGTTGAGTGTTGGCAGGGTCGAGTTTTCAAAATGATGTTTTCATCAAATGAAGTATCTCGTAACTTCATTTCATTTTGATGATATTTCAAAGATTGATTCTATACAAGTTTTGTCTTGTAGCTTCATCTATGGGATGAACTATTTATACCTTGAACGGTGGTAGTTCAAGTAGTATTCAGAAAGAGATATAAGTATATTGGAGTATCTTATAACTTCATCTTTTCAACTTATATCTAGTAAATGATTATCTTATGCATGACAAAGATTTTCAGAATAATGTTGAGACAAGGTTAGATATATGAGATCACCTTGCAACGATATTTTTATACAGTTATAAACTGGAACTCTGTGTATAATATACATGTCAGAGGATTTCAAAGGTTTTGAAAAGTATATATGTACATATATACTGATATTTTACGACTTCGTCGCATTAAGATATCAAACTTGGTTCATATTTGCTTGACCAAGACTTTCATGAGTACTATGAGAATGCTCATATATTGTTAATTATTATACATATTATTTCGGTGGGCTTGTTGCTCACCCTTGCTTTCTTCTTTCATCACACAACAACAGATAGACAAGATGAACAGGACCAAGCTCCCAATTCGTGAGCGGATAGGAAATGTTCCGCAGTTTCCTGTAGGCGTTGATGCCGCTGTAGCCGAGGTAGTAACTACCAATAGGCTAGGTTTTCAACTGTTGATGTACCAGACTTATGTATATTTATGAATTGTAATAATGGCAAAGAATATGTAAATTTATTCAGAAACCCTTTTAAGGTGTAATGACTTAATTTGTGGAATAAAATGATTTGTCTTATTTTTGGTATCCATCTCTGAGACTATAACTTGTGGTGTGTGTGTGTGTGTTTTGTGGGGTCACAATACATAGTAGTTGGTTGTTTATTAAGATTAAGTGTTATTGAGGGAAATGGAACTCGTGACAACCCGGATCCCCGACCCCAGATTTGGGGGTGTTACAACATATATAGAATGTTAACAAGTGAGTATGTAAATGCATCAAAATTGCTTATCTTACTAGAAAATGCCTTAATAAAGGAATTACAAAGAAAGCTCCAGTTTTTTCTAAGGTCCATCCTCCTAACCTCACCTAACATGGCAGGTTTAAGAGCATAGCCCATTACAACAAGCATGGCAATGATATATATGTCCGTGTGAGGAACTAGTGTATTATTTTCATGCAATTGTAAGCAATCTTGAATTTCATCACTATTTATACAGTAATCATTACCTTTCAGAGTGAAGGCAATAGTTTTGTCTTTAGAGTTGTACAATATTGTAGTCCATATCTCCTCCACAACCTCATAGTAGATTACTGGTGATGCCAACATTGCATAGCTCAGTTTGCAGCCTTGAATGAAGTCCATCATTTTGTGATAGGCCTCAGAAGCAGCAATACCCTTATTCACCAGTGCTACAAAATTGTTCTTTTCATATACGAATCCAGATTGAGACATTATCTTTACTACAGGTGCCATTGTTGTGTATGAAAACAGTTATAGAAAAAAGGGGTTTGGTTTGGAGACGAAGAGAGAGTATAAATTGCTTTGAGATAGATAAAAGTAAAATAGAAAATGAAATGGGGCTTATATACTTTTTCATAAATAAACAAGTAAAAATTAAAAAGTACAATAAAGTACCCAATGAAATTTTCCCAAAATAGACGTTTAAAAATAATAAACTGTAGAAATTCTAGAGATTTTCCATCGAGATATACTTAGAAACTGTAAGTAAATTCAACAGATAAGGTATATAAATAACATCTATGATTGAAACAATTCAACGTATATAGATAAACTGACATCCGTCGAGATATAAAGTACCCAGAGGCATATTTGATTTTCAACAGATAATGAAATTCAACGGATATTCAATTTCAACGGATAATGAACATTCGTCGAGATATAAATATTGACTTAGCCAAAATTTCATCTTTAATAAGAAAAATCAAATTTGATTCTGGCTGCATAACAAATGCTTAGACATCAAGAAAATTTAGGAATAATTGAGCATACCTAACTCACTTACCAACTTAGTAAAGGTGGACTCATCAAGTGGCTTGGTAAATATGTCTGCTAGTTGCTTTTCACTTGGAACAAAATGAAGTTCCACAGTACCATTTATGACATGTTCTTTAATGAAGTGGTAGTTGATGTCAACATGCTTTGTCCTTGAATGCTGCATAGGATTTTCAGTAATGACAATGGCATTTGTGTTATCATAAAAAATTGGAATCTTGTCCAATTATAGACCATAATCCTATAATTAATTTTTCAGCCTCAGCTGTAGATGTAGAGACTGCATTTTGTTTCTTACTAAACCAGGACACTAGCTTGTTTCCTAGAAATTGATAGGTTCATGTTGTACTTTTTCTGTCAATTTTACAACCTGCATAATCTGCATCTGAATAACCAATTAGATCAAATCCAGAATCACTGGGATACCAAATGCCAAGTTTTGGTGTTCCTTTGAGATATATGAAAATTCTCTTAATAGCTACTAAATGAGATTCTCTACGATCAGCTTGAAATCTAGCACAAAGACAAGTAGCAAACATTATATCTCGCCTACTGGCTGTTAAATATAAAAGTGAGCCAACCATGCCTCTATAACTTGAAATGTCCACTGACTTTTCAGTAGTGTTTAATTCAAGTTTAGTAGCAGTGTCCACGGGAGTTTTTTCAGATGTCCAATCCATTAGGTCGAACTACTTTAAAAGATCATAATTATATATTTGGTTTGACTAATGAATATTCCATCACTAACTTGCTTAACTTGTAAACCAAGAAAGTAAGTTAGTTCTCCCAGCATGCTCATTTCATATTTACTTTGTATAAATTTGGCAAACTTTTTGCAAAGTTTTTCATCTGTAGAGCCAAATATAATATCATCTACATAAATCTGAACAAGTATACTAGAGCCATTAACATTTCTAAAGAAAAGAGTTTTGTTAACAGCCTCTTATGAAGTGATTTTCTAAGAGAAACTTTGACAAAGTATCATACCAGGCTCTAGGTGCTTGCTACAAACCATATAGTGCTTTCAATAGATAGTAGACATAATATGGAAAGTTGGGGTCTTCAAAACCAGGAGGCTGAATGACACAGACTTTCTCCTTCAAATCTCCATTCAGAAATGCACTTTTAAAATCCATTTGATAGACCTTGAAATTGGCATGGGCTGCATAGCCTATGAAGATTTTGATGGCTTCAAGTCTTGCAATAGGAGAAAATGTCTCATCAAAATCTATTCCTTCTTGTTGACAATAGCCCTTAGCAACCAATCTAGCTTTCTTCCCGACTACTATGCCATTTTCATGCATCTTGTTTCTGAATACCCACTTTGTGTCAATAGGATTTTTGCCTTTAGGTTTTAATACCATCTTCCATACCTTATTCCTTTCAAATTGGTTTAGCTCATCCTACATAGCTAAATCCCAATCAGGATCCAACCAAGCTTCTTCTAGTTAGGCTCTTCCTGAGACAGGAAGCTGCTGTAACGACATTCTTCATGAGTTTTTCTAGTTTGCACTCTTGATGTGTGACTGAGTTTTGATTAGAAGAAAATCCCCCTGAATTTGTGGATCTTTGACTTGAAGTTGGTGTCCTTTCTGTATGTGATCTAAATTAACTTTCAACTCCCATTGATGGTTCAACGGATGTTGAATTTTATCTTTCAATGGATGATGCAGTTTGTCTTTCAACGGATGATGCAGTTTGTCATTCAACGGATGATGCACCTGGTCTTTCGATGGATGTTGAATTATGTGCTTTATTTGTTGCTGACTTTTCTGCATTATCCTTGGAGATTATTTTTTGATCACTTTCATCATCACTATCATCACAGTTCATCTCAATATTGTCAAATTTGAGGCTTTCATGGAAACCTTCATCATGTAGTCCTTCAATCTTCTTATCATCAAACATAACATGTACAGATTCCATAACAATGTTGGTTCTTAGATTGTGGACTCTATATGATTTTCCAACTACATACCCAACAAAGATACCTTCATCTGCTTTAGCATCAAACTTTCCATGCTGTTTAGTTTGATTCCTTAAAATATAGCATTTGCAGCCAAAGACATGAAGAAAGCTCAGTGTTGGCTTCTTGTTCTTGAACAATTGATAGAGAGTCATGTATTTTGCTTGATTGACCAAAAAAATATTCTGAGTGTAGCATGCAGTATTTACCGCTTCAGCCCAAAAGTAAGTTGGTAACTTTGATTCTTCTAGCATTGTCCTTGCAACTTCAATAAGAGATCTGTTCTTCATTTCCACCACTTCATTTTGTTGTGGATTCCTTGATGCTAAAAATTCATGCATGATCCCATTTTCTTCACAGAACAACCTCATAACATAATTTTTGAACTCAGTTCCATTATCACTCCTGATTCTTCTAACTTTGAGATCAGGATGATAGTTTACTTGTCTTATATGATTGATAATGATTTCACTGGCTTCATCTTTAGATTTGAGAAAATATGTCCAAGTGAACTTTGAGAAATCATCAACAATCACTAGGCAATATCTTTTGTTTGAGATTGACAACACATTGACTGGTCCAAACAAATCCATATACAGAAGTTGTAGAGGTTCTTCAATTGTAGATTCAAGCTTCTTCTTCTTTGAGAACTCAACTTGAGGAATTCCTCTAACAAGATCTTTCCTGACTAATTCATTCATAGTCTTGAAGTTCAGATGGGATAGCTTCTTGTGCCATAGATAACTTTCATCTTGACTTGCTTTGCTGAAAAGACAAGTAATAGAATATACACTTGATGAGTTGAAGTCAGCTATATACACATTTACTTTTCTCACTCAAGTGAGAACCACTTTGTTGTCCTTCTTGTTTGTAACAACACAGGCTTCAGAATTGAATGTTACTGAGTTGCCCTTGTCACATAGCTGAATGACACTCAAGAGATTGTGTTTGAGTCCATCCACTAGAGCAACTTCTTCAATAATGACATTTTCTTTTGAAATCAAGCTATATCCCACATTATTCCCTTTGTTGTCATCTTCAAAAGTAATACTAGGGCCAGCTCTCTCCTTAAAATCAGTGAGCATGGTAGAATCTCCAGTCATGTGCCTTGATCAACCACTATCCAGATATCAGAGATTATTTTTGTTTCCCTGCACAAAACAAAATCAATTTAAGTTGATTTTGGTACCCAAGTCTCCTTGGGTCCTGCTTTGTTAGCCTTATTTTAAGGTTTCTTAAGATTTTCCTCATTTAACTTAGGTGACTGAGATTCAACCTTAGTCATTAGAGTAGGCTTTGAAAACCATTCATCACAACAGAGTTATCATGCACAGATTGGTTATAAATGGCATACTTTATGCAAACATGTTATTCCAATAAGGCATGCTAAATGGCATTTGAGGCATATTAAATGCAACATAGTAGAAATTTTGTGCAAATGGCACATTTGCAAATTGTGCATTCAAATTTTGTGCAGAAATAATGTGCATGACATTCAAAGGCCATGTAGGCATGTTGGGAAATGAAGGAGGTGAAGACATGGATGCTGGCATAATAGATTTGTAATTAACAGATAAGTGATTAACACTACCACACTTAACACAGATTTATCTAGAAGCATATTTGTCAGGTGTGTAATTGTTATGTTTGTTAATACGCACGTTTCCATTCCTATTGTTTTTCCTTTTTGAGTTTGGTTTAACCTCAATTTTCTCCAATCTGTCATTCAATTGCTTAATTAACAGATGTCCTACATTAGCTCTCTTATTTTCCTTGACTTGACTTATTTTTTTTGTAACAAAGTTCTTGGAATCTAATCCTTATTTTTCATTTAATTTAGCTAGCTTGACTTCGCTAACTAGATTTCTTTCACTCGAAGGATGTGGTTCTTTGTCTTTCGACGGATAAATCTTTTTATCTTTCGACGGATAATCTTCATTATCCGTTGAATCTACATTCGTTGAAAGTCCTTCTACCAAACTAGGATCCAGTTTCTCTTTACTTTTTTCAGGCTTCCTCACATAAAGACTCTATACCTTGAACTTTGGTAATTTGAGTATGGACATCTCTAGATGATTTCCAAGCCTTAATTACCTCATGTTCTCGTTCAAGTTGCTTTATTAAAATCTCCTTTTTTCTTTAATCAATTCCTCTTTAGCAATTCTACACTCTAATTTCAGTTTCTTAAACTAAATAAATTGAGTTTCTAACACAACATTTCTCTCACTTAAAAACATATTATTATCTTTAATTCTTGTATTCTCTTTGGTGAGTGATTTAAGTGTAACTTGCAAGTGATATATCTCTGTGGACATGTCATCTATAACATCATTATAATCATCTTTAGAAAGATATGCTAGGTTAGTGATGATTACCTGATTGCTTGAAGAACCGACTTCTGCTTCATCTGATTTGGCCATCAGGGCTAGGTTGACATAGCTGGTTTCTTCATCTTCATCTATCCCATCAGCAGCCTAATCATTTTCATGAGTCAAGAAAGTCCTTTCCTTTTATTTGAGCAGTTCAAAGTACTTATTTTTGTAATCTACAGGCTCAAACTTCTTTTTCTCAGAATCAGGCCTTCTACATTCACTTGCAAAATGACCACTCAAGCCACATCTAAAACACTTGAATTTGGATTTATCCACCATGTTTCTATTTGTCTTGGTTGCTCCAAAATTCTTTTTAAATTTGAGCTTGGAAAACCTTCTTGACAGGAAAGCTAGATGTTCGTATATATCTTCCATTTAATCTTGACTAAGATGATCTTCATGCTCAGCTAATAGCCCTTTTCCTTTTCCTTCACAAACCCTAGAGCTTGGTGCAGATTCCACAAATTCAACCTTCATCTCTTTCCTTCTCTCTTGCTCAGCTACCAGTGCTATAGATCCTCCCTTCTCTCTTCCTTTCTCTATTTGTTCATCTTGTTCTAACTCAAGTTCATAAGTTTTTAGAATTCCATACAGGCTCTCCAAGGTGAATTCCTTGTAATCTTGTGAATTTATGAGAGAGACAATCATATGCTTCTATTCCTCTGGTAGAGATCTAAGGAACTTCAGGTTTGAATCTTTTGTCTAATAGACCCTTTCATGCAGCTTCAGTGGATTCAGTAGGTTTTGAAATCTACTAAAGATGTCAATTAAATATTCACTGTCTTCACAATGAAAGTGCTCATACTGATGGATTAAAAGTTGCATCTTGTTTTCCCTCACTTGTTTAGTTCCATCACATATGGTTTGAATTGTATCCCAAATTTCCTTAGCAGTTTTGTAATTAATGACATTGTCAAACATATCTCCATCTAGACCATTGAAAAAAATATCCATAGCCTTTTAATCTTTATGTAATTGCTCAATGTCTTCATCTGTCCATTATGCTTGTGGCTTTGGAACAGTTTTCTCATTGCCTACAACACCATCAGCATCGGTAGCAGCTCTTCGAGGATCATGAGGTCCTTTCTCAATGCAATCAACATACCTTTCATCTTGAGAGAGAAGATGCAGGTGCATTTTCACCTTCTAATGGTGATAATTGTCTTTATCCAAGAACTGGATCTTTACTCCAACATCCTTCATGCTCATGTTGTTAGTTGCTTTGATTTTTAAACTCTTAGTGTGTCAAGAGCTTGCTCTGATACCAATTGTTATTCCCAAACAATCTAACAACAATTATTACAGAAGGGGAGGTTGAATGTAATTCTTGGTTTCTTTTCGATTTAAGAACTTCTCACAAATATAAATATATCAGTGTTTGAATATACAAAAGTGCGGAATGAAAATATAGATGTATTCAAATACAAAGTAATTAAACACAGGGATTAAAAACTTTCTGGTGGATTGAACTTACCCACCAGATATATATATATATATTGATGAGAACTCCTTGATGCAAAAATACACACAGCTGCTTACAAGTATGATACACTTAGAACAGAGAAATTCTTAACAAATACAGATTTTTCTATTTCTTAGGTCTTGCTTGTATTGTATTCAACTTGTTACTCTTGGTTTATATATCACCGAGTTACATGATAAAAAGACAAACTAATAAGACAAAAGTGTCTTAGTTTAATTATACGCTGCTCCATTTCTCCATTCAGCATCTTTGTATTTCTTCAAGTTAACATGGAAATAGAAATGCTTCTTTGTTCTCTAAAATCTATTAATTGGATGCCACATTCCTTTTGTATACAATCAACCCATGTGACTGTCAAGTCACTATCAACTACTTTTTCAATTTGATCATCCGTTGAAACTCTGTTGGATCATCCGTTGAGACTTTGTTGGATCATCCTTTGAGAGTCTGGTTGATCATCCGTTGAAACTCTAGTTGATCATCCGTCGAAACCTTATGGAACATCCATTGAGAGTATCTTCATAGTAGTTAACTCTACTTCAGCTATAGAAGATTACAAGGCATCTAATATTTATAATTAGCCAACCTATTTTACATATCAATCTAGTAGTCAATATGACTTAGAATATCCTACAACTTCTAGTTCTATAAGGAATTACAATATGCATGAATGTGCTACTAAAACTTATTTAAACATAAGCTACTCTTTCAACGGATGACATTACATTATTCATTGAAATCTACAATTACATTTAATCAAATCTACTAAGGTGTTTTTGTAACATATCATCAAGTCTGCAACATATTCCTAACATGTAACGGCTCCAGAATGTGCCTAGAGTAGGGAGCATCTACGTGGATGACTAAAAGAAGCTATTGATGCACTTGGAAGGTGGAAAGGTCATGGCACAAGAATAAACTCCTTCGTCATCCATTTGAACCTGAATGATAGACTATCGGCAATAAAATTCCTCTTAGCCTAGGGGATAGTTCAAGCGCTAGAGTACATTGTGCTAAAATATGAAGCGCATTATTGATGAAATTTTAAAGTTTTTGTATTTCAAGACACGAAGATAAGTTTCCATCGTTATAATTATTTCAAGACATGAAGTACAAATAATAAGTTACATGAAAGTTGAAGATAGTTTCCAAACACGTGATGAAGAACGAAGCTTCCCAGAGGAGCACCATACCTCTTAGAGTGCGCCCTGAAGTTTACCGGAGAAAGTCATGAGATTTTTTTATGATGACTTCTTCATTCACACTCTCAACCTTCTCGATAGCAACTTCATTTCTGAATCTCAACTTAAAAACTGTACCAATAACGGGATTGAAGATCCCAATATTCAGTAAGTTTTCCTCAGTGATGACAGCATTATTAAGGTTGAAGTCATGACAAAGAAGGAGTATTATGGCCACTGCTCTTTTTATGACCGCACCCTTCATCTTTTGCGAGGAATAATGAAATAGTATTGTGACGGCCTGAACCCCAGGGTCAGGAGTTGACATCACAAACAATATCAAACTACAATTATAATACAATCAACTCATTCTTATTTCAATATAAACACAGCCCCTTCACAAGATCTTTTCCATGTTCAAGTATGATTTAGGTTACATACACTTAATACAAACCAACTTATTTAAAACAACCTGACACATCGAACTTTCTACAATAACTCACAGACCACACCTAGTCTGACACAACAAACTTAGAGGAGCTCAATACAAGAGGATCTGGAATCTGGCCCTGCCTATGACAGAAGGATCTCCTACGGATCTGCAATATAAGAATATACAAAAGATTTTGCAAGTGTGAGCGATCAATCGCTCAGCATTACCACTATATGAATAACAAACAAAACAATTTATGATAAACAATTATAGAAACATAACTCATAACTCGTTTATAAAAACAAGTAAAACAGGTATAAAATGGATATCAATAACTAACATACTTTGTAAAATATATTGTTAGTTGTGTGTTGTGCAAATACTAGAGTCCAATTTTATCATACTATTTTCATTTCCAAATCATCTGTTCCATTACAGGAACCATAAAACCATTTGTTCCATTACGGGGACCCAAAATCATTTGTTCCGTTATGGGAACCACGAAATCTCGCTCAGATATGTAAGTATTGGATGATCCCTGATGAGACAACTAATCAGGCTATCTCCATCGGACGGCTCCATCTGCCATCCCATAAAATTTGTTCCGGACTTAGAGACTAGATAGGTCCCTGTCACACTAGACTAAGTGGTTTAAATAGCGTGCTCAACCAACTTAGCCTCTTACACTATCTTCTTGGCCGTTACGGGCCCTCGCGCACGCTTATCCAATTATCTGATCTACTTCATCCAGTTTTTCAAACCATCTATACCTATCTCTCTTCAAAACAATTCTATCACAGCACACTTCTCAAAAACCTTTCCAATTTTATTCACAATTTAGAGATAGGCATTTTCAAAATTTACTTTTCCCCCAAAACATAAATTAACAAAACACTTTGAAATACAGGGGATACGTAACTTAAAACGTTATGTTCCCGTACGTAATTTAAATCAACAGTTATTCATATATTACTGAACCATAAAGATATTTTCAGGGGTACTTGCCTCAATACGCTTTAACAACTACTATTGGTTGGCTTTGCACCGACTGAGATGCTCGGGATTTTGATTGGAACCTACAAAGCCGAAATACCCTAAATGAGACGTCTGAATATGCTTGACATATCCTCGCTAATACGTACGTTAACAAAACCCTCTACCTACAGTGAACCAGAAAAAGAGAAGGTTGCACTGGACAATGGCTTACAACTAATATTAATTGAGTATTTTGATAATGTAATGTATAATAAATTATTAATTGTGAGTCAGCTAAACAAATCTGGGAGAAGATAGAGATATTGTGTGAAGAAACAGAAGAGGTTAGATGTAATTAAAGAAAGATCTTGGTTTCAAAGTATGATGGTTTTATGGCTAAACTAAAGGAAGGCATAACTGAGGTCTTTGAGAGATTCAATAAACTGATAAATGATTTGCAGCTTCATGACAAGTATTATGAAGCTGAAGAGGTTAACCTAAAATTTGCTCGCTCTTCCTATCACATGGAATGAAAGATATCTGCAATAAAAAAGGGAAGAGATTTAGGCAGAATAACTTTGGAGGTCTTATATGGTATTCCCAAGATCGATAAGATGGAAATATTGGAGAGGAAGTCATTGAAAGCTAGTCAAGGGCATGCTGTGAATGTGTTAAGTGCCTTGGTAGCAAATGATAACAAAATGTCTGAAGATGAACTGGAACCCCGGACTCAAGTTGTTGAGCATAACAAATAATTAGGTTTCGTACATGATATATATACATTCGTTCGACGTCATGACGATCACATGATACGTTCTCATATTTCCGTAATTTGATTTCTCGAAAATCGGGCAGCGTTTCCTTTATTTATCGGACTATCCCGTGAAACGTAATCGACGTCAACCCAATCAAATCATAACAACAAATCACAACTCACAAATCCCAATCACTGATACAATTCAGTTATTAATTATTATTCATATTTTTATATTTTTATTAATAGGACTCAAAATATTCATCACCGTCCACCATTGGCTCGCCAAGGCTTATCGCCAACAGCGGTAAAATTTATTGGTGCCCGATACTTGTCGGGTTTCCAAATAAATTCTACCGATTTAAGATACCCTCGTAATTAATTCCAATAATTTCAGGAATTCATTCGAAATTTTTACTAAAATAATTCGACTAAATAAAATAAATATTCATTCGAGATATTCAGCAAAATTTTCAAATAATTCAAATCAAAATCATACGAACAAAAACAATCAAACGCAGCAATATAGGGGAAACAGAACATAACCATACAGTAAACTAACAACCACGCCCCACCAACATGCGCAAACACGTGCGGGCAGCGGTGACAGGGTCACCGGAAACTGAAAAAGGGGCGGCAACGATGGAAATAAAGCAGGAGAATAACAACAGCATATATAAATATATGTATATACACCATCACGCGCACAATCACACACCCAATACACATCACAGGCACACACACATGCAATATATATACCAGAGAATAGCCGAAAACAGGGCGGCAATCGAAGCACAGGGGACAGGAAGGGAAGGGAACGAGGAAATAAGGAGAAAAGAAGGAAAGAGAAGGGAGAGAGGAGAGAAATGGAGGAAGAGAGATAGCAAGAGAGAGAGAGAGAGAGAGAGAGAGAGAGAGAGAGAGAGAGAGAGAGAGAGAGAGAGAGAGAAAGATAGTCGATTGAGAGACAGAGAAAAGGCAGGAGATGAGATTAAATGTATTAATCTGGTTTCATTTCGTTATTATCCGATTCTGACATGCAATTTGCAAATTTTTAATGAATTACCTCGGAAGAATTTCAAACTAATAATATAAAATTTTCAAAATCTTTAAATCATTTTCGGAATGCGCAACCAACCCGCATATTACAAATTAACGAACAGACGTGCGGGTAAATAAAAGCCGATTTTTTTTGAAATAATTTTAAAAATTCTCGTAAAATTCCAAAATTAATAAAATATGAATTTCATAATTTTTGAAGCAATCTGGAATTTAATATTGAATTTATAATAAAATACAATCAGAAAATAATTCAGGGGTAAATAATTAATGAAATATTGATTCTAAATTTTATAAACTCATCAAAATAATAGATAAAATTATACAATCACAAAAACAATTTTAGAGACAAACCAAGTATTTATGAAAATAGATCTTAAATAAAATCACTTTTAAATATAAAAATAAAACAACACACCTCAACAACTAATTACATAAATGATCCTCGAACACCAATGTTATGGATAAAAAAATAGAGTATATTAATTGCTGTGTTTATTGAAGGTTCGGGAGCTCAAGGCCTTCCATGGCTGCTCTAGTGTTTCGTAGCTTAACTCTGCCTTTACGAGATGCCTACGTATCTCTGTGAATTAGAAAATCAAGCCAAAAAATGTAGTTCTGATTGGTGGGGTGAGACCCTTTATATAGATGTTGGGAGTCCTTGAATTGGACTTGGGTCAGGAGACTTGGTGGGAAAGTCTCTGAATTAGAATGGACTTTGGAGTCCTAGGAAGTAGGAAGTCGATTCCTTATCCCATGAGGTTTCTTGGAGACCAATTTACAAGGATTTATGTCCCCACTAGGATTCATCTTAATAGCTATTTTTCTCCTTTATTAATTAATTACGAAATTAATTAATATTCAGGGTTTTGGGCCTTCTTTGTTCCATCAGGCCTGATCTGGTCCATCAGGCTTGATCAATATGTTAACCTTTTTGGTTTGAATGTCATACACCTGCTTATTGGGCCTTATAGCCCAAATCATGTGTAATTAATGCAATATTAATTATGTAATCAGGATTTATTTATTCCCTATCATTTGCCCCCAACTTTTGGGAAATAGTGGCTAGGTTTCACATAAGTTAAGTTCACTTGTTCCCTTACAGGGTATCGTTTTGCGTAAAGTTTGGAGCGATCTACATATTTACAACGATTTGCTTTAATCCCTATTGTTAGGAATTATCTTAATTTTCAGGAATTTTTCCTTTAATTCTGGGATTTTTCCTTAATTTCCAGGAATTTTTCCCTTAATTTTGGGATTTTTCCTTAATTTCTAGGAATTTTTCCCTTAATTTTCAGAATTTATCCTTTTTCTGGATTTATTCTCAATTTCGGCTCTAAATTGATTAGGAAATGTTTCAAATCGACCAGGATTCCTGATCGAAATTGATCAGGATCCTGATCGAATTAGCTGTTATTCTGTCTCTCTGGTCGATGGAATTTCGAACAGGATTTGTGCCAAAATCGACCAGGATTCCTGATCGAAATCGATCAGGATCCTGATCGAACTAGCTGTCATTCTGTTTCTCTGGTCGATGGAATTTCGACCAGAATTTGTGCAAAAATCGACCAGGACTCCTGATCGAAATCGGTCAGGATCCTGATCGAACTAGCTTAAGACTTGCCTAACTAATCGATCATATTTCGACCAGGATTCCTGATCGAAACCGATCAAGGTTCTAATCGAATTAAACAAGCTTATTCCTTTTTGTTCGAATGAAAATTCGATCAGGATGTTATTCTTTGTCGATCAGGTTTCTGATCGAACTATGTGGCTTTTTACCCTTTTAATCGAATGAAATATCGATCAAGATTCTTCCTTTCGTCGATCAGGACTCTGATCGAACTAAATGGCTTTTCACCCTTTTAATCGAATGAAATATCAATCAAGATTTTTCCTTTCATCGATTAGGACTCTGATCGAACTAAATGGCGTTTTGCCCTTTTAATCGAATAAAATTCGATCAAGATTCCTACCTTTTGTCGACCAAGATTCTGATCGAAACATTTCTTCAAAATTCTAGTCAATTTTTGACCCTTCAGTTTCCATCCTTGCTTCTAGAATAGTGGGCTTTCCTCAAGTTGGGCCTTGCTGTATGGGCCTTAAAATGCCTCGTATTCCGAGCTTTTCGCCTATAAAAGAGAAGTGAGAAGTGAGAATCCTTACTTCACTCCTCATTTCTCAAATTTTCTCTCAAAAACTCTCTCAAACTTCTCTCTTAGGAAGAAGATTTTCGGCAACCTCAGCCACCCAGTTCCACCGCCTTCAAGCTTTTTCTGGGTTTCAAGCCTTCATTCCAAGAATATCAATGGCGGATCGTGATCTAGCTCGTTTGGGGAAGATGAACACTTCTAAGAGAGTACTTCCATTCAAATCCAATCTCCGTACACTTCTTTAATTGATATGATAAACTCTAGAGGTGATGAATATCCCTCTTTATCTGAATTAGATTCACACAACCACGGTAACACTTTCTACGAGTTTGAGGGCAGAATTGAGTCCATGAACACCACGTATAAACTTCCACCCCACCTTAGAATTACCCTAGCCGCCCCTGGGGATAGGACATGTAACTAGGAGGGCGACACTCTGTTTATTTATCGAGGAGCCCTGACCGCGGGTCTTAGGTTCCCATTTCACAAATTTATTCCTCGTTTACTTGCAGACATAAAAATTAACCCTTGTCAACTCCCTCCTAATGCATGGAGAAATATTATCTGTTTTATGGTTTTGTGTCTTAGAAATAAATTTTCTCTTTCCGTAGCTGTCTTTAGGAAAGTTTTCCAATTTTATAACAGTTCCATAGGTCAACCGGGCTGGGTTTTAATTCGTCAACGGCACAAAATTCCCCATATTTCTGATAGCAACTCTATTGTTGAGAATAACCCTAAGTGGAGGGACGAGTTTGTTAGGCTGACCTGGGCTAGGGGTGATTGGGCCACAGTCTTCCGTAAGCCCTTTTGTAAAGTGTCAGATGGTAGTCCTGGTAGCCTCAGGTTATCTGATGAGGAGGATGTGGCCTATCAAGCCCTTATTTCAGATGATGGAAAAACAGACACTTGGACCCTTTTAGAGGAGTTCTCGTTGAAGAAAGTTGATCTCTCGCAGGCCAGTGATAAGGGTAAATTTATATCTGCGCAGCTATTTCTTTCTTCCTTTTTATTGCAACTTTATTATCTTCAGAAGTTTAATATTTTTCTTCTTTTTCTTTCAGCTTGCGAGGCCATTAACAACATCAACAGGCCTAAAGAAGGGGAATCTGGCCAACAAAAGAGGGCCAAGCTGGACAGAGATCCCAGGGGCAACCCTGATGTTCCCACCTTCCTTAGGCCCCACGTCCCTGTTGTAGAGTTAGGGGATGATGTGGATCCTCCACTTAAGGTGCACTCCTTTAGGCCTAACTGGGGCTTTAGGAGAAGTGATACGGTGGTTGGATCCATCAAACATGCCAAGGACTGGTCGTACCACTCCATCACTCCCCACGAATTCACTGACATCGTCACGGGGAGTGACATTGAGACCATTGAGCTTCTGGGTTCTCAAGCCCAAGCTTCAGTAACATCCCTTTATCTTCTCTTTAAATTTCAACTTTTCTCCTTTTTTTATGAACTTGTGTTAACTCACGTTTCTTTGTGTAGAGCAACACTTACTTCCAGGTGGCCCTTCATCAGGCTAGGTCCTGGAAGGGGAATTCCGATGAGTTCGAAAGGGAGATGAAGAAATGGAAGGAGAGGTCCGAGGTCCTGCAGAAGAAGTTAGAGAAGAAGGGGGAGGAGCTGTCTAAGGCTCATTCCGAGCTGGTTAAGCTTAGGAGTGATAAGGAAAAACTCATTGATGATTACATGGATTCTGATAAATTCAAGAATTTTATGGAAATCCACGATGAGGGTCTTTATTCTCTGCAGTTTACCCAGGGATGGGATGCAGTTGTGAAGGCTATCTCGGAGAAGCATCATGGCTTAGTTGATCCCAAGGACTTTATAAGTCCTGAGCAACCAGAGACAGATGATAGATTGGACGCCCTCTTCAACTCCCCTCAGCCGGATGATCGCATCCTGGATCCTAGCACTGCCACTCCTCATACTTCTCCCGCAAAGGATGCTGAGAAGGATGGTGCTGATAAAGAGTAAGGGAATGAAGGCTCCCGCATGGAGGAGTAGTGTTTCTTATTTGTAATTTTTATTCATAACTTATTGTATTCTGAACTTATTACCCTTCGGGGTTTATTTATGCTGCTTTCTTCTTTATACCTTTCTCCTTTAACTTTACAGCACTTATTATGCTTTTAAAGAGAATGTTAAATGACCTGAACTACTTGGCCCTTTGAGTTGTGCAACAAGCACTCCTTATAATAGAAGAATTCTTAAAGTCTTCTTCTTTTAATGATCAAAGCATGATCTTTGTTTAAATTACACAAAGTATTATCACAACTTAAATATCCAAAGGTTGAAATAATTTCAAACTCATTAATATAAAGTCTAGTTTTCCAAAGCCTTACATGGTATGGGTTCAACCCTTAACAATAATGAATCAACAATGTAAATCCTACTGGAATTAGAATATAAAATCCTACGCAAGCAAAGCTTCAAGGTGCTTTTCAACCTACTTGTCATTTTGACAAGTGAAAATCGTGTTCAACTGATTTACACATAGTAAACCTTCAGGTTTTGTGCATGCCAAGTTCTCGGGACTTCAAAACCATCCATAGTCTCTAACTTGTAGGTTCCCCTTCGTTGAATGCTTTTAACCTTATAGGGCCCTTCCCAGTTTGGGGCAAGCTTTCCTTTCTGCCCTACTCCAGAGGCTTCCACTTTCCTAAGGACTAAATCTCCTTGCTTGAAGAACCTTTCCTTAACCCTTAGGTTGTAATAGAATGAAGCTTTCTTCTGATAGTTCACTATCTTCGCATGTGCTTCATCCCGTACCTCATCGATTAAGTCCAAGGCTAATCTTTGCCCCTCCTCATTTTCCTCAACATTAAAAGCCTGGATTCGGGGAGATGAGTGCAATATTTCTACAGGGACAACTGATTCTGTCCGATACGCCAACATTAAGGGAGTGGCTCCAGTAGTGACTCTACAAGTAGTTTTGTAAGCCCAAAGTATTGGGAGTATTTCATCCACCTAATTATTCTTGGATTTCTCAATCCTCTTCTTTAGTCCATCCAGGATTATTCGATTTTCCACTTCCGCTTGCCCATTAGCTTGTGGATGAGCCAAAGAGGTAAATCGTAACTCAATTTCATTCTCTCCATAATACTTCTTGAATTCTTCATTATTGAATGTGTTCCATTATTGGTAACCAGGATACGGGGAATTCCATACCTGCACATGATGTTTTCCCACAGGAATTGTGCAACCTTCTTAGTTGTGATTTTGGCCGATGGCTTGGCTTCAATCCATTTAGTAAAATAATCAATGGCTACAATCAGGAACTTTCTTTGTGCCATGGCCATGGGGAAAGGTCCAAGTATATCCATTCCCCACATAGCAAAGGGGATGATAGGTGAGTTGATAGAGGTCAGCATCTCGAAGGGGTTGTCTAACGACAAGCGCATGCTTCTGACAGCGGTCACACTTCTTTACACACTCTTTGGCATCGGCCATCATTTCTGGCCAATAGAAGCCTAAACGGGTTATCGTATGAGCTAGTGCTCTGCCCCCCCCCCCAAGTGTTGCCCATGGATACCTTCATGTACTTCTTCCAGATCCAAGCATGCCTCATCGGGCCTGAGACATCTTAAGTAGGGAACCACATAAGATCTTTTATATCTATCAAGGAGTATCTAATTGCTCGAACAGCCAACTTCTGTGCTTCAGTAGCATCATTTGGCAACCAACCGGTTTGAATATGGGTCTTAATGGGATCTATCCATGACGTCCCCAGACCAATAGGAGCTACAAGCTTAACATCAATGATTCGTGTCTTCAAAACACGGAAGTATACACTTCCTGAACTTTTCTCTATCTCAGATGAAGCAAACTTTGATAAGGCATATGCCTTAGCATTTTCCTCCCTTAGAATGTGCTCAAAATGGCATTCATCTAATTCAGTCATCACAACCCTTACTAGGCGAACATACTTAGCCATCGTATCATCCCTTGCCTCTACCTCTCCCTTTACTTGGGATACGACCAACTGTGAGTCTCCACAGACCTTCAAGTTATTGACTCTCAATGTCCCTGCTAGGCCGAGGCCAGCTATTAGAGCTTCATATTCTGCCTCATTGTTTGTGGTCGGGAAGTCTAACTTCATAGCATATTCAATCAAGAACCCATCAGGGCTTTGTAAAACTAGACTTGCTCCACTTGAATTTGTTTTTGATGCTCCATCAAAAAAGAGAGCCCAATATTCCTTCTCCTTATCATTCTTCTCTTTGTCCTCCTTATCAACTTCCTTGTCTTGAGGTATAGTCTCATCCTGCCCCCGACTTCTTGGTTAGGTATGGTACATTCCACCACAAAGTCGGCCAATGCCTGGGCTTTTATTACCGTTCGTGGCTTATACTTAATGTCAAATTCTCCTAACTCTATTGCCCACTTGATCAGCCTCCCACTAGCCTTGGGACTATGAATAATATTTCGCAATGGCTGATTTATTAGTACTTCAATCCTATGAGCCTGAAAGTAGTGACGTAACTTTCTTGAAGCCATTACCAAGGCTAGTGCAAATTTGTCAATAGTTGAATAATTCAACTCAGCTCCATGCAGAATTTTGCTGACATAGTATACGGGTTTCTAGATTTTCAGTTCCTCCTTAACCAACACGGCGCTCAAGGCACTTTCTGAAACGGCCAAGTACAAATATAAGACGTCATTCAAAGCTGGCTTGGCCAACAATGGGGCCTGAGCCATATATTTCTTTAATTCCTCGAATGCCTTCTGGCTTTCCTCACTCCATACAAAATCTTTAACCTTCTTTAAGGACTTGAAGAATGGAAAGCACTTGTCCCCAGACTTGGAGATGAATCGTCCCAACGCAGCAACCCATCCTGTGAGCTTTTGAACATCTTTGATAGTTTTTGGTGGTTCCATGTCCAGGATTGCCTTTATTTTATCAGGATTGGCCTCGATTCCTCTCTTGGAGACCATCAATCCCAAAACCTTTCCAGACCCTACTCCGAAAGCACACTTCTTAGGATTTAACATCATCTTATGGTATCTCAGGACCTCAAAAACTTCCCTCAAATGGGTTATATGGTTAGACTTTACTAGACTCTTGACTAACATGTCATCAGCATAAACTTCCACGGTCTTGCCAATAAGATCCTTACAAATTTTATTTACCAACCTTTGATAGGTGGCTCCTGCATTCTTGAGACCAAATGCCATAACAAGATAACAATAAACACCAAAGTCAGTGATGAATGATACCTTTGGGATGTCGTCCTTGTGCATCTTGATCTGATTGTATCCACTAAATCCATCCATGAAACTCAGCATCTCATGTCCAGCAGTGGCATCTATCAAAGTGTCTATCCTTGGCAACGGGAAACAGTCCTTAGGGCATGCGTCATTCAAATCAGTAAAGTCCACACACATACTCCATTTTCCATTGGCCTTCTTTACCATTACAGGGTTTTCTAACCATTCCGGAAATTGAATCTCTTCAATGAACCAGCCTCTAAGAGTTTCTCTACTTCTTGTTTAATAGCTTCTTGCCTCTCCGGGGCAAAGCTTCTTTTCTTTTGCTTTACTGTTTTCTGACTTGGATCCACATTTGTGAGTGTCTATTCTTGGAATATCAGCTGTAGACCATGCGAACACATCACTATTTTCTTGCAAAAATTTCACCAACTTCCCTCTAAGGGGCTCTTCTAGTGTTGCTCCAATGGAAGTCTCTTTTTCAGGATCCTCGGGAGCCAAAGGAATCATAACCAAGTCTTCTGCTGGCTTCCCTCGTTTCTCATCATTCCCTCAGATATCCAGATCTTCAATAGGCAGAACTTACCCCCCCAACTCCATCTGCCCTTAAAGAGGCTACGTAACAACTCCTTCCCATTTTTTGATCTCCTCTCTCTTCTCCAATCCCATTCCGGGTGGGAAACTTCATGACTGAATGGTAGGAAGAAGGGACGGTCTTGAAGGCATGTATCCATGTTCTTCCCATGATAGCGTTATAAGTTGAAATAGCCTTCATGAAAGGAATATGTCCTAAGTCCAATCATGTATGAGGATTTAGGAATAACTTTTATGTAATCTGTTTTGATTTCATTGATATTAATAAAAGACTTGTTTTGTTTTTATTACGGGCTCTATCTATTTAAGTGTTTAAATAAGATATACCATAATTTAGAGTAAACCTTTTTATGGATTATGATGAGATCATAATAGTGAGACCTAAAAAGATGATAACTCTAAACTTAAATAGTTTCTGGTCATAGGATTACTAACTGGTAATTAATAATCCGCAAAGATCGGTACATACTATGTTTGCTTCATTATGAAGGATGTCTGTTCTCATAGACATTTGTGTGGTGACACTATAGCTAGTATGTAGGTGCTTATTATAGAATAAGTTCACTGAACATGACTCGCCCAGCTGAACAACTGAAGGAGTTCACTCACGTGTCAGCAGTTGTTCACCTAGTGATAGTTGTACAAGTATTCTTAGACTTGAGGTCATCATAGTCATCTTGTGTACACTGAACTATGCTTTGGTTTAGTTCTTAGTCTCCAGGGACAATTATTAGGGCTCTTCTGGGTATAGGAATTTGTACACAAAGATAGTGTATGATCAATAAAGGATCTACCCCTTCCAGTGAAGGAAGCGAATGTTCAAGGTTGATCCACTTATACTAGTTCAGGAATCTCTGGCCAGAGTAAATAAAATTAGAAAGGAGTTTCTAATTTGCATATAACTACGCATAGTAAATGGAAAGCAAGTGATTGAATTAGATAGGCTTGACACGAGATCCATGCCTTGTATTTAATCAGGACATTGTAGGGTAGAAGGAGTTTATTGTACGGTAACTATTCACTGAATAGGTTCTTGGTATTCTAAGCAGTGAATTCATATTATCAGGATAGTCGTGATATGCTGAGAAGTATCCCTCACGATGTAGAATAAATATGATTAATTAATTAATCATATTTAATAAATTAGAGAATTTATATAAATAATGATAAAATAGTTTTATTATTATTTATTTCTACTACCGGCTTAATATTGAACCTACAGGGTCACACCATAAAAAGAGAATGATTTAATGGTGGATGAATTAATTAATAATGGCTAATAATTATTTATTTGTGAAATAAATAATTAATTGGCAAATTTAATAATTGATTAAATGAGATTTAATTGATTATAAATTAATTAAGAAAAGTTCTTAATATTATTAATTAAAGGATTTAATTTTTGGAAATTAAATCAAGAGAGAGAATTATTTCTAAAGTGTTTAGAAAAAGGATTAATGATTAAAAGGTGTTTTGATTATTAATAAGAATAATAAATGGGATAATAATAATATTTATGGGAAAATTTCAGCTAAAAATTTTGCCTATAAATACACTATTATAGACCCTATTTTATTCTAACCCACAAAGAACCCGAAAACCCAAAAAGTTTGGAAAACCCAATTCTCTCCACCTCCTTCCTCCTCCTTAACATCATTTTCTTGGTGGATACCGGTGGAGTGCTTCACACTTGAGGAGCAACTACTAAGAATCTCTGATCGTTGTCTCCGAATTATTTTCTAAAGGTTAGATTCGATCCCTCGAATTTTTATTCACGATTTATATGCTTTTATTTGGATTTTGTATGTGTAAAAGTGTTTTGCCATGCCTCCGCTGCATTAAAAATCCAACAATGGTATCAGAGCAAGGTTGTATGCATATAGATCTATGGTAAAAATTTCAGAATTTTATGTGCTTGTATGAATTAATTATGATTTTTACAATTTATATCATGGATTAATTTTGTCTGATGAGAAATCGTTTCTCAGAATAATTTTGAATGTTGATCTGGGTTCTACAAGTGTTGTAGATCGTCTGGGTATTTTTTTCATAATTTTATGCTGTATAGATTTTTTATTATGAATTTTTGAAGTTGTATCAATTAAATTCGTAATTAAATAGATCTATTTATATATATATATATACATATATTTGTATATTTGTTGCTTGTCTGTTTGTATTGTCTGTGATGTCTGATTGCACGGAAAGAAGGCAGACATAGGTACAGGTTCTGTCAGGCGGCGCGGATTCCGAGTAAAAAGGCGGCGGCTGCTGCGAAAATGAAAAAAAAATAAAAAATAGGGGTGTAACGCATTCCGGGAATGCGTTACACACTTGTGGCGCATTCACGGAATGCGTTACACCCTTTAATGGCTTAAAAGGGGTGTAACGTATCACCGGAATGCGTTACAGGGCTAGTAACGCGTTCCTGTAATGCGTTACAGCCCGACTGTCCATATTAAAATTGATTTTCTGGGAGTTTCGTAACTCCGTTTTAGGCGTGCAATATACCGTTGGATTCATTTTTCCGAGACGGATCTAATGGAGTGATAAATTTTAGTTTATATAAAAGTTTTGAACTGTTTATATTTCTATGAATTGTTTTAAAGCTATTTTTGACTGTTTTTAATTGCTTTTAAATGCTTCATGTGATACATAGAGATGTATAATGCTTAGACTAATGTGCTAGATGATGTAACATGCCTACCTTGATGTTTATTCATGTTTATATATGTGATATATGCTTAGTTTATCATGCGATGATAGATTTAGGTGAACTTGAATGAACATAAGGCGTTTGTTAGACAACCTAGTATAGTGAATTTGTTTCATAACCTTAATAACAATATTATGAATACAATCATGAGATTCTTGTGTTTATGAAACACATAATTGAATATGAATTTTCGATATGAGAGAAAGGATGATTCTGTCAACAACAGATTTCTATCTGTAAGAAAGGGTTATTAAGTGACGCCTCTTGACAATGCTCCACCCGATCTGGGAATCATCTGATTATTGATTATTGATTTAAAATATTTAATTTAAAAGGAAGAATCTCTTTATAATATGATTATGATTGTAACGTAATATAATCCCTCTAAAATTAAATAATATCAAGTAGTAATTGGCCAATGATACAACGGGCTTATGTCGGTCATAGCCTTCCAACATGGTAGAAAGTAGTTCTTATTTTTGAATCATTGTCGTTTCGTGCCACAGCTGAGGGCTTTGATTTCGAAATAAGAAATACTTGTCTATTACATAGAGATGTGTACATTGAATAAGAATCTAAAGGACGTTACGTGCCACAGCCGTGGGCCTTTGGGGACTGATTCAATTGTACGGAATGTTGGGTTAGACTTCACTTAGAATATTGAGTTTGTCGTGCCACAGCCGTGACTCAATTATTCAAGAGGCTAAAGTTTGATTAGGGAATAACATTAGATGTAATTGACAAGAGTTGTCTGCCTATTGAACATTACATGGCATTTCGGCCACAGCCGGGGTTGTGTAATGGAATGTAGGATCCCTATTCCCACTAGCATTATGAATGCTTAATTTTTCACGTAGGGGGTTGAATAAATTAGGTAAACTAGTGGGAGCCACTTATGAATAAAGTCCCGATTCATATAGTGTTTTGAAATGAAATCGAAAATTTGCTAAGTGTTGTTATGTGTTTATCATTTACAGATTTACTTTGTACGTTATGTCTTCTGCACTATCACTCAGGAGCATACAAGATGCTCACAAATTGACTGGTCCTAATTATGCTGACTGGCTTCGAAACTTGAGAATTGTTCTCAGGATTGAGAAGCTGGAATACGTGATTGACTCACCTAAGCCTACTGAACCTGCTAGATGATGCACATAATGATGAACATGTTGTGTATCGTAAGTGGATAGATGATGCAAATGTTGCTCAATACATCATGCTAGCTTCCATGAACATTGAGCTACAGAAGCAACATGAGCATATGGATGCTCACACTATCCTCATGCATCTACAAGAGTTGTATGATATGGCGGGGAGGACAGCTCGATATGAGATATCGAAGGAGCTGTTCGGGTGTAGGATGTCTGAGGGATCATCTGTGAATGACCATGTACTTAAGATGATAAATTAGATTGAACGTCTTGGACAACTTGGTTTTGCCATGGATGGGGAGCTGAGCCAAGACTTGGTCTTGCAATCGCTTCCGAGTTCGTTCTCGCAGTTTGTTATGAACTTTCACATGAATAAGTTGGATGTCAGCCTGCCTGAACTCCACAACATGTTGAAGACTACGGAATCGAATTTTCCCCCTAAGAAGAGTTTTGTTCTTCTAATTGGTGAAGGTTCCAATCCTAAGAAAAGGAAGAGGAATTCTTCCAAGAAGAAGAAAGTAGGTGAGAAAATGCCGGTTCCACCAATAGCTGAAGACCCCAAGAGCAAAGTTGTTTTCTTTCACTGTAACAAGGTGGGGCACTGGAAGAGGAACTGCAAGGTTTACCTTGCAGAATTGAAGAAGAAGAAGGGTAGTGAGACTACCGCTTCTGATTCAGGTATGTTCATGATAGAAGTGAATATGTCATTAAGCCAAATTTCTACTTGGGTATTAGATACCGCCTATGGTTCTGACATCTGCAATTTGTTGCAGGGACCAAGGAGAAGTAGGACTCTTGAGGAAGAGGAGGTGATTCTACTGATGGAAATGGAGCAATAGTTGCTGCTGAAGATGTAGAATCATTTCATTTACATATGCCTATGGGCAAGACTATTGTTTTAAATAATTGTTATTTTGTTCCCTCGATTGTGAGGAATATTATTCCCATGTTAGACTTGGCTGGATTTTCATTTATTATTGAGAATAATGAATGTTCTATTCTTAGAGATAATATTCTTTATGGACGTGGTGCTTTAAATAATGGTCTGTATATATGTGACATAATTTACTTCAGATTGAACAAACTAATAAAAGAAAAGGGATGATGAAAATCTCACTTTATAGTGGCATTGCAGTCTCCATTTAGTAGACATGGAGAGAGGACTGCAAATTTGCTAGGAATGGTACACACAGATGTATGTGGACCAATGTCTACGCAAGCCATGGGTGGATTTTCATACTTCATTACTTTCATAGATGATAGATCTGGATTCGGATATGTGTTTGATGAAACACAAGTCTGAGGCCTTTGAAAGGTTCAAAGAATATAAGTATTAAGTGGAGAAATAACCAAACATAGTATTATAACTCTTCGATTAGATCGAGGTGGTGAATACTTGAATGGAGTGTTTCTAGATTATCTCAAAGTAAATTATATAGTCTCTCAGTAGACGCCTCCAGATTGGTATCTGAAAGGAGAAATTGAACTTTGTTAGACATAGTTCGGTCCATGATGAGCTATGCAAATCTTCCAGTATTCCTATGGGGTTATGCATTGGAAACCTCAGCATATTTACTGAATAAGGTGCTTTCCAAATCTGTTCCTCAAACTCCGTATGAGATATGGAAAGAAAGGAAACCGAGTCTTAAGCACGTTAAGATTTGGGGATGTCCAGCTTATGTCAAGTAAGTTGACCCAGATAAGCTGGAATATCGATCCGTAAAATGTAGTTTTGTGGGATATCCTAAAGAGACTTTAGGGTATTACTTTTACACCGATCATCGGGTGTTTGTATCCAGATATGCTACCTTTTTGGAAAAGGAGTTTATCCTTGAAGGAAACAGTGGGAGCAAAATTGAACTTGATGAAGCTCAAGAAGCACAAACTACTACGGATCAAGCGGAAACACCTGTTATGACTGAACAACCTTTTGTGGAACAGCCCATTCATAGATCAGGGAGAGTGTCTCGCCAACCTGAGAGGTATTATGGCCTTGTCATTGAGAATGACAATGAGTTGTCGATCATTGATGATGACGACCCTGTAACCTATAATGAGGCTATGAGTAGTGTTGACTCAGAAAAATGGCATAGTGCCATGAAATCCAGAATGGAATCTATGTATACGGTATACAAAAGATAGATTATAGCAGATGGCCAGGTGGAGACCTATAAGGCCAGGCTTGTGGAAAAATGATTCAAACAAAGGCAATGTATTGACTTTGATGAAACCTTTTACCTGTAGCCTTGTTAAAATCAGTTCGGATTTTGCTTGCGATTGCTGCTTACTACGACTATGAGATCTGGAAAATAGCCAGATGGTTTTCTTTCCAAGAGAAATGAAAACCTAGTGTGTAAGCTGCTGCAAACCATATGTGGTTAAAGTAAGCTTCTCGAAAGATGGAACATTCATTTTGATGAGACAATCAAAGAGTTTAATTTTATCAAAAACGAAGATGAACCATGCGTCTACAAAAGGGTTAGTGGGAGCGCGGTAACATTTCTTGTATTATATTGAAATAGAGTTGACACACATAATAACATAGCAGACCCACTCACAAAGCTACTTTATGAAAGTCACTTTGATCGTCATAATGACAGGATGGGTATTAGATACCAGAGTGATTGGCTTTAGTACAAGTGGGAGATTGAAAGGAATATGTCCTAAGTCCAATCATGTATGAGGATTTAGGAATAACTTTTATGTAATCTGTTTTGATTTCATTGATATTAATAAAAGACTTGTTTTGTTTTTATTACGGGCTCTATCTATTTAAGTGTTTAAATAAGATATACCATAGTTTAGAGTAAAGCTTTTTATGGATTATGATGAGATCATAATAGTGAGACCTAAAAAGATGATAACTCTAAACTTAAATAGTTCCTGGTCATAGGATTACTAACTGGTAATTAATAATCCGCAAAGATCGGTACATACTATGCTTGCTTCATTATGAAGGATGTCTGTTCTCATAGACATTTGTGTGGTGACACTATAGCTAGTATGTAGGTGCTTATTATAGAATAAGTTCACTGAACATGACTCGCCCAGCTGAACAACTGATAGAGTTCACTCACGTGTCAGCAGTTGTTCACCTAGTGATAGTTGTACAAGTATTCTTAGACTTGAGGTCATCATAGTCATCTTGTGTATACTGAACTATGCTTTGGTTTAGTTCTTAGTCTCCAGGGACAATTATTAGGGCTCTTCTGGGTATAGGAATTTGTACACGAAGATAGTGTATGATCAATAAAGGATCTACCCCTTCCAGTGAAGGAAGCAAATGTTCAAGGCTGATCCACTTATGCTAGTTCAGGAATCTCTGGCCTGAGTAAATGAAATTAGAAAGGAGTTTCTAATTTGCATAGAACTACGCATAGTAAATGGAAAGCAAGTGATTGAATTAGATAGGCATGACATGAGATCCATGCCTTGTATTTAATCGGGACATTGTAGGGTAGAAGGAGTTTATTGTACGGTAACTATTCACTGAATAGGTTCTTGGTATTCTAAGCAGTGAATTCATATTATCCGGATAGTCGCGATATGCTGAGAAGTATCCCTCACGATGTAGAATAAATATGATTAATTAATTAATCATATTTAATAAATTAGAGAATTTATATAAATAATGATAAAATAGTTTTATTATTATTTATTTCTACTACCGGCTTAATATTGAACCTACAGGGTCACACCATAAAAAGAGAATGATTTAATGGTAGAGGAATTAATTATTAATGGCTAATAATTATTTATTTGTGAAATAAATAATTAATTGGCAAATTTAATAATTGATTAAATGAGATTTAATTGATTATAAATTAATTAAGAAAAGTTCTTAATATTATTAATTAAAGGATTTAATTTTTTGAAATTAAATCAAGAGAGAGAATTATTTCTAAAGTGTTTAGAAAAAGGATTAATAATTAAAAGGTGTTTTAATTATTAATAAGAATAATAAATGGGATAATAATAATAATATTTATGGGAAAATTTCAGCTAAAAATTTTTCCTATAAATACACTATTATAGACCCTATTTTATTCTAACCCACAAAGAACCCGAAAACCCAAAAAGTTTGGAAAACTCAATTCTCTCCACCTCCTTCCTCCTCCTTAACATCGTTTTCTTGGTGGATACCGGTGGAGTGCTTCACACTTGAGGAGCAACCTCTGATCGTTGTCTCCGAATTATTTTAAAAGGTTAGATTCGATCCCTCGAATTTTTATTCACGATTTATATGCTTTTATTTGGATTTTGTATGTGTAAAAGTGTTTTGTCATGCCCCCGCTGCGTTAAAAATCCAACACTTCACCACCATGAAGTCCAACATCTGTGTTGCTTGCCTTGGTTCCTGACCTATGGTTGTTGGAAACTTGATTATTCCTTCCACGGGGCACTCTACTCCCGTAAATCCATATATCGGCATATCGGTTGGGGTCAATTGGGAATTATTGTAACCCATCCTTAAAAAGGTATCATGGAGTAAGATGTCGACTGAGGCACCGTTATCTACGTGGACCCTCTTCACCGGGCTATTCCCTATTATTGGGGTTATGACCAACGGGTCGTCATGGGGAAATTCACACCCTCCAGATCAGAATCATCGAAAGCCATTATTATTCCTGCCTTGGCCCTCTTCGGGGCTTCTCCAATAATATGCATAACTTCTTGGGTATACGCTTTCCTAGAGTTCTTGGATAATCCAGCAGCGGTTGGTCCTCCAAAAATTGTGTTTATCACAGGCCCTCGGGGTCGCGGTCCTCCGAAGATTGCATTTATCACCAGTCCCGTAGGTTGGGGATTTCTCCCTTGATCATCTTGATCTGTTCTTCGATCATCAAAGTTCTTTCTCACGTTATTGCTCCTATCTCCTCCATCTCCAGTGTACTTGTTCAATCTTCCTTTTCTAATGAGGAATTCGATTTCATCTTTCAGTTGTCTACACTCATCGGTGTCATGACCAACATCCTTATTAAATCTACAATACTTTCTCTTATCTAGCTTGGTAGGATCAGCCTTCAAGGGCTTAGGCCAACGAATATCTCGATTTTTCTCGATTTCCATCAAAATATAGCTTCTTCGAGCATTCAGCTTAGCATACTCAGTGAACTTTTGTCCAGGTCCTCCCTTCTTCAGGGTTGAGTCATTGTTTTGCTCAGTTCTAGGATACTTGTCCTTTACAACATATTTCAGATCGGTTTTCCGCTTCTTGCCTCCAGCGGGCTCGTTACTTACTACGGTCTACCTCATGCTCTCTTCCACCTTGATGTACTTCCCGGCTCTATCTTGGAGTTGTAACATACTTTCAGGGGGGCGCTTGGAAAAGGACATCTTGAAGAACTCATCCCTAGTTCCCTATTACATTGCTATCATGGCTACCTTGTCATCAAATTCCGGGACTTTTAAAGCTTCCTTTGTAAAACGATTCATTTAGTCTCTCAAGGATTCCTTCGTTCCCTGCACATTGCTCATAAGGGATGCTGAACTTTTCTCATGCACTCTCCCGCTGATGAACTGCTTAATAAAAGCCTGACTTAATTCTCTGAAGGACCCAATAGATTTTGGGGGCAAACGACTATACCATCTTTGAGCCATACCCGACAGGGTTTGAGGAAAGGCCCGACACTTAATAGCGTCATTCACGGGCTGCAACAACAGTGCATTGGAGAAGGTTCTCATGTGATTAGCAGGATCTCCCGCTCCATCATAAGCTTTGATAGTGGGCATCTTGAACTTCCTTGAGATGTGGGCATTCATTATCTCTTCAGTGAATGGTGGAGTGGGATCATCAGGATCTCCAAGGGGAAGAAGATTGTTTGGATCAGCTCTCGGGACTACAACCCTTCTTTGTGATGGACCATCCAGGTCTATGATTGGAGGAGGATTTCTCCCCCTAGATGGTAATGGGAGTCTGGGAGCCTGGTTCGCCTCCAAGTCGCGCTTCAGCCTTTGAATCTCCGCCTCATGCGCCTTAATTCTCTCCTGCACCTCTTGGGGATTCACCCCTCGGGTACTCCTAGGACGTTGGTTACCGTCAGCCATTGGTTCTTTGCCAACACGTCTCCTTCTTGGGGCCACTTCATCATCCGAAGATTCGGAATCTCTCTCAGTATAAGGACCAGAAAATTCCTGATCCTCCGGGATAGGAGCGAAACCTTGAATGTAAGGGGGTGTTTGCCTCCGTGCTTCACTCCTTCTAGCATGCCCACTTCCTCCAACCTCGAGGTAAAGGGGCATCCCATAAGGGGGGTTAGTAGTCACAATAGTTGAATACTCATACCCAATGGGTCGAGAATGCACAGGTGCGTGCAACTGCTGAAGTTGGGAATTCGTCCCTTGAGTAGCCGAGGGAATCGTCCCTTGTGGCTGAGGTTCAGTTGCCCCTACCTGGGCTCCTCCTTGGGTAGCGATATAGGTTGAATGTGGAGGTACCTCCACAGTTGAAGAAACCGTTTGGGTTGTCCCCGCGGGTGTTCCTCCTTCAACGGCGCTACTTGTTCTCCGTGTTCTCTCCATAGTTGTTGTTGCGCGTTTCCCACAGATGGCGCCAAATGTTAAGGATAAAAAACTAGAGTATATTAATTGCTGTGTTTATTGCTAAGGTTCGGGAGCTCAACGCCTTTAATGGCTGCTCTCGTGGTTCGTAGCTTAACTCTGCCTTTACGAGATGCCTACGTATCTCTATGAATTAGAGAATCAAGCCAAAAAATGTAGTTCTGATTGGTGGGGGTGAGATCCTTTATATAGATGTTGGGAGTCCTTGAATTGGACTTGGGTCAGGAGACTTGGTGGGCAAGTCTCTGAATTAGAATGGACTTTGAAGTCCTAGGAAGTAGGAAGCTGATTCCTTATCCCATGAGGTTCCTTGGAGGCCAATCTACAAGGATTTATGTCCCCACTAGGACTCATCTTAATAGTTGTTTTTCTCCCTTATTAATTAATTACGAAGTTAATTAATATTCAGGGTTTTGGGCCTTCTTTGTTCCATCAGGCCTGATCTGGTCCATCAGGCTTGATCAATGTGTTAACCTTTTTGGTTTGAATGTCATACACCTTCTTATTGGGCCTTGTAGCCCAAATCATGTGTAATTAATGCAATATTAATTACGTAATCAGGATTTATTTATTCCCTATCAACCAATGATCACATATAATTAATAACAAAATAACATCCAGCTGACAGAAGCCATACATATATTTTATTTATTTAATTATTCAATAATTACACATTTAAATAATGCAAAAATATACGAGTCGTTATAACCTTCCCCCTTAAAAAGATAATATCCTCATAATTCGATCTAGCTAAATAAGTGAGGATATTTGTCAAGCATATCTGACTCTAACTCCCAAGTAAATTGTTCTACTAGAGGATTTCTCCAAAGTACTTTTACTATAGGAATAGACTTATTTCTAAGTACTCATTCTTTACGATCTAGGATTTGAATTGGCCGCTCCACGTAGGACAAATATGGATGAAGCTCGATTGGCTCATACTTAATAACTTGATTCGAATCGGGGCTATACCGCTTCAGCATAGACACGTGGAACACATTATGGATATGCTGTAACTGCGGTGGTAACTCTAGCTCATAGGCAACTTTACCTACTTTTCTCAATACTTCAAATGGTCCAATATACCTAGGACTCAGCTTGCCTTTCTGTCCAAATATAACCAATCCTTTCCAAGGTGACACTTTCAACAATACTAACGATCCTATTTCCATATACATGTCCTTTCGATATAAGTCTGCATTCTTTTTTATCTATCTTGAGTTGCTTCTAACCTTTTTCAAATTAATACAACTGCGTCCTTGGTTTTCTGAACCAACTCAGGACCTAACAACTTCTTTTCTCCTACTTCATCCCAATAGAGTGGGGATCTACACTTACGTCCATACAAAGCTTCGTAGGGCGGCATTCCTATACCGGCATGATAACTGTTACTATAGGAAAACTCAATTAATGACAGGTGATCATCCCAGTTTCCTTTAAAATCCAAAGCGCAAACTCTTAATATATCTTCTATTGTCTGAATTGTTCTCTCACTTTGGCCATCTGTTTGAGGATGATAAGCGGTGCTCATATTTAGCTTGGTCCCGAGATATTCTTCAAACTTAGTCCAAAACTTTGAATTGAATCTCGGGTCTCAATATAATATAATGGACACAGGAACTCCATGTTTGCTTACTATTTCATCCAGATACAACTTAACTAACTTTTCCAAAGAATATCTCTCGTTGATAGGGAGAAAATGTGCTGACTTTGTCAATCTGTCGATAATTGTCCAGATAACATCATGATTAGTTCTCGTCTTTGGCAATCCCACTACAAAATTTATTGCAATCTCTTCCCATTTCCACTGTGGAATCTCCAAGGGTTGCAACAATCCACTTGGCCTTTGATGTTCTGCTTTGACCGTCTAGCACACAAGACATTTGCTAATCCAATTTGCAATTTCCTTCATCATTCCTTGCCACCAGAAGTTCTTCTTCAAATCTTGATACATCTTAGATCTTCCCGGGTGAATAGAAAACCTAGAATTAAGGGCTTCTTGCAAAATTTCATTCTTCAACTCAGTCACATTAGGGAACCATATTCTTGAGGAAAACCTGAACATACCTTTGCTATCCTTTTGAGTACAAACTTCTTCCCCAATCAAATATCCAATCCTTGATTCATAACTTGTTTTTGACACTTTCTATTTCTGTCCATCAATTCTTGCTGAAAATTGATTTCATACAATTGCTCTTTATTATCTTCTGGCACTCGAACTTAAATTTCCAGCTTTTATGATTTTTTTTCTAGTTCCTCAGAAATCTTGATCTCATTCAATCTTTCCTTCCTACTCAGAGCATATGCCACTACATTGGCTTTTCCTGGGTGGTAGTTAATGGAATAATCGTAGTCCTTAATTAGTTATATCCATCCTATTGTCTCATGTTTAGATCCTTCTGGGTGAATATATACTTTGAGCTTTTATGGTCCGTATAGATCTCGCACTTTTCTCTGTATAAATACTGTCTCCACAGCTTCAACGCGAACACTGTTGCAGCTAACTCCAAGTCATGCACTGGATACTTTTGCTCGTGAGGTGTTAACTGTCTGGAAGTGTAGGCAATGACTTTATCATGTTGCATCAACACACAACCCAAACCTTTCAAAGAAGGATCACTGTAGATTACAAAATTTCATGTCTCATCTAGCTATGCTAGCACTGAAGCTGTTACTAATCTCTTCTTCAATTTTTGGAAGCTTTCCTCAGATTTATCTGTCCAGATAAACTTCTCATTCTTTCTGGTCATCTTGGTCAATAGAGTCGCAATCTTGGCAAAGTCTTTTACAAATCTTCAGTAATAACCTACTAATCCAAGAAAACTTCTGACTTCCGTCGGGGTCTTTGGTTGTTCCAACTTGGATACAGCCTCAATCTTTACAAGATCCACCTTAATACCATCATTTCCCATTACATGACCCAAGAACTGGACTTCATCCAACCAAAATTTGTACTTTGAAAATTTAGCGTACAACTGCTTTTCACTCAGCCTCTGTAGGACAATCCTCAAATGTTTAGCATGATATTTCTTAGTCTTTGAGTATATGAGAATGTCATCAATAAATACAATAAAAAACTTAACCAAGTACTCCTTATACGCCCTGTTCATTAGATCCATGAAAGCTGCTGGTGCATTGGTCAATCCAAATGACATCACTAGGAACTCGTAATGTCCATATCTAGTTCTGAATGCAGTCTTTGGTATGTCTTCAGGCTTAATCTTCAACTGATGGTAGCCCGATCTTAAATCAATCTTCGTGAAATAGCACACTCCCTTAAGCTGGTCAAACAAGTCATCTATCCTTTGTAGGGGATACTTATTCTTGATGGTCAACTTGTTTAACTCCCTATAATCAATACACAACCTCATGCTTCCATCCTTTTTCTTCACAAATAACACTAGTGCACCCTACGGAGATACACTTGGCCTAATCACAACTTTATCCAATAATTTCTGAAGTCGCTTAGCTAGTTCTTTCATCTCTACTGGGGCCACACGGTATGGAGCCTTTGAAACTGGTTTTGCTCCAGGAACTAAATCAATAGAAAACTCGATCTCACGATCTGGTGTCAATCCCGACAACTCATCTGGTAAGACGTCCGAAAATTCCCTTACAATTGGAATCTCATCCAGATTAAGTACCTCTTTCTCAATGTCTACTACATGTGCTAGTGACGCCTCGCATCCTTGTCTTAACAATTTCTTTGCCTTTAATAACGAGAGAAACTTATTTTCTTGCCTCTGACCTTGATAATGTACCTTGACATTATCCTCTGTAAACATCACAATCTTCTTCTTCTTCTTGCAGTCAATATTCGCCTTATGATGGGACAACTAATCCATTCCTAAAATTGCATCGAACTCTCCTAGCTCGAAGGGTATTAGGTCAGCCGAAAAATAATTCCCGTGGATTTCCAATTGACACTTAGGGCAAAACTGACTCACTGAAATTCTATCCTGATTAGCTACTTCTATAGTCAAAGGTTCAACCAAGTCTTCTAACATTATGTCCATTCACACAATCCTTTGATATATAAAAGACTTAGATGCTCCTGAATCAAACAAAAATTTAACAGGTATGGAGTTGAGAGAGGTCATCTTGAAAGTTCTGGCCTTAGCTGTGCTGGATGTCGGTCCTTAAGAAGCAGTACCTTGAGTAGTTGTCCTACAATTTCTAGCAAGATGTCCAACCTTACCACAGTTATAACAAGTAACTTCGGGTTTCTCTGAGTTGCACTCCGATGTATAATGACCCTTCTGATGACATTTGAAACACTGAACATCCCTTCTGCATAGACCACCATATTTCTTGCCACATAACTTATAATCCACCGCTAAATTAATTGACTGAGTTGAAGTGGAAGCAACTGAAGTGGTAGTAGGCCTGGCCTGAGAGAAATTCTGTCTTCTGACTTTTTTATAGATATTTTAGCCAAATCACTTCTGAAACCTCTGACTGAACCCTCCTTGATCCTTCTCATTAGTAGCACCTTCAGACTTTCTCTTCTTATCACCCTTCTCCTTGGCAGCCAATTTCTGATCACTTTCTATTACTAGAGTGGCTTGAACTACCGAGGGATATGTCTTGAGTTGCAAGGCTATAACTCTACTACGGATTTCTGGCTTCAACCCCTGCTAGAACCTTTTCGCTTTCTGAGCTTCAGTATACACATACATAGGTACCAATCGAGCTAATTCCGTAAACTTGGCCTTATACTCTACCACATTGTTTTCATCCTTCTTCAATTCCAGAAATTCAACCTTCAACTGACTTTGCAAACAGTCTGGAAATTACTTTTCCAAAAATAACTCTGTAAACCTGGTCCAAGAAACAGGGCCTTCTCCTTCCAAGGCACGAGTGGACTCCCACCAATAATTTGCTTCACCCTTCAGAAAATAACTCGCATAGTTTGATTTGAGATTATCACTTACTTTAGTGAGGGTAAAGGCTTTTTTCCATCTCTTTTAGCTATATTCTGGAAGCAACAGGGTCCACTTCGCCCTTAAACTCTCAGGGGTTCAAATACTGAAAAGATTTAAAGCTAACAGTTTGGTTCACCTCTCTTTGCTAAGGTTGTTGCTGAAGCTGCAGCTCTTTGATTTGTTATTGATGTTGCTGTATGAATTGTTGATGTTGTTGTTGCTGTGGCAGAAATTGTTGCTGCTACTGAAATTGTTCTTGCTGCTGTGCCATTTGATTAGACTGTTGGTGCAGAAAATCTAGCAACTCACCCATAACTGGGTCCCATCAGAATTTCTACTAGAGGAATTGGACGGGATATTCTTCTTAGGCAGCATTCTCCTGAAACACAATAAATGGTTTTAGTTCAAAAATTACCCCCGGGTAGCAATATTTTCATGTGTCAAGAGAATGCTGCCGCAATTAAATATTCCCATCCTCATTTAGTTGGGGTCCGACTGTAATGAGTGGCTAAATTTAACAAAATCAGCAACAAATGCAACAATAAAAGTAATAACAATAATAACGGTGCAACACTAACAGATAAGCCAATACTTATAACAGCCGCTGAATACTATCACAACCTACTAACTGAATTTATAGGATCGAACTTACTTTCGAAAGAGGGATAACTATAAACCTCTATCGGTTGTTGCCAATAGCACATATACCAGGGAGACACCCTATAGACCAGGGCAGTTCCAAGATCCTCAATAGATGTCAGGGTTACGCCTTCGACCCCTCGACTAGACTCTTAAACTTGCTCCTCTAAATGTGAGTTGCTAATTTACACCTTTAAACACCAATTCTACATCTTTCTGACTCTATTCCTAACCTAAATAAGGGACTTAAACCTATAGCTCTGATACCAACCTGTGACAGCTTCAACCCCGGGGTCAGGAGTTGACGCCACTAACAATATCAAACTACAATTATAATATAATCAACTCATTCTTATTTCAATATAAACACAACCCCTTCACAAGATCTTTTCCATGTTCAAGTATGATTTATGTTACACACTTAATAAAAACCAACTTATTTAAAACAACCTGACACATCTAACTTTCTACAACAACTCACAGCCCACACCTAGTTTGACACAACAAACTCAGAGGAGCTCGATACAGGACGAACTGGGATCTGGCCCTGCCTATGACAGAAGGATCTCCTATGCATCTGCAATATAAGAATATACAAAATATTTTGCAAGAGTGAGCGATCAATCGCTCAGCAGTACCACTATATGAATAACAAGCGAAACAGTTTAAGATAAATAATTATAGGAACATAATTCATAACTCGTTTATAAAAATAAGTAAAACAGGTATAAACTGGATATCAATAACTAGCATGTTTTGTAAAATATATCGTTAGTTATGTGTTGTGCAAATACCAGAGTCCAATTTTAGCATACTATTTCCATTTCCAAATCATCTGTTCCATTACAGGAACCATAAAACCATTTGTCCCATTACGGGGACCCAAAATCATTTGTTCCGTTACGGGAACCACAAAATCTCGCTCAGATATATAAGTATTGGATGATCCGTGATGAGACAGCTGATCAGACTATCTCCATCGGACGGCTCCATTTGCCATCCTATAAAACTTGTTCTGGAACTCTGAGACTAACTAGGTCCATGTCACGCTGGACTAAGTTGTTTAAATAGGGTGCGCAACCAACTTAGCCTCTTACGCTATCTTCCTAGCTGTTACGGGCCCTCGCGCACGCTCATCCAATTATCTGATCTATTTTATCAAGTTTTTCAAACCACCTATACATATCTCTCTTCAAAACAATTATATCACATCACACTTCTCAAAAACCTTTCTGATTTTATTCACAATTTAGAGATAGGCATTTTCAGAAGTTACTTTTCCCCCAAAACATAAATTAACAAAACAATTTGAAACACAAGGGATACGTAACGTAAAACATTCTGTTCCAGTACGTAATTTAAATTAACAGTTATTCATATATTACTGAACCATAAAGATATGGTCAGGGGTACTTGCCTCAATACGCTTTAACAACTACTACTGGCTAGCCTTGCATCGACCGGGATGCTCGCAATTTCGATTGGAACCTACAGAACCGAAATACCCTAAATTAGACGTCCGAATAAGCTTGACATATCCTCGCTAACAATCTACCCGTACGTAACAAAACCCGACTCGTAACATACACATTATTATAACACACGTATCAATTAGGGTTCACATCCTTTAAAGTCGGTTCGACATTCATTTTCAGAAAATACGTATACCCTACATTTTTTAAAATTAGGGTTAATGGTTATTTTTGGCAAGATATTTTACCACAATAAATAATCAGGTTTCGTATACGGTATTTTTCTATATATATACATTCGTTCGACGTCCCGACGATCACAGGATATGTTCCCGTATTTCCTTAATCTGATTTCTCGGAAATTGGGCAGCGTTTCCTTTATTTATCGGACTATCCCATCGAAATATAATCGACGTCAACCCAATCAAATCACAGCAACAAACCACAACTCACAAATCCCAATCACCGATACAATTAAGTTATTAATTATTATTATCCGTATTTTTATGTTTTTATTCATAGGACTCAGAATATTCATCACCGTCCATCGTCGGCTCGCCGAGCCTCATCGCCGACGGCGGTAAAATTTATTGGTGCCCGATACTTGTCGGGTTTCCAAATAAATTCTATCGATTTAAGATACCCTCGTAATTAATTCCAATAATTTCAGGAATTCATTCAAAATTTTTACTAAAATAATTCGAATAAATAAAATAAATATTCATTCGAGATATTCAACAAAATTTTTGAATAATCCAAATCAAAATCATACGAACAAACAAAAAAAACGCGGCAATACAGGGGCAATAGAACACAACCATACAGTAAACTAACAGCCACGCGCCACCAACACGCGCAAACACACGCGGGCAGCGTGACAGGGTCACTGGAAACTGAAAAAGGGGCGGCAACGATGGAAATAAAGCAAAAGAATAACAACATATATAAATATATGTATATACACCATCACGAGCACAACCACCCACCCAATACACAGCACAGGCACACACGCATGCAACATATATACCGGAAAACAGCCGGACACAGGGCGGCAATCGAAGCACAGGGGACAGGAAGGGAGTGGAACGAGGAAATAAGGAGAAAAGAAGAAAGAGAAGGGAGAAAGGAGAGAATTGGAGGAAGGGAGATTAAGAGAGAGAGAGAGACAGTCGATTGAGAGAGAGAGAAAAGGCATGAGATGAGATTAAATGTATTTATCTGGTTTCGTTTCATTATTATTCAATTCTAACACGTAATTTGCAAATTTTTAATAAATAACCTATAGTAAAATAACCCGAAATTTACGAGAATAATTTTTCAAAGTCTCGAAAGAATTTAAAACTAATAATAAAAAACCAAAATCTTTAAATCATTTTCGGAACGCGCAACCGACCCGCATTTTACAAAGTAAAGAACAGACGTGCGGGTAAATAAAAGCCTAATTTTTTTTTGAAATAATTTTAAAATTCTCAAAATATTCCAAACTTAATAAAATATGAATTTCGTAATTTTTGAAGCATTGTGAAATTTAATACTGAAGTTACAATAAAATAGAATCAGAAAATCATTCGGGGCTAAATAATTAATGAAATTTTGATTTCTATATTTATAAAGTCTTAAAAATAATAAATAAAATTATAGAATCAAAAAACAATTTTAGAGACAAACCAAGTATTTATGAAAATAGATCTTAAAAAAATGACTTTTAAATATAAAAACAAAACAACACAGCTCAACGACTAATTACACAAATGATCCTCGTACACCAATGATCACATATGATTAATAAAAAAATAACATCCAGCTGACAGAATCCGTACACATATTTTATTTATTTAATTATTTAATAATTACACATTTAAATAATTTAAAAATATACGAGTCGTTATAAGTATGGCAAAAAAAAGAAGTAATAGAATAAAGATAGCAGGATGCAAGACGAAGAGGGCCCTATGTGCACATCCTTATGCCTGGGGGTAGGTAGAAGATAATCAGGAAAAAGAAAAACTCTAGCCTCTTACTCGGGTCTCAGAAGTAATGACACGATTCTGTGCAGCGACAGACTCTTCGGAAACACGACGCTTGGACATGGCGGTGATCGAATTCCAGTATAATCCTCTTAGCGACAACCTTGTCCCTCTTGAAGTCGTTGACATATAATAATGTCTCCACATCAAAGAAACTAAAGTCTTAGTTGGGATCATTTTCCAAGAATCCCCTGGTCTATCTGAGCCTGAAGCTTACAATTTGCCATAATGCCTACACCAACGACAACTTCCAAGCTAAGAGTATGTTTTTCAACGATATACGTAAGTAACATGGCATGTATGACATGAATTAAAACATACAATATAAATATGCATGTGTATTAATGCAAATAAAGAAAACATAGAGATGGTAAGTATGTACATGTAATGATACAAGTAAAGGTGCAACAATAAAAATTTCAAGAATAAAAATCAAAGGCTTTTACTCCTTGGTGGCACACCACGAGGGTGTGCATCCCTTAGGGCGCGCCCTGAGGGTATGACCTCCTTAGGGTGTGCCCAGGACTTACTGGAAGATGAAGGAAGGCCCCTCCTGGAAGTTTGCTCATTAACACTATCCATCGGCGAATCTGGTCAATTTATGATTTTTTCGAACAACAAAATAGTGAAAACCTCAAACTCCTTTGTGGAGACTGAAGAAGTAGGAAAAATTTCTCACGGTCGGGGAACTAAAGTCTTGGCAAACGTTCAACACGAACAAAGCCAATTCAAGCTTCCAGCTATTAGTAAACATTTGAAGCAGAGTCAAGCTGAACTAATCTAAGATAGACCAAAATAAAAATTGAAGAGAAGACAAAAGCTAAGATCGACCAAACCTAAAGAAATGACCATCCGAGGAATTATGAAGTTCTCGTCGAAGCTGAGGAGATGGCATCTCATGAAAGAAAGTGGACGAGCCAATATACCCTCCATCATATAGTACTCCAGAGCATAGAGAACTGATAATCCGACGCTCGATGACGCTATCCCACCACAAGACAATCTACCATTTTTTTCGAAGATTATCAATGGGCTTAGGTGAAAGTTTCTCCTCTTGATTTTTCGACCAATCCAAGTACAACTCACACTCCTCGATCTCTGGATGAATAAAATGCCCCAAAGACTCTGTCAGAGTAACAACAAACTCAATCTTCAGTGAAAGAAGAACTCATTCTCATCTCTAAGCACTCGGAGGAAAAGCTAATGTGAAGGGGACTTGCTCTTCCCATCAAAAGCAATGATATGGCTCTTCACCTTGGCTCTCGGTCTCAAGTCTGAAATATCATCTTCGGACCAATCTTCCAGTCAACACCGATGATTCTAAAGAAGTGCTCCAATTATAGTTTTAAGAGCAGTGATGGCCCCAGGTGCCACAACAACCATGGGCGCCCCAACAGACCTGGGCGTCGCAACAGCCCCAGGCGCGTCCCCGTAGCCGCAGCAGCCTCGGGCGCACCGCGATAGCCCAGGAGCCGAAGCAACGCTAGGCGCCGTGACACCGTAATGCCGCAATGCCTCCGGGTGCACACTAAAAGATTTATAACTGCAGGGAAGAAAAAAAATTATGAATATTATTTGCGAAAGATTTTTTTCGAAGAGATTGGAACTTTGTTACCAAACAATGATATGAAATATAGAAGTTCACTCACAGAAGCTTTAAGAAAGATTTTTACAAATTTTTGTGAAGATTATTTACAGAATACTTTTATTGAAGAAAACGGAAGTTTTGTTTATGAAAACTTGAAAGAAAATATTTTATGAAAACTTTTATCAACTAAACACTTTTTGTGGAAGATCAAGTCTACCGGACGTGTAATGAAAATTTTATTTGGAAAGATTGAATGCAGATCTTTCGGAAATAAAATTAAATTTACTTATGGAGGATTGAATTAAGACTTTGAGGATACAAGATTGAAGCTACTTGTGGATGATTAAATGAAGTGAAGAAATTTTTCACTCTTTTTGATAAACTACAAAATTCGGGTGTAATTTTTATGGCATAAAATTGACATCGATATTTTATCTGGTTATTGAAGAAAATTGGTCGGATCATCGACAAGGAAGTAGTATATTGAGCTCTAGAAAACACGTCTCCGAAGCCCCGGGCACGCCCCAAGGGTGCAAGCCACAAGGGGCGGCCGTTTGTGACAATCATCGATGACGAGAAGTTGTAATAAGAGTCTACGACGGTCACAACAACGAAAGTTCACGACATTCGCAACAACGAAGGTTTACGACGGTCGTGATGATGAAGGTTCATGACGGTCGCAACAACGAATTAATATACTAATAAAATAACTAAAGTAAGAACGAATAAATTCAAGTATAACGAGAGTACAAAAGCTACAGTCTAGGTGTCCCAAATATAAGAGAGGGGCCCCATATTTATAGAAAAAATATGATGGGTTTGGGCCTTTGATTACAAACCAGATTCTAAAATTTTCTTGTATTCTTTTTTCTTCTCTAACAAGTATTCGATTTTTCCTTCAATTCCTTTAATTTCAAGAATGATTCACCTCCTTCCTTGTTTGTACCTTTTCCAGCTCAAATTCTGATTTTATTTATTTTCCTACAAAATAAAGTAAAACAATTTATTTATTAAAAAAATAAGAAAACGAACATAAAATAGGTATTAAAAAGATGCTAAATTATGGACCTATCAAATGCCCCTACCTATCTTTTGCTCGTCCTCGAGAAAAATCAAAAAGAAAAATGCTAACTACGAAAAGTCCTATGCTCCTTTTCGTAGGTGTGACAAGTAACTTTCAGTTTACCAACTAATTAAACTCATAAACAATCTCTACTAGAGGAGTGTTGTCTCCTAAAGGTTTATAGAAGATATACCCATAAAATCCGTGAAATACTTTAGTAAGTGTTCAAACTCTATTAACAATAACATTCATTGGCGTCAACAAAAGAATTTTTATGAAAATACAAGCCTTAAAAACTTTTCTAATTATAGCCAAGATGTAGGTATCAACAATCCACTTATATCAACTCTGAACGTTTAGAGAAAATCCCAAGATGTATCATGAAAGTAGGCCTCTAAAGAATCAATTGAGTAAGTACATTTCCTCTTTTTAACCAATATTGAACGGACCTGATCTTTTTCAAAAAAAATCTAGCTAAAATTCATAGTTTTTTTAACTGACTATGCAATGTCCATTTTCTTAGGCTTTCTTTGTTACCCATGTAGCGATCTTTAGGCCAGTAACTCCCAACCCAGTTGGTTTTAGGGCACTAGATTTTGAAATACCCATACGGACTTAATTACTCGAGTAACAAAGGCCATAAAATAAGACTAGTCAATTATACTACTTATGCCCATCATCTCAATCTTTTTTATTTTATTTGTGAAGAATATTTGGTATTGAAGTAGTTTAGTTATAAAATTTAGGTCATTTAACTACAAGTGCATAATGTTTAATTTTAGCAAATACAGGTTGATCCATATACATTGTGAAACTTTTAAAACCCGAAGAATTAAATCAAGTGAACTAGATAATATGACTTGGGAGAAATTTTAATTAACCTAATTATCAAATAGATCAAAAAATATGAAGAACCTAGGAATCTGAATCCATTAATCAATTACCTAAAATTATCGGTCATGAACTATGCTACTAGAAATAAGAATGGCAATGATAAAATGGGATCAAAATGTGGGAGGCTCACCAATAAAATTCGTGATAACGGTTCTAGGATCAAAAGAACTATCCTCAACTTTGGTTTCATGCTTAGAATAAATGGCACTTCAATTCATCTAACATCTTATCACATGTAAAATTCCAAGACAACTCGTGAATTTCTTTACTACTCTCATACTCACACGAAACATCTTCATCTAGGAGAGACTCGGAAGGACCTAAAACATATAGTGAAGAGTTCAGAGAAGAGATTTGAGTTCTAAATTTGGCGGACTTGCCTTAACGGATTCATTAGATTCATAAAGTGGTAAACCAAAGCATTAGAGATGGTAAGAAAAGGCCTTCCTAAAATGATAGGAATTTGATTTTGAGATTTTCTACTGGTTCAGTTTCTAGAACAATGAAATCAACGGGGAAGAAAAAATCACCAATCTTAATCAACAGATCTTCAATTAAACCTTTAGGAGTTTTAATTGAACGGTCAGCAAATTGAAGAGTTATCTATTCTTTTTAAGTTCACCTAAACCCAAGGCTTGAAATATAAATAATGGAAGAATATTTACACTAGCTCCTAGATCGAGTAAAGCTTTATCAATGAAAGTATCACCTGTGATAAAAGAATTGGTAGGAAAAATAGGATCCTTATACTTCACAGGGATTCGATTTGAAAAGATAGAACTATCATGAGATTTTCAGATGGCTTTCTTAGGAACATGAGTGGTTCTTTTATATGTACACAAATCTTTCAGACATTTAGCATAAGAGAGAACTTGTTGAATTGCATTTAAAAGAGGAATGTTAATCTTGACTTGCTTAAAGACTTCCAAAATACGGAACGTCCTTCGGATGTCTATTTCTGTAAGAACATCCTTCTATTGGACTTGCAAGGAGAAAAATGCGAAGGTTTGTCCCCTGATTCACCTCTAGTGTGAGAATCAATAATCAGTATTTCATGAGTAAGATGAAACGTACAAGTGCTGTATGTTATTCCCAAACAATCTAAACAAGAATTACAGAAGGGGCGTTAATTATAATTCTAGCTTCTTCTAATTTTAAGAACGGTTCCGCTATATATATATATATAACTGTGTTTGATTTATCAATGGTGCGGAATGAAAGTAGTATAAAAATCAAAACACAAAGTAATCAAATACAAGTATTTAAAAACTTTCTGGTTGATTGAACTTTTGTAACAACCCAAATCCGGGGTCAAGATTTGGTGTCACTCAACAATCATTACATAAAATAAAGAAATAAATAAAATAACCTCTTGAATCCGGATCGTTTACAGGTTATGGTATGAAACAAGAATCTAATCTTCTACAACTTTCAGCAACTAAAATACAAATGTAAATACCTTTGAACTAATGCTCGTATCATATTCTTCTAACTTCTTCAACCTCTCGCAGCGGAGATTTCTCGAACTTCTGCTGTCTATCTAGGCTATTCATTTTTATCCTTATCTGATTCTGGAAGAAATAAGAATTGATAAAGCAAGAGTGAGCCAAAAATGCCCAGCAAGTATAAAATTTGAGTTTCAAACATTAATATCAAAGAAAACTTCCGGAAAAAATCTTAAAACAATTTTAAACCATTCTATTTATTTAGGTGTTTTGAGCGAGTAAACATTGGATGTCACCAGCCTTCGATTATAAATCTAAAAGCGATAAGCGATTCCCAGATTCCTCTCCAGAACCAGGGTTTTGTCCAGTTTTGGAATCATAAAACCATTCTAGAGAGAATGCCGTTAATGGCGATCAACAGCAAATTAGACTGGACACTAGTTCGCATCTATACTCTGCTGATCAGTCAGAATATAATGCAGATCTATATCTCAATATATAGATCTAGTCGGGTCCTTAGGCACTACAGCCCATATCGAGACACCAGTCATCCCGGTCCTCAGGATTAAGTAAAACTCAATCCCCAAAATATCATTATCCAGCCCGTAGAGTGTTTTGATGTCAAATCATTTTGAATTCAAAACATCCCAATTCAGGGTTCGCAAATAACCCGAAAGAATGGGTATTTGCTCACGAGAGCAATCAAATTATAGGAACAATAATGAAAGGAACGTGCATAATCAGAGTAATTACAGCGAAATGTAAAACAGTTAACTATTCTGAACTTAGAATAGGAACTAATAAATATTTGCAGTATTTAAAAGAAAGTTCGGGAATACTTGCGGTATTTAAAAGGAAGATCAAGAATACTTGCAGTATTTTAAAAGAAAAATCAAGAATACTTGCAGTATTTTAAAAGAAAAATCCAGAATACTTGCCTCAATAAGCTTTAACCGCTATTGACTTTGGTTCGACTTTGATTGTTCGGCTTTATCGTCAAACTACTATCCTATTCTGGATACGATCCCAACATTCAGATCCTTCAGTTGGAACTTCGTTGATCTCGACGTCTAATCATTAGATCGTTCCTAGTCCGATGTCACATCTCGGGTCTTCCGTCTAAACCTACAGGGTTGAAATACCCTAATTCAGATAACCGCTTAAACTTAACATCAAATCGTTATCCTATTCTACCCATACGATTTCATCACCGAATTCATATTTATATGTATTATCGAAACACACATAGCAATTATGGTTCACATCTTCGAAACTCGGTTCAGTATTTATTTTTAGAAAATACAAATATTTGTTATTTCGAAAATAGGGTAATCGATTACTCACGAAATATCTTGTCAGGTCACGTAAATAGGTTTCATAAAGTTCAATTATATCCTCGTTCAACGTTACCGACAATTACATGTTACGTTCCCGTATTTTCGGAATTTATTTTCCCGAAAATCGGGCAGCGTTTCCTCTATTAATCGGCCTACCCGTCGAATCAGTTCGACGTCAAATTCACAACACAACAACAACCAATCGTCCACAACTACAATTCACAATTCCCAAACACCAACGTAATTTTAATTAGTTGTTCATATTTTTATATTTTCATTTGTATTTTTCGTTTCGTAATTAATTTTTACTGAACTAATTTTATTTAATTAATAAATGTAGAAATCAGATAAAATCATCATCGCCCACCGTCGGCTCGCCGAGGCTCATCGCGTTTTTCGCGTTATTTCTGAATTTGACACAACGTTTAATATTTAAACAAATTATTTGCAGGTAAAATTAACCTGAAAATACACAAAAGCAACTTTAAAAAAAATCTCGAGTTTATTTAAAATTATTAATACAAAATTCTCACAATTTTTAAATCATTTTTGAAACGTGCACCCAACCCGCATTTTTGCAAATTAACGCACATACGGGCGGTTAACTAAAACCCAGAAAATTGCCGGAATAGTTTTAAAAATTCTCGAAATATTTAAAAGTTAATAAAATAAATTTTCAGGATTTTTGAAATATTCTGGAATTAAATACTGATTTTATAATTTAATGAAGTCAGAAAATCATTTAAAGTTAAATAATTAATAAAATATTGATTTCTAAATTTTATAAACCCCTAAAAATAATAAATAAAATTATAGAACAACAAAAATAATTTTAGAAATAATTTTAGCATTTATAAGAATAAATATTCATAAAAATTACTTTAAAAAGATGAATTAAATCCATACATCTCGATAATTAATTATAAAATCAATCTTCGCGTCCAACAAATCACAAACAATTTATACCACAATGACACATAGCTGACAGAACCATGACCAATTTTATTTGTTTAATAATTCAATAATTACATTTACAAATCGGATCCGAAAATAGGTTACTTAGCCGCTAAGTAACTAAAAAGACGATATGATTTTAATACCAAATTTGGATAATTCTCAAAATAGAGCTTCTTATAAATACTTTATACAAAAATAAGATAATGCTGTCTCGTCTTTTGAGAATATGGATTCTTATCGATATATAAAATGATTTGCGTATCGAAAATTTCACACCGGGACTCGTACAGGTCAAACCGTACCCCGGATCGAAAAAGTTAAAACACGGAAAGTGTTGAGAATTATCAGATTAAGTTAGGAAGGAGTTTTCGGAAGAGTTTCAGGTTGTAAAAACGCAAAAACGATTGAAGTGAGACGATTTCTGATTTTAAAAAGTAATTTTATATTTATGTAAAAATAATCATTATTAATTCTATAAATCGTTATAAAATCATATGATAATCCAAAAATTACCAGAAAAATGCCAAAATTATCTATATTTAATTCTGGATAATTAAAAATTAAAATATCTACATTTTTATCAGAACTAAACATCCAAATATTAATATCAATTATCAGATAATTCACCAAAATTTACATAATAACCACATAATAATTATTTATTGATAAAAATAATTACATAATATTTCCAAGACGTTACATTCTCCCCCCCCCCAAAGGATTATGTCCTCAGAATCATGCTAAGGAACGAACCATGATACATTTCGAGTATCTTACTTAAAATTTCTCAGTTCTCATCACCTTAATCACAACTCAACGGTCTTTTACCTTCATCACATCTATCATTTGCTCATACAACCCCGATCTCAATCTCTACTTCATACATTTGAAGCTAAATGAATTTTCATAGTCATACACACATGAATGCCTTATAAACTCGTCATACCTGTGACATCAAGACCAACTCATTCATAATCGTTTTATCTATCTCATTGCCTCAAAGGACTAACTTAATTTACACTAACCTTCTTTTCTTTCTAATGCTAATAGTTTGTGTTCATGAAATCTCTATTTTCACTGAATGTTCTACTTTACGTTCCAGGCCTCTTTCTCTTCGATTAGCCTGACCCATGATCGTTTTCAATCGTATTCGAGACTCTTTAGTCGATCTCTTGCATTTTCTATTTGTCTGCGCCCGATATCCTGAGCTCATGACGTCCGATGCTCCGGAATGTTCTACCTCTATTCAAAAACTACAAAGGAAAATCTCGGCAATTACATCTACTCACCATTTGGTAGCATACTTCTATTTCTTTCTAATCACTATCAAGTAGATTCATCGAGCGAGAATCTCTTATCTGAAAGAAAGTACATTAATTTGGAACGGAATGAATCATAACTTTGTTCAAAACCCGGTCTCTTGGTACTAATACTCATTTTGTTGTCATATCAAATTAGATATCAGTACGAACTTTGATGCTCACAACGTTCCATACTGAAGTCAACATCAATCATCTGTATTAATACCACCTTTGATATCTACAACAAATTAAGTATCAGCATAATCCAGAAGACGGATCTAAACCTATTCTTCAATTTCTAACTTTTCCAATTCTTTTAACCATTTCTCAAAAATCTTAATGGTATTCACACTTTTATTTCTATTTGAAACATCTATTCCTAAATGGACCTTTCCCATTTGGTATTTAACCACACACTGGAGCTCATAATCAATTATAACCAGAATTCATATCTTTGAGGCTGAGAATGCAGCTGCTATTTTCCAACTCTTCGCAAGCATATCTTCAGGCATTCAACTTGGTCTTCCTTAGTCTTTGAATTAGCGAGGATGTTATCAATAAATACAATCACACTATCCCAATACTCCTGGTTCATTGTGTTCATTTAATCTTCAGATTTAAAATTTCTGATAATCGGTGCGTAATTTCATACCTCGATTCTCCTAACAGTTCGGGCACAACCGACATTCCCAACGTGCTTATTTCTTGGATTATTTTATAACATTTCTTTATCATCCTTTTTTATTCCACTTCTTTTCTTTATTATTTCTCCATTCTCATTATTCATTATTTCTTTTAAACATAACAAATTTCTTCTTCTTAGTAATATTAATTTGTTTATCATTGGATAGGTCATTTCTGGGGTTTACACTGGAATAAAGGCTTTTATTTGTATTATTTAAATTCTTACTAACAGAATTATCGAATTTCATTGGTAGCTATTTTCTTAGCCTTGCTTAACGCATCACAGATCGCATGTTTGACTTCTCTTCATTGACCAACATCTCTTTTTCCTGAGTCCAGATGCAGACTTCATCAGTCTCCGTCTTTCATTAGATACTTGAATTTGCGAGCTTTCCGTTATCCTACAAAAACTTCCATTCAATCGTCGTTCAAAAGAAGTGTACATTCGAATCTTCCATTAATTCGTCATTCGATATGGGTATACATCCAAGTTCTTCCTGGAACGCTATTGCAGATGATATAATCCCTTTACTTTATCTTGAACCTTCAGTTCCTAAAAATATTCTTCGTAGTAGCGTGTACCAGTAACTTCCTGTACCTCTTATTCATCGAAAAGAGCGTATTCTTCTGGATCATACCTTGCACCTGATTACAGTAACATCACGCTCATTGAACTAAGCCTTCAATTTATGTTAGTGCCATTACTTTTTTTTCCAAATTCCTTATCGCTTTGATTTCGGATCTGGAAATCATGTTAGAGCTTGACTCAATCTAATTGGAATCGATCTCCATTTAACTAACCATTAGTTGGTAAATTTGATCAATTAACTCCTCTAACTGATCACTTAAACCAAGTGCTGACTAGCTAACTGGAATCAAAGACCAATTATATAAAGTCGGTTTGGTCATAACAACTTCCTCAAGAACCGAGATCGCAATTATTTGGAATACTGACGAGAACGACAATATACTTCTTTGTCCTTAACTATAGGGTAATTTCTGAAAATTTGGGCAGCACTTCCCCTACACCATTGACTACCAGTCAGACTCAAGCCGACACCATCACTCAACCAAATCATCCCCAATCATATCCACCCACTTTCATCAACCAAAATCATCAATTCCCACAATTCACCTTTGATCAGCATCCAACTGGCATAACATTTATCTTTTTAATTGGGATTGGGTCTGAAACCCATAATGATCAATATAACCATACATTTCTCAATCCATTCGAAATATTACGAATTGTTATTAATGAACTTAAGGTTTGATTCCATGATTCTTTTAATTTATTTCTGACCATTACTAATCGATTTATCTTTTAATAACTACGCATGATCTTCATCATTACCGTCACAATTTGGTGGAAACTCAATCGTTAGATCATTATTTTTTTAAAAGTTTCACAGTCGAATCACCATTGCTTCATCTCCACTTATGGCTTTTCGTCACTGACCCGGGTATGAGCATTGAATTTACAATCACTTATTTATGCAAGTTAGAGAACTTCACAATTAAAAAAAACATCTGAAATTCGATTACATTTAAGATTTCTTCCATCTTGAATCTTCACGACAAATATCTTCCTACGACAAAGGGATGCTTCACATCTTAATTGCTTGTCTGAGGCATCGTTCAGAATTTCCTTGATCTTCAATTATCGTCTCGATACTTATTCACATTGTATGATGCACACATCTTTACTCCCTTATTTTGTAATTAGTCTAATTATTACGGTTCACTAACGATTTAATTCTCATCAAACTCTTTCAATTCGGAGTGTATCGCGTTAATGTAATCTACCGTACTGATGAGATCCCCGTAACACGAACAACTGTCATATTTGACGTCTTTGCCATGACCACATTGTCAGTGTATCCATTCTTCCTTGTTCGCAAATGTCCCCCATTTATCGGCTTGCAATCATATTCTCCTTCGACACCTACTTCTACCTATCGCACGGGATTATTCTATTTCTTTTGTAATCGTCAGAGAATAAACTCGATGCAAGAGGAGAGTTTGTGAACATGATTTTGATTGAAAAGCTGGATAAGGAATAACAATGCAGCAACCGATTGGAAGAATTTATAAATCAGAAAATTGAAGGAAGAAAAATGAGTGAAGAATGAGACAACCATATTCGCACTCAAGATGGCCAGCCTTTCATACTATATGGCATACAGCACTTGATTAGGTGGCGTCCCACCCGACTCTTCGTCATTTTGACAAAGCATCATATCACAACACTGTTGTCTCAATCAAGGATGTGAGAAGTGAAATAATTCAGAAGGAATACAATAAATTTTCTTTCATTTTCACCTCATATATTTTATTAACAGAAGAAGCTCATACGTATTCAAAACTCGAGAAGAACATATGATATCATATTTGAAAAAAATAAAATTATAGATCACCATTGGTCACCGTCCACGCTCCATTTACGTATGCCTCCAGGGACCATTCGGATGAGAGATTCGCCGTTTAGGTCACGTTATAACTTCGGAATGTCTTCTGGGAATGCCTCCATATCCAAAGCTTTAACAATTCGATCATATCGCGTCCTTATAAAATTTACAATCATTGCTTCCAGTCGCATTCAAGAATCAAGAAAAATGTATACTATCATATTAAAAGAAAGGATGTCAGTGTCGATCACCTTCCATGCTTCGCCTACATCTGCCATTTCCTTCAATCATCCTCCGTCCATTCGAATCACGAATCTCGTTAAATTTTAATAATTTCATAAATTGGGGTAAATAATATTTTAATATGTTGATTCAATTATTGATTTTATTAAACAATGTTTACTTTCATTTTCACAGCAACCTTAAACCTTCTCCCTGCTGGTGGGTCTACTTGGCCATTTGAATTAACAACACTGAATCTAATTCCATTCTTCTTTTTAGGTCATCTTCTGTTTATAATAGCAAGAACTTAAGTAGTACCTCGACAACCAAATTGTAAAACTTATTTCATGCAAAATCTTTTGAAAGTTGATTAAGGAAATCTTTTCCAAAATCTCCTTTTTAAAGTTTTAGAAATCAAATATTTGGTCGTCATTACTATATAAGTTACTTGTTATATTTCTGATTTACCAATGAAATGTCTAATTAAGGAATGCCCCTTATAAGGGTCTCTTTACTTTGGTACCTCTTCCATATTTCCTCGGACTCTGTTCGCACTTATTAGTCGCAAAAACATCATTCGCCGTCGTAAACCATTTTATTCACAATTCTATCGCAACGCTGACATTTAGTACTATCTTTGACATTCCTGTCGTCGTCCTTGACGTTATGCTCACAACCACGCATGCGATTCGACGTTTTGTCTGTAGATAGGGTTGTATCTCCTTGCTAGACTTTCCTATACCCAATAAGGTAGATACCATTCCTTGCGCAGCGCCCGATACGTGATAAGAACCTTTTCGTAATGGTGGTGCCTTCGAAATGTGCAACGTTGGTTCTTCATCAGCTTCCATCAACTGGTTGCCTTCGACGTAGAACTCGTCCTAATACCTAATTCTCAGTTAGATCATACCAAAACTCTCCTAGAATGCCCTTCACAAGTTCTCACAAGAATCAATCGCATTTTTCTCCAAACCGCATGAACAGTTGGGTAACATACCCAATCTCCGGCGATCTGTCAATCCTTCATTACTGTAGAATCTAAGAATTCAATATACCTATAATGTTGTGATATTCACCTTACACTTTCTCGACGATCCTATCTTCGTAACTCCATCTCAGATCTAATAATCCTAATTCGCACTCAACTCAATTTATCCTGAATATGCCTAGGGTATTTCCTATCCTATACGACCTATCATTCCTATCTTACTCTCACCTATTCTTATTTCAGTAACCAATAACCTGCAGATCTGATGCCAACTTGTAACAACCCAAATCCGGGGTCAAGATTTGGTGTCACTCAACAATCATTACATAAAATAAAGAAATAAATAAATAACATCTTGAATCCGGATCGTTTACAGGTTATGGTATGAAACAAGAATCTAATCTTCTACAACTTTCAGCAACTAAAATACAAATGTAAATACCTTTGAACTAATGCTCGTATCATATTCTTCTAACTTCTTCAACCTCTCGCAGCGGAGATTTCTCGAATTTCTGCTGTCTATCTAGGCTATTCATTTTTATACTTATCTGAATCTGGAAGAAATAAGAATTGACAAAGTAAGAGTGAGCCAAAAATGCCCAGCAAGTATATAATTTGAGTTTCAAACATTAATATCAAAGAAAACTTTCGGACAAAATCTTAAAACAATTTTAAACCATTCTATTTTTTTGGGTGTTTTGAGCGAGTAAACGTTGGCTGTCACCAGCCTTCGATTATAAATCTAAAAGCGACAAGCGATTCCCAGATTCCTCTCCTGAACCAGGGTTTTGTCCGGTTTTGGAATCATAAAACCATTCTAGAGAGAATGCCGTTAATGGCGATCAACAACAAATTAGACTGGACACTATCTATACTCTGCTGATCAATCAGAATATAATGCATATCTATATCTCAATATATAGATCTAGTCGGGTCCCCAGGCACTACAGCCCATATCGAGGCACCAGTCATCCCGGTCCTCAGGATTAAGTAAAACTCAATCCCCAAAATATCACTATCCAGCCCGTAGAGTGTTTTGATGTCAAATTATTTTGAATTCAAAATATCCCAATTCAGGGTTCGCAAATAACCCGAAAGAATGGGTATTTGCTCACGAGAGCAATCGAATTATAGGAACAATAATGAAAGGAACGTGCATAATCAGAGTAATTGTAGCGAAATGTAAAACAGTTAACTATTCTGAACTTAGAATAGGAACTAATAAATATTTGCAGTATTTAAAAGAAAGTTCGAGAATACTTGCGGTATTTAAAAGAAAGATCAAGAATACTTGCAGTATTTTAAAAGAAAAATCAGGAATACTTGCGGTATTTTAAAAGAAAAATCCAGAATACTTGCCTCAATAAGCTTTAACCGCTATTGACTTTAGTTCGACTTTGATCGTTCGGCTTTATCGTCAAACTACTATCCTATTCTGGATACGATCCCAATATTCAGATCCTTCAGTTGGAACTTCGTTGATCTCGACGTCTAATCACTAGATCGTTCCTAGTCCGATGTCACATCTCGGGTCTTCCGTCTAAACCTACAGGGTTGAAATACCCTAATTCAGATAACCGCTTAAGCTTAACATCAAATCGTTATCCTATTCTACCCGTATGATTTCATCACCGAAATCATATTTATATGTATTATCGAAACACACATAGCAATTATGGTTCACATCTTCGAAACCCGGTTCAGTATTTATTTTCAGAAAATACGTATATTTGTTATTTCGAAAATAGGGTAATCGATTACTCACGAAATATCTTGTCAGGTCACGTAAATAGGTTTCATAAAGTTCAATTATATCCTCGTTCGACGTTACCGACAATTACAGGTTACGTTCCCGTATTTTTGAAATTTATTTTCCCAAAAATCGGGCAGCGTTTACTCTATTTATCGGCCTACCTGTCGAATCAGTTCGACGTCAAATTCACAACACAACAACAACCAATCGTCCACAACTGCAATTCACAATTCCCAAACACGAACGTAATTTTAATTATTTATTTATATTTTTATATTTTCGTTTGTATTTTTCATTTCGCAATTAATTTTTACCGAACTAATTTTATTTAATTAATAAATGTCGGACTCGGATAAAATCATCATCGCCCACCGTCGGCTCGCCGACAGCGGAACAATTCGTGGGTTCCCGTTTATAACAGGCGTCCAACACGAATCACACTGAGTTAAATCATTAAAATTTTATTTCAGGGCATAATCAAATTAAACAATTAACACCAAACACACGCGCTTACGCGCCACCAAAACCAGAACAGGGCACCACCCAAAAATCAACAGAGGAACAAGGCGGCAGCAAGAACACAGACACAAACCCGGAACACACACCACAACACGAGATACACACACACACACAAAACACACACTTACATACACACACGCACATATATACAACACATATATATACACGCAGGAGACACGCATGCACACGGGTCAACACGCGCGACCCGTCTCGCCGGAACAGCGGAGGCGGCGGTTGTTGAACTGGGGCGGCGGTCGAAGAAAAACGGACAGGGTATCAAGTCGGAGCTATTACCGAACAATAAGCCGGAAAAACCCAACCCAGGCGACGGTAAGGGAAGAGAAACAGCGAGGAAAGAAGAAGAGAACGAGAGAATCAAAGGAATAAGGGAGAGAAAGAGGAGATTCGAGGCTGAGAGAGATTGATTGAGGAGAGAGAGAGAGAGAGAGAGAGAGAGAGAGAGAGAGAGAGAGAGAGAGAGAGAGTCGGCAAAAGTTATGCAGGAAAGGGGGTGAGAAAGGGAATATATTTGGGGGAAACCTTATCGCGTTATTTCTGAATTTGACACAACGTTTAATATTTAAACGAATTATTTGCGGGTAAAATTAACCCGAAAATTCAAAAAAGCAACTTTAAAAAAAATCTCGAGTTAATTTAAAATTATTAATACAAAATTCTCAGAATTTTTAAATCATTTTTGAAACGTGCACCTAACCCGCATTTTTGCAAATTAACGCACAGACGGGTGGTTAACTAAAACCCAGAAAATTGCCGGAATAGTTTTAAAAATTCTCGAAATATTTAAAAGTTAATAAAATAAATTTTTAGGATTTTTGAAATATTCTGGAATTAAATACTGATTTTATAATTTAATGAAGTCAGAAAATCATTTAAAGTTAAATAATGAATAAAATATTGATTTCTAAATTTTATAAACCCCTAAAAATAATAAATAAAATTATAGAACAACAAAAATAATTTTAGAAATAATTTTAGCATTTATAAGAATAAATATTCATAAAAATTACTTTAAAAAGATGAATTAAATCCATACATCTCGATAATTAATTATAAAATTAATCTTCGCGTCCAACAAATTACAAACAATTTATACCACAATGACACATAGCTGACAGAACCATGACCTATTTTATTCGTTTAATAATTCAATAATTACATTTACAAATTGGATCCGAAATAGGTTACTTAGCCTCTAGGTAACTAAAAAGACGATATGATTTTAATACCAAATTTGGATAATTCTCAAAATAGAGCTTCTTATAAAATACTTTATACAAAAATAAGATAATACTGTCTCGTCTTTTGAGAATATGGATTCTTATCGATATATAAAATGATTTGTGTATCGAAAATTTCACACCGGGACTCGTACAGGTCAAACTGTACCCCGGATCGAAAAAGGTAAAATACGAAAAGTGTTGAGAATTATCAGATTAGGTTAGGAAGGAGTTTTCGGAAGAGTTTTGAGTTGTAAAAATGCAAAAACGATTGAAGTGAGACGATTTCTGATTCTAAAAAGTAATTTTATATTTATGTAAAAATAATCATTATTAATTCTATAAATCCTTATAAAATCATATGATAATCCAAAAATTACCAGAAAAATGCCAAAATTATCTATATTTAATTCTGGATAATTAAAAATTAAAATATCTACATTTTTATCAGAACTAAACATCCAAATATTAATATCAATTATCCGTTAATTCACCAAAATTCACATAATAACCACATAATAATTATTTACTGATAAAAATAATTACATAATATTTTCAAGACGTTACAACTTTTCCATCAGAGATATATATATATTAAGTAGAGAGCTCTGTGTTAGAATATTGTACACAACTGCTTACAAGTTGAACTACATGAACAGAGAAATTCTTTACAAGTTTTGCCTTATCTATTTCTATGGTTTTTGCTTTCTTACTTAATTGAATTTTTAAAGTTCTACTTGCTACACTTGGCTTACATATCACCAAGTTATATGATAAAAAGATAAATAAATAAGACAAAGTGTTTCTAGTCTAATTTCATGCTACTTCATTTATCTCTCCAGCATCTTTTAATATCTTCAGTTAAGCATGGAAATCGAAACGCTTTTTTGTTCTCTAAACCCTGCAAATAGGCTGCCACATTCCATTTGCATACAATCAATGCATGTGACTGTCAAGTCACTATCAACTGCTCTTGTGAATTTGAACATCCGTTGAAACTGTGGTGAATCATCCGTTGAAACTGTGGTTGATCATCCGTTGAAACTTTGGCTAATCATCCATTAAAACTTTGGTTGATCATCCGTTGAGACTATGTGAATCATCCGTTGAGATTGTTTTCTTTGAAGTTAACTCCATTTCATTTATACAAGATTACAAGGCATCTAATATATACAATTAACCAACCTATCTTGCATATCAAACTAGTAGTCAACATGACTTAAAACATTCTGCAACATGTAGTTCACTAAGGCATCATAATATGCAGGAATGTGCTACTAAAATTATTATTACATAAGCTACTCTTTCAACGGATGTTGGAATGATCATCCGTTGAAAGCTACAAAATTACTTAAATAAAATCTACTAAGTGTTTTATTCAAGTTATCATCAAGTACATAACATATTCCTAACAATCTCCCCCAATTTATGTCTACTGGAATTGTAGCCATAAATTATGAGAAACTTGATGATAACAAAACACTCTATGAATTCAGGAAGAAATAAAGTAGATAAAGTTTACAAGTGTTGTAATTTATTGAAAATTCTTATAGAGGAAGATTTGTAGAGTATCTTACAGATCATTTTCAAGGTGCTCCTTTAGACTGAGAAAAAATAGATTACTTCCTCGATTGTCTTGACTTCTTTCCCAGCTTCACATTATTTTCCTCAATTTGATATTGGAGTTGCTTGTAGAACTCAAGTTCATCTCCAACTTTCTGATCCAGCTTCTTTTGCATCTCTATGAGAGTTTCATTGCTTGAAATCTTTAGCTGATCTTCCAGTCTGAAGAATCTTCTGATGCATTTTTCATCTTTAAACTCCATTATCCAGTAAGGCCTCAAAAGTACCCTATCTCCAGTGAAAGGAATTTTCAATACTCTTGGGAGTGCATTTGGTCCTCTCCAGCTATTTCTTATCTCATCAATCTTTTTTAGTACCATTTTCTTGGCTACTATGTTGAATCTAAAGTTTTTCTTGATTGAGGAGAAGATAGTCACCAAGGTAGAATAGCCTTCCTTGAGAATTCTGTGAAGGGGCCATATCATCTCTCTTCCACCCTTGTACCTGAAGACTAATCTTTCTGGAAGATGTTTGTAAGCATCAATAGCTCTAACTTCATCTATTTCTTCCAAATAAAGATTTATGTCTGAGAATTCTTTGATGTCACAGATGAAAAGTTGATCTCCCTTGTTGAGAGTAGGTTTGGACTTGGCCACTGACTTGGATTGAAGTTTGACAAGCTTGACCATCTTAACTGCTCTTTTCCTTTTCTTTCTTGGTTTGGCATAGATTGGAATGTATAGATCAGGTAGAGGCAGGCTTTCCCAATCTATAGGTTTATCCTTGGGAATTACAGGTTCACCATGGAAAGTAATATTGGGATCAACCTTGAATTCAGCCTCCTCTAATGTAGGTATGGCTGGTAGACTTGAAGTTGTAGATTGGGTTAGCATGTATTCTTCCTTATCTTCTTTAAAATATATCTTTCTCTTTGCTGGGAGTTTGTACCTTGTTTTCTTAGATTGCTTTGGTTTTTCTTCCTTTTCTTCAATCAGATTCTCAGATGTCATAGCAGGCAATGCAACTTATGTGGTTGCAGGCTTCTTGGCTAGGTTCTTGGCTTCTATAGCAGCTTGCTTTTGTTGTTGTTTGAGCCTCACCTTTTCTTCTTTTTTAGCCTCTACAAACTGTGCATGTCCAGCCACTACACAGATTAGTTTACCATTCATGTAGATCTTAGCACTTTTTTTCTTTAGCACTGAGTCTCTGGGATCTTTGAAGAAGACAATAGATCTTCCAAGCATCTTCTTCTCATCTGGCTTAGGGATTTCATAAATAAGGTCCAATAGATTTTTGTCTGAGTTCTTTGGATAGTTTCTCTTTTGCTGAAAAATCATATTGGCCTTTGGAGATTTGATTATTGAGGGTTGACCCCTTTTCCATGTTCCCTAAGCTCATTTTATTTGCTAAAATTTGTCTCAATTGAGAGAAGTGTTAAAAGACCTTGTATTGCTTACCAATTGGACCAAACTTCTTGATAATTTCATCAAGCTTCTTCCATTTTTCATTTAGCTCTAACTCAACTGTTGCTACATCAAGCTTTTTCAATTTCTCATTGACTCAAACTTAGCTGTTGCTATCTTGATCAGATCAATACTGTAAAAGACTGGTAGCTTAGTTTGCTGAAACAATCACCTTGCTAACTTGTATGTTGAGCACTTTCTCCCCCTCACTTGTTGACCCCTTGGCTAACTGGAATAATGTAGTTTTTCTCCCCCTTTTTGTTAGCATCAAGTTGAGTAGAGGTTGAGGTTTGTGCAACCACCAGTTTCTGAAGTAGCAGTGTTTAATAAGCTTGATGGAGGTCGATTTGAGTAATAGAGGTTTCCAGGGTCTTTAGCCTGGTGTCCAAGGAGTCCACTTTGTTGACTAGATCAGAGTTTTCCCTAAGTTGTCTGTTAATGTCCAGCATTGTTGTGTTAGGAAATGTAGCCTCTAATCTTGCAGTAATGTCCTTTTTGACTTGACCAATTTCTGTCTTGAGCTCAGTGACATCTTGATTTTTCTTTAGAGATTGAATTTGGTGTAGTTGAAGAGTCTCTAGGTGAGCTTGAAGAAGTCTCTTGGTGTTGACATTTGTAGTGGCTTGAAGAGCTTTCTGAGTTTGTTGAATGACGGGAAAGAGAGTTGATTTGAAATGGTGCTCATCACAGTCTTTGCTAAACATCCAAGATGGAGTGTTTGTACTTGAGTTAGGGCCTGCTTCTCCCCCTGTATGCATGAAACCTTCTTCTTCATCATCTTCATCCCCAAACTCCTCAGAACCACCAGATGGATAGTCATATTCATCACCAGCTGTGGAGGGCATGGTAGTGATTGCATCCTTGGCCCTTTGCATAGAGGCTGTTGTGTGCACCAAGTTAAGAATCCTCTCAGCAGCCACATTGTCTTGTTCAGCTAATACTTGATAAGATGGAACAGGGTGAGTAAATGCCTCAGCTTCATAAGAAACAGAGTCTAAGACAACTTGATAATCTTGCTGAAATAGTTGTTTCTTTTCAGCCTCATTGACATCCCTTAACTCACTAACAATGAGCTCTTCCCATTCTTCTGGACATGTTTTTCTTTCATAATCTCTCTTTTCTTGCATCTAGGGCACCCCTTGGCTTCCCACCCTCACACCCTCACCTTCACCTACTAAGGTGTTTTCACTCTTTTCCTCTCCTTTTTCCTGAGAGCAACTCATCCTCTCACTCTGTTCACTCCCTTCCCTCGATCCTAAGAGTGATTTTACAACTACTAAAGCATCTGCACTTGTGACAATAGTTGAGATTTCAAGTTGTGCAGTGATTATCAATGGATGAGAGACATCCGTCGAAGCAGCAGTTGAAAGTGTCAATGGATGATTGTTGTTAAGCACATCCGTCGAGATACAATCACTAGTCAACGGATGAACAATATCCTTCGAGATAGTAGAAATGACAGAGTTTGGAGTAGAGACTACTGTAGAATCTGTGGTGATTGATTTGAGTTTGTATAGATTTCTCAGTAGAATCAGAAAGAAATGGTGAGCCAACAAATCATATAAAAGATGATGCTCACTTGCTGTAGATTTTGGCTTCTCCGTGAAAGTTAAAGATGGAGAATCAAGAATTGATGTGTGAAGCATATCCACATCCAAAGAGTTAGTGGGTGAGTTTAGTGTGTGAGGTGCTTCTATTATTAAAGATTTTGGTTGTGACTCCACATTTACAGAAGCCACATCAACCTGACTTTGAGAAGGTGTTGTAACTGAGTCTTTGACTACAGTTTGCACATTATATGCACCCTGTGTGTCCCCGAGTGTTTTGTATTTCTTCTTTCTAGCTTAAGTTTGGGGTGAGCTTGTGTCCCTAACCCTCTTGTCCTATGCTCTTGGTTGAGAGCTTGTTTCAATAGTAACATCCTTTTGGGAGGATGAAACTAGTAATGAGTTTATATCCTTATTAATCATTACAGTTTGTTGGGAAACTGCAGTATGGTTAGGTCTAGTTATACACACCACTCCGTCCGTATTCTTAGGGCTTCTTTTATGTTTACCCTGTCCCTCACCAGACTTACTTCCCTTCATACTCCCCTCTTGCTTTTTAGTGGATTTTACAACTAGCTTCTTTTGAGAGAAACTAGAGGGGGCTTTCTTTGTTTTGGATTTTGAAATCTTTGATTTTGTGGCTTGGGTAGGCACCTATTCGGTCACTATCACAGGTGCCATCATCAGAGTTGATTGCAAAGAAATATGTGGTTAAGAAGTAGTAGGGACAAAAATATTTACCTCACTTACCTGATATTGTTCCATGATTCGCACATCCTTGTGGTGATTTTCCCTGTTCAGGTCAGCAATAACTCTTCTCTCTTGGACCCGACAATCTAACTTGTTTGTTGGGTTCAAGATTGAGAGATCCTCAGACATAAAATTATCTATTAACATAAAGAATCTAGCATAATATGTGTTCTTAGACCTCTTCTTTATATCTCATAACTTACTCCCTAATTCATACATGACAGAAGTGCTAAAATTATAGTACTTATCACTTCAAAGCATATAAAGCATATTGACAAGTGAATAATTAACAACATCAAAATTACTGACTTTGCCAGAAAATACCTTGATGAAAGAATCACACAGAAAACTCCATTCTTTTCTAAGACCCATTCTCCTAACATCACCTAACTTAGTGGCAGTAAGAGCATACCCCATAGAAACTAGCATGATACTCACATCAGTGTTTGTGTGTGGAGCAAGTGTGTTATTTTCAGGCAGTTTAAAGCACTTTTCAATTGTGTCAAAGTTAATACAGTGTTCATTACCTTTGAGAGTGAAGGTAATGGTTTTGTCCTTTGGGTTGAACACCACTATAGTCCAAATTTCTTCGACAACTTCACAGTAGATGGTTGGGGACTCAAGCATGGCATAACTCGATTTGCAGTTTAGGATGAAGTCCATCATTTTGTGATAGTCTTCAAATGTCAGAATTCGCTTGTTTACGAGAGCCATAAAGTTATTCTTCTCATAAATGTATCTAGTTCATGACATGATTTTGACTACTGGTGTATAGCTGTGATTGAAATTATTTGCAGAAAGGGAGTTTTTTGCTTTTGGAGAAGAAGAGAGTTAGAGAAATTGCTTGAGAAAGATAAAAGTAAAGAATAGAAATTAAATTAGCTTATATACTTTCTCAGAAATAAACTGTCAAAAATTAAAAAGTAAAATAAAGTAACCAATCAAATTAACCCAAAATAGCCGTTTAAAAACAAAGAAAACTGTCAAAATTCTAAGATTATCCGTTAAAATATACATACAGGCTGTAAGTAAATTCGACGGATAATGCTTAAAATTAACGGCTAAGATTGAGTGCAATTCGACGGATAAAGATAAAAGTTCCCAGAGTAATAATTAATACTTCGATGGATGATAAGATTCAACCAATATTCATTTTTAACGGATAATGAACATCCGTTGAGACATAAATTCCGACTTAGCCAAAATTTTATCTTTGTCAGGAAATATCAAATTTTACTCTGGCTGCATTTTCATTTACTTAGACATGAAAATGAATTAAGAGTAATTAAGCATACCTAACTCACTTACCAACCAAGTAAAGGTAGATTTATCAAGTGGCTTGGTAAAGATGTCTGCAAGTTGTTTTTCACTTGGAACAAAATGAAGTTCTACAGTACCATTCATAACATGCTCTCTAATAAAATGGTACTTGATGTCAATGTGCTTGGTCCTTGAATGCTGTATTGGATTTTCAGTAATTGCAATGGCACTTGTGTTGTCACAGAAAATAGGAATCTTATTCACCTGTAGACCATAGTCCAACAGTTGATTTTTCATCCATAAAATCTATGCACAACAACTACCAGCATCAATATATTCACCTTCATCTGTAGAAATAGAAACTAAATCTTGCATTTTGCTGAACCAGGAAACTAGCTTATTTCCTAGAAATTGATAGGTTCCTGTTGTACTAATTCTATCAATTTTACAACCTGCATAATCTGCATCTGAATAACCAATTAGATCAAAACCAGAATCTCTAGGATACCAAATGCCAAGTTTTGGTGTTCCTTTGAGATATCTAAAAATTTTCTTAATAGCTATTAAATGAGATTTTCTAGGGTCAGCCTGAAATCTAGCACAAAGACAGGTAGCAAACATTATAGTGGCCATGGGAGTTTTTGCAGATGTGCAATCCATTAAGTCAAACTTCTTCAAAAGATCATAGATATATTTGGTTTGAATCATGAATATTCCATCACTAACTTGCTTAACTTGTAAACCAAGAAAGTAAGTTAATTCTCCCATCATGCTCATTTCATATTTACTTTGCCTCAATTTCGTAAACTTTTTGCAAAGTTTTTAATTTGTAGAGCCAAATATAACATCATCTACATAAATTTGAACAAGTATACTAGAGCCATTAACATTTCAATAGAATAAAGTTTTATCAACAGTACCTCTGGTGAAATGATTTTCTAAGAGACACTTTGACAAAGTGTCATACCAGGCTCTAGGTGCTTGCTTCGGAATTAGGCAAAGAAAAAAGAGTGCTCGGGGTATTAAGTGCTTTCAAAAGATAGTAGACATATTCTGGAAAATTTAAATCTATAAAACCAGGAAAATGACTGACATAAACTTCCTCCTCCAAATCTCCATTTAGAAAGGCACTTTTGACATCCATTTGATAGACCTTGAAATTGGCATGAGCTGCATAGGATAAGGAAATTTTGATGGCTTCAAGTCTTGCAACAGGAGCAAAAGTTTCATCAAAATATATTCCTTCTTATTGACAAAATCCCTTAGCAACCAATCTAGCTTTGTTCCGGACTACGATGCCATTTTCATCCATCTTGTTTCCGAATACCCAGTTGGTGTCAATAGGATTCTTTCCTTTAGGCTTTGTACCAGCTTCCATACTTTATTCCTTTCAAATTGGTTTAGCTCCTCCTGTATTGTTGCACCCAATCAGGATCCAACAGAGCTTCCTCTACCTTTTTAGGTTCGTCCTGAGACATAAAGTTGTTATAAAGGCATTCCTCTTGAGTTGCTTTTCTTGTTTGTACCCTTGAATATACATCACCAATGATTAGTTCAAATGGTTTTAAAAACTTTCTGGTGGATTGAAATTTTCCACCAGATATATATATATATATTAAGAAGAGAACTCTGTGTTACAATGTTGTACACAGTTTCTTACAATTTGAACTACAAGAACAGAGAAATTGTTTACAGATTTTGCCTTATCTATTTCTCTGGTTTTTGCTTGCTTACTTAATTGAATTCTTAAAGTTCTACTTGCTACACTTGGCTTATATATCACCAAGTTACATTATAAAAAGACAAACAAATAAGACAAAGTGTTTCTAGTCTAATTTCATGCTACTTCATTTCTCTATCCAGCATCTTTGAATATCTTCAGTTAAGCATGGAAATGGAAATGCTTCTTTGTTCTCTAAACCCTGCAAATAGGATGCCGCATTCCATTTTCATACAATCAACGCATGTGACTGTCAAGTCACTATCAACTGCTCTTTTGAATTTGAACATCCGTTGAAATTGTGGTTGATCATCCGTTGAAACTTTGTTTGATCATCCATTGAAACTTTGGTTGATCATCCGTTGAGACTATGTGAATCATCCGTTAAGACTATTTTCTTGGTAGTTAACTCCATTTTATTTATACAAGATTACAAGGCATCTAATATTTACAATTAACCAACCTTTCTTGCATATCAAACTAGTAGTCAACATGACTTAAAACATTCTGCAATATCTAGTTCACTAAGGCATCATAATATGCAGGAATGTGCTACTAAACTTATTATTACATAAGCTACTCTTTCAACGTATGTTGGAATGATCATCCGTTGAAAGCTAAAAAATCACTTAAATATAATCTACTATGTATTTTGTTCAAGTTATCATCAAGTACACAACATATTCCTAACATTATGATTGTCCCAAAATTATATATATAATTATGTATATAAGTGTATGTGTATGGACTTATTGTCCTGATGTACTTATCCCAACCTTAGACTTTAATATTTCAGTCGTTGCACTTAGGAATATAAATGTTGGAGGGGGTTACGTTTCTGTAGTTTGACATGAATCTTTAAAGATACTGGGCTTTCGGATGAAAGACCTTTTCACTAGACACATCAGAGTGGGGTTTTGAAGGTGGTTCATTGGATGGTGATGACTTATTAGATTCATTTTTAGATTTTCTAAGATTTAGAGTTTGTTGAAGACTATGATTCAAAAGTATAGGATTTTGTTCAGATGTTAGCTTATCTTCCTCGTGAGTATTGACACTAGCATGATTATTAAAATTGATTCTCAGACCTTAGAGAGATGACATAGTTCACATTTTCATGAGACTTCTGGTTTGAATAAAATATAGTTTTAATCTCTAGTTGACTAGGAAATTAGTTTCTCTCTCTCTCACTGACTGTATTTTCCAGTTAACTAACTTTGACCACTAGCTTAAATATGGCTTGTGTGTTTGAATTTAGAAATTGTTAGTTTTGGGTCACAACTTGCATGAAATATTATTGAGATTTGAGTAATGCCTCCATACTCTTTTTAATGGAATTCAATTTCTTATCAAATTCACTAAAACCGAGAGGATTTAAAGGGGCCGAGTTTGGATAATGACCAAGATTTTGAGAAGGATATGAGTTGGGATTTTGAGCTGGATATGTAACAGGATTGGGCTTTTGAAAATTAGGTTGAGTATATTGATTATACTAATTGCTTGGTTCCATGAGAAATTTGGGTGATTTTTCCAACCAAGATTGTTTATGGGTACATATAGATCATTCCTAACATTAGCTTAAAACATGGCATTGACTTATTGAATTTCAGAGCAATTGTCTACTACATGATTAGGAGAACTACAGTAGGTAAAGATAGATAATTCAGAAGACACATTATTGGTTTATAAGGCTTCTAGTCGTCTAGTGAGTGTAGCTAACTTAGCTTCTACTGCAATAGAATTACAAACTACATGTAAGCCCTTAGATCTTTTAGTTTCCGGATTAGGTTTCTTAGTAGACTTCCACAACATTGTAATTTTAGCTAACTCCTTAAAGTATTGCCAAACTTCATCCTTATTTTTATCCATAAAATTTACCTTGACAAAAAGACTCTAACAATGCAGTAGTTTGACTATCTAAGGCTTCATAAAGAATTTTACAAAGCCTCCATTTCTCTAGACCAAGTTGAGAACACTTAGACAAAAGTTTTTTAAATCTATCAATATTTTTCAAAGACTCATTTCAATTATTTTGAAATTGGTTGATTTCATTTCTTAGTCTCCAAAGTTTGATTGCCGTATGGTTTAAAAATATTTTTTAAGAAAGATAGACACAAATCCCTCCCACGTGGAAATAAAATTAATGGGTAGACTATACAACCATTGTTTAGCCTCTTCTTTTAAAGAAATGTTAATCAGTCAAAGCCTAATGATGGCCTTACTAAGTTGTTGGAGTTTTTGTAAATCACACACTTTCTCAAATTCTCGAATTAAAAGATATGAACGTTAGGTCCAAAGCATACATACAGAGGGGGGTGTACGTATATTCTTCATTTTTAATCGATTAGCATAGCGGCATAAATGTAAAAAAATCAAACACACATAATTCAAGGTAAATATTTTTTATTAAAATGATAAATACCCCAAGGGTTTTGCTTACAACAAAGAATACAATATTTAATGCTTCATATCACTCTAAGAAGATAAAGCTCTTATCAATGATAAACAATTCAAGCTATAAGTGTTAGATCTAATGAGTTCTTACAAGAGTGTAAGACTTTATGGTGAGACTAAAAATGGGCAGTACTTCTCTTCATAAAAACCTTAAATGAATCGAACTTTTCTCCAAGAAATAAATTCTGCAGAAATTCGTTATACTGTTGAGAGAAGTGAAGTTCATTCTAGCTTCTATTGATTGAACGTATAGACTGTTGATTTGATTGATGGCTTGTAAGAAAGTAAACGCTATGTAGCTTGATGTGCATAGAGTATTTAGAATCTCATGCGGACCCTACAGTGGAAGAAGGCGACCGTGTGCTTTCTTTTCAAGGAGATATTGAGCTTTATACAAGCTATAAGGTGACATGGCTTTAATCAAATCTACAAGGAGACTTAGGGTATGTTCTTTCCCTTGGAAATTCTCTAGTTTACTTTAAAAGGTGACACAATACATTATGAAGCCATAGAAGGCAACCATATGCATGTGGGAGCCACTTAGCATCTACAAGGCGACCATGTGAGGTCTAGGGGGCTATAAAGCGACATAATGAACTTATTCAAGGCGATCTTAGCCTTTGAAAGTGCCAGAAGGCGACCTTAGCCTCAATGAGACGACATTTTACTTGTTTGATGGCCAGGAGGCGACAGGAACCAAGAACCATGATGACTGAGCATTTAATCTTTGGGTATTTAAGATTTTGATGGCGACTGAGGTGTAAATATATTCAAGTAAGAGTTTCATTAAATTTTAGGTCTTGGAACCAACAAGATCTAGCTTAAATAGTGTTGGAGTCATAAGTGTAGCCAAGGGCAACAGGAAACAAAAATCATGGTGACCGGGCATTTTAACTTATATTCCTTGAGTTATAGATGGTGAATGAGGTATAAACATCTATAATAAAGAGTTTAATTATCAATTGAAGTCTTGGAGTGAACATAATCATAAGGAACATTCTTGTAACTATGATCTACTAAGGCCTTCTTGTCCCTGAACCCTTAACCTTGATCTTCGTAGTATTCTAATTTTTCCTCTTCCAATATTCAAATCTTTGAGTATTTATACACTTCATATGACATTGTGCTTCAGTATGAATCCTCACTTAACAATCTTTCTAGAGAGAATACCCAATTTCCTTTCACGAATCACTGACACCTAGTGCAAGGGTCTGGTTCACAGGCGACTAGTTTCGCTCTCAGGCCTTCATATAATAATCTTTGTATTGAATTGTTAGGTATTTTATAATCTTCATTCAACTTTACTTGAAACCTTGAGATCTTCATACTAATCCAAAGAACTACTTCAAATATCTTAAACTTTACTACTCTGATGCATGAACATATTAATGAACATCCCCTGGACTTCTATTTATGACTTCTTTACTACAATCCTAAAAATCATATGTATATTTATCTAATCTTCAATCTTTACTGATTCAAGTGGAACATAGATTATTTTGAAGTCTTCGTCCTATGTTGAGTTATCCAGACCAGTATTGTTCAGTTTTCATACAGCTTCAATATTGCTCAACAATCTCCCCCCTATTTGACTGTTACACATGACGGTCAAATAATAATGGTAAAGCAATAGTTTGGAGGATAACTCAACTAACTCCAAAAGAGATCTTCACTAAGCTTTCAACGTTCAGCTCTGGACTTGTAAATGAATCTATATTATACCTTATGCATTTTCTTATAAATCTCCAACTTCAGCAGATAACTAATTCTTCTCTCCCTTAAGTAAACTTGCAGATAGATTCAAATTTTGTCTTCTCTTCAGTCTTCAGATCTTCCCATAGAGAACAAAGAAAGCATTTTGGAACTCAGAACCAATAATCTCTCCCCATAAGATGAAAAATCTCCCCTTAGTACAATGAAGGTGAAAACTCTCCCCCTAGTAGAGGAAAGACTATTTTAAATAAGGTCTCTATAATATCTCCCCCTTGGTTGAGTAATTTTTTAAAATGTATTAGAGTAGAGGGATAGAACCACAAAACCAAGTGAAGAGAATATATTATGTAGCCATTTTCTCGCAGTGCAAGTGTGTGATTTCTGTTTATTGATCTCACAATGTGTTTCACTCCACTCTACACTCAAATGTTTCTTGTTCAGTCTCACAGTGTCTGACTCACTCAAAGCTCCAAACATCCAAGTGTACCTATAAGAAAATCCTTTTCATAGAAAAGTTGCCTTACACCTTCAAGGATGGAAACTCTCGGTCAAGAGATTTAGAAATGTTCCTTCTAAGAGGGGAAATTCTTTTAAGTGGCAGAATTCCTAATATCCCTCAACTTTCATGCATAAGTATACCTTATAAACTCGCCAGATAATATATGAGTCCTTATTTACAAGTTGCAATTTTGACTAAAGTCAAAACCATTTCAATATTTGAATTTTGGGAAGATAATCAGAGATTAATGGTATACTATTAGGGATCAAGTGATTTTTTCTGAAATTTGTGAAGACTTACACGAGCATCCAATTATTTTTAGTGACCTTGATATGGCTTAACAATAATTGTTTCGTCAGTACCTTCCTTTTGTGTGAATCTCACGTGTGCATAGGAAATATTTAGATCAAGGGGTAGTGACTCTCATTCAGATGCCTTGGCTGGCAGGTGAATTATAATTGATTACATTCTCTTGGGAGAATGTATCTAGTAACAAATTATATGCCTTTTTAGCTTTATATTCTTTTGAGAGAATAGAGATGGTCTTACAGATATCTCTAGGTGTAGATACTCCACTACTTATGAGAGACAGATTTGTAGAGTTGACCAATCCTTTTATGTGGTGCTGCTTGGTACTATCTCCCTCATTCTCAATAAAACTCCAATACCAAGTGGTAATTTTTCTGATATCAAGTTGATATCTCAAGAAAAATTAGGTGTATTAGAGAAAAAAAGTAATGAATATATCAGAGCTAGTTAAGGGATACTACTTGAGAAGTGTTTAGTTCTATGAGATTGGTCAGAACCTATAGGGTTTGATAGACTCATAGTCAGTTCCGAAAACCACTAAGGCTTTAAAATCGCAAATTTTTAAATTACAATATCAAAGACTTTAGAGATCAACTTCAGAGTGATTCAGGAACTCATAATCTTAGGATCAAGAAAATATACCTTTTACTTACCACCCCAAAGATTCATGAAGGATGTCTCAGATGATAGTGTCTTATATTTTCATTAACAGTCCTATCCATTCAAATCTCATTACCTCAGAAGAGTTCATATTGTTAATCCAATACAGAGAGCAATGGAGCAGCAGGTTTGGCATCTACTACAAAAGAGAGAATCCACTTCAGATAACTGGGCCTCTGCTAGGGTAGCACGTGGAATGGCCAAGAGAATTTAAGAACCATTTTAAACTAATCAAAATTGAAATAAAGCAATCTGAGTTAAGGTCATAGTACAATAGGATCAAAAATTAAATAGTCATACCATAAGTATAACTAACAAGACTAGACTAATTATATTATATCCTTGGCATGAAGTTTCATAATTATAGTGGGGTTATGCTATATTTATTCTAATATAAATATTGAGGGTCAGAAACCAGAGATGCACATGTTCAATAAGAGAACCTCAAATACTTATCAGGGCATTTATTATTAACTAATGAGAATACAAATCAAAGCAAATAACAATAGATACCCATGTTAGAATAAATATAAAAATCATAAGTGTTTGCATCAAATAAAGCATATAGCATGAAGGCATTCAAATAACTTACATATTGCTTCAAAAACTCTAACTTACTTACCAACTAGCATATAGCATGTAAAGCATGGTAATCGGTTAGCTTCAAAAGTTTACGAACATGGAAAAATATAATGATAATATATATGTAAACTTACATTCCCCTCGAAGCATCATCATAGGGCTAGTAAAGTTTACCCGGATCAAATTATATTTGTTGTTTCCAATTAATTGGATAAATTCAACATGCCAAGTTCACTAACCAACTTGTTGAAAGTAGCTTCATCAACTGGCTTCGTGAAAATGTTTGCAATTTAATCCATTGTGGGAAAAAAATGAAGTTCCACAGTACCATTCATTATATATCTTCTAATAAAGTGATACCTTATATCGATGTATTTGGACTTAGAATGCTGAACATGAATGTTTAAAATTGCTATAGCACTTGTGTTGTCACAAAAGATAGAAATATTCTTCAAGTCAAGTCCATAGCTTCAGAGTTGGTTTCTCATTCAAAGAATTTGAGAACTGCAGCTATCAGATGCAATGTATTCAGTTTCAGCAGTGGATATAAAAACTGAATGATACTTTTTTCTAACCAGGAAACCAATTTTCGTCCAAGAAACTGGTAGCAACCTGAAGTAATCTTCCGGTCAATCTTACAACCAGCATAATCAGAATATGTGTAGTCGATGAGATCAAAGCTTGTATCATTTAGATACTAGATACCTGGATTAGGTGTACCCTTCATATATATATCAGATGTGATTCCTTCGGATCGGTTTGGAACCGTGCACACAAGCATGTTACAAATATGATATCTGGATGACTCACAGTACGGTAGAGCAGTGATCCAATCATGCCTCGGTAGCTAGTGATATCCACCTTTTTACTAAACATATCTTGATCAAGTTCTTTGGTAGTTGCCATTGGAGTCTTTGCAGGTATTAAATCTTCTAGATTATATTTCTTCAGAAGATCCCTGATGTACCTTATTTGATAAATAAAGATACCATCTGGCTGCTGGCTCACTTGTAGTCCAAGGAAGAAATTCAACTCACCCATCATACTCATCTCATACCTACTCTGCATAAGCTTAGCAAACCTTACACAAAGTGCATCATTTGTAGACCCAAATATGATGTCATCAACATAAACTTGCACAAGTATGATATCATTTTTATGAGTTTTATGAAACATAGTCTTATCTATACCATGAGAGAGTGTCATACCATGTTCTTGGCGCTCGCTTAAGACTTTAAAGAGCCTTGAAGAGAAAATAGAAAAAAATCTTCAAACTTAGGATTTACGAAGCCATGGGTTGCTCGACATAGACCTCTTCTTCAAGCTAACCATTCAGGAAAGCACTTTTCACATCCATCTGATGTACCTTAAAGTTTGAATATGCTACAAATGCTAAAAACATCATGATGGATTGAAGTCTAGCAACTAGTATGAAGGTTTCATCATAATCATTCCCTTCTTTTTGAGAATATCCTTTAGCAAACAGCCTCGCCTTATTCGTTGTAACAATTCCATCTTCATCAAGCTCATTTCTGAAAACCCACTTTGTGCCAGTGACAGGTTTATCTTTAAGCCTGGGTACAAGCTTCCAAACTATTTGTCTTTCAAACTGATTGGACTCCTCTTGCATAACAATCACCCAATCTGGATTATCCAGAGCTTTATCTAATATATTTAGTTTCATTTGAGATAGAAATCCATAATAAAAACATTCATTCATTGTAGCTCTTCTAGTCTGAACGGTTGCCTTTACATTACCAATGATTAAAGCATGAGTATGATATTTATTCCACCTGATTGTTTTAGGAAAATTAGCTTTTAATGATTTAACATGTTCTCCATTTTGATCATGTTGACCACGGGATCCTTGTTCTGCTTCTTTCTTTGCTCCCTCTAAGTTGTTATCATCTTGATCTGTAGAATCTAAAGCTTGGGGACTAGTCCCAGAGATAGTTTGACTATCATTACTTATCTTTGGAGAATTTCGACCATCTCCATCAGATTCTGAATATGAGTTATGACCACTATCACGATTATTTCCATTGTGATTACCATTGGAACAACATCAGATTCGTCTTTGTCATCGAAAAGATCTTCTACATCAAGATTATCTAAACTATTTTCCTTGTGAATATTTAGGAGTTTGGCATCATCGAAAGCTATATAAAGGCTCTCCACAACCTTTTGATCACTAATCACATACACTCTGTAAGCTTTTGACTCCATAGAATAGCCCAGAAAGATATCTTCTTCAGCCTTAGCATCAAATTTTCCAACAATGCTTATTATCCGTAAGCATGAAGCACTTTCCTCCAAACACGTGAAAGTATTTCATTGATGTTTGTTAGGAAATGAATAACACACAGAGGGGGGTGAATGTGTTTTACTATTTTTGAGCTTTTCTTGAATGTTTATGGTTGAACAAAGTAAATTAATTCTTGTAGTGAGATGTGTTCATACAGAGATTAAACTTGCAGAAAAATAAAGAACACAGATCTTCAAAACTCACTTAAATTTATATTAAAATTAAGACTGTTTTGCTACAAAATTTCTAGGCTCTTTGTTGATAGAGAGCTTAGCTTCTTCTTGTGTATATTACAAGAAATTTGATCTAAATTGTTACCACTGACTAAAGGACCAGTGTTAACTTTATAACTTAGTTAACTGCTGGTTTACACAGTGGATAAAAAAACATGCTATTAGCTTTTCTAAACTGTCACTTTTCATTTTTATTTGTAGAAAAGCAGATCTTCCATTTTTGGTTTAGCATATCTTTAGCATCCCGTGTTCACTTTAATCTTCCTCTTTCAGTTAATATTTTCCATTGATATTGCACATTCTTCAAAATGCTTTTTGTAGACTTGCCAATCCAGCTGTTGGATTGTTTGTTGATTGTTTATCTTGGATATTCAACTGATCTGCAATTTTGTACTTTGAGATTGTACCCCTAGATCTCCAGTTTAGGTTTATAAAACACTTGATATCTCGATAACTATATTGACTTATCGAGCTCTCCAATATTCAATGTTTAGTTTGGCTTGTAGAGGTCTTCAGTTCTCTATAAGAGATTTTAGGCTTGTCGAGATCTCTAGTCTTCACATCTTCACTTTGACTTATCGATAACTCTTAGTTCTCTAGTGGCTTCCTACCTTTTCGATATCTCAGAGTTCTTTAGTCAAATTCACCTTGTCGATATCTCAGAGTTCTCTAGTGAATTTTGACTTATCGATATCTCTGAGTTCTCTAGTGGAACTTGACTTATCGATAACTCAGAGTTCTCTACTGAATGTAGACTTTTCGATAACTCTGAGTTCTCTAGTGAAGGAATGACTTGTCGATATCTCCAATCTTCGGTTCTTCAATTTGGCTTGTCGATATCTTCCTGAGTTATCTAGTAGCTATCCTGACTTCTCGATAAGCCATTCTGGAGTTCTCGAATGAATTCTCTATATCATTAAATTTGTGACTTGTAGAGATCTTGACTTAGAGTATTTTTCTCCAAACAAATTTATTCAACTCCAAACTTCTTCAAAATTCTTCTGAGGCATGATCTTCTTGATCTTTTTCAAGATAGAATCTTTAGGCTTGATACTGTTTCAGGAAATAGACTCAAGTCTGCTCCTTTGCATTTTTACAAACTTTAAGTGTTACAAGTATAAAATACAAATTAAGATAACAATTCAACTTACTTAGGGTTGACCCCAAGTTCAACTGATTACCAAAAATAACAGTTCATTAATCTCCTCCTTAGATCAGATGTCCATCTGGCTTGCTTCATACTTTGATCAGAGACACTAATGATATTATTATCTCCAGTGATCTTTGACATCATCACTTATATATTACAATCTCCCCAACTTGTTCATTATGGAATTTTGCACAAGTTCTGAGTGATGATGTCAAAACTCTAGCTAAATGCAGAATTCAATCTCCCCATCTGGTCAGAATTCAATCTCCCCATCTGGTCTTCTTATGTGAGTTGCATTTAGATTTATTCTTCTCTCCCCCTATGAAGAATAGAATTTTATTATCTGGCAACATCCATCAGCTGTTTTGGCATTTAGACATATTCTTCCCCTTTTTGACATTATCTCTAGGTAGAAAGATCCAGCTAGAAGTACATTGTTCAAGCTACTGTCATTTTCCATTTAGAACATTGTCTGCAGCCTCAAGCTTCAGTTAGATCTGTGGTGATGAGTTTATCAAGTAGAATAGGAGTTTCACTTAGATCTGCATAAGAAGTATGTCAGTAACAAAAGTCCTAAACTCTCTTTTATTTTGAATAAATAGTCTATCTACTTCTTACTGCACTAGTCTCATGACTTTTGAGAGTCAGAGTCTTCTCACTAGGATTACTAAATCCAGACACTCATCTCCCTCTCCTTTTTCCAGGAAGGATCCTTCCTCTCTTATTTTATGTTTTTCTCTCAATCCTTTCTCTCATTCTCACATGAAAGGCTCAATTTATTGTTTGACTTATAGAAATAAGAGGCAGCTGAGAAGAGTTGTCTGTGATAATATGATTAGGGGTAATCCATATAGGTCTAATCATACTCATTTGATCAGAAGCGTGAATACCAGTTTGAGATTGTGAGGTGAATCATCGGAAACACCTGTGATTAGGGTCACAGTTTAACTCACAGATTGCTCTGTGGTTTTGACAGTGTGTTGTCCTCCACTTACAATGAGAACCTCCAATTGAATTTGAGGAGATTTGACTGGGTTACTGCCATGTTCACCAGCCTCAAACCCTTGTGTGTCTTGTAACACACTAGCACTTAAATGTGCTATAGTTGCCTTTCTCATGACATTGTCATAGGCAATTGTACTTCTAGATTTGAATGCTAAGGCTACTTCTTCTAGAGTTATGAGGGGAGTTGTTCCTTCTTGGGGAACCTTCAATTGAATTGGAGAGGATTTAGGTAGCTCCCCCTCAGGAGTACTACCCTCAAACCTTTCAGTATGTGAGGACTATTTTGCACATGAAGGTGCATTAGTGATATTCATGGAAAAACTGATGAATTTCCATGTTTGTGGTGGTTTTTTTTCTCAAACAACAAAACAATTTAAGAACATTTTGAGGATTCTGTCCTTTTGTAAAACAGGTTTCTTTTGAGAGTCACCTGAGTGGGATTTTGTTTGAGTTTGTGTTTGTGTTGTTGTGCCTAGGTGAACTGCAGTTTGGTTTTTAAATGTTTTATCTGCAGTTTAGCACAAATACCTGTTGATTGATTATCTGTATTTCCTGTTGTTGTCTGAATAGATTGTGTTAGACCTGTAATACATTGAACATATTTATCTTTTTGGAGTTTTAATCAGACATATGCATTGCGATATATAGTTGCAAGCACTATGACATGAAGGATAATAATCAATGGAGTTGTAAACACAAGGCAATCATGACATAATCAACAAGCAATAAAAACAAATTGATAGAGAAGAAGAGATTTTTCATTAATAATAAAAAAAAGAGTACATTAAGATATAGATTACACCAAGTGAATCCTAATCCTAACTACTCTAGTTTTGGCTTCTTCTTCTCGGCCTCTATCCTCCTTGCCCGGCGTTGGTAAGCTCTGGATATGGAGTATGCAAGAGAGATGATCCTCTCCTGCAACTCCAGAGAAGCAAGGCGTTGCTCTCTGGCACGTCTCTCCTGCTCCAGAGACACTTCTCCCTCAAAGAAAAGGAAGTTTATCTGATCGTCTCACGAGAGTTCGTCAAAGACATCAAGTGGAACATCAAAGGGGATGCAAACAACCCCTTGATACGGACATAAAGTCCGATAGGGTCAAAGTAAACTTGGTTGTCAGCCAAGTGATGAACGGGTTGATAAACTCCATTGAAAAGCTTGTAAAAGACTGAGGCATCCTTTGGAGAGAGAGAGGTGAACAAGAAGTGAGTTTTGAGATTAGGGTGTTTGATGAGAAAGAAAGTAGTAAAGAATAATGAAGAGTGAAAGGTTTGATTTTATAGAGGGAGAAAAGAGAGAAACCAAGAGACTCTTGAATTGCCTAGTTAATAAGTGTAATATCACACAAACATACTTTACGAGAAACTAGATAGTTAGAAATGACTAGTTACTATTCCCCATGCAAGTACTCAAGAATCTTAGTTCACTTTCTAGGATAACTATTTCACATGCAAATAAACAAGTACTCATAAACAAAAAGTGACCCCTCCTATCAGTAAAATATTACACTAGCTAACTCATCAAAACAAATACTGATAAGGAATCATTCAAAACACATAATTAGCATATAGTCAAATAAATTTAACTATTATTAGCATTCTCAAAACATCATATATAATGTACTAGTCTACTTACATTAGACTAACATATTCCACATTTAAAAAAAATAAGCAAGTAAATGTGTCAATAAGTCTGAGTAAATATAGATAAAGTATGTCAAAAGTATTTTGCTGAACATAATTTATGAATTAAATTATTTCAGTTTTTCATACTTTTTGCTTCTTTTGAACTGTTATTTATGAACTTTATATATTTAGAATATGAATTAATAAATATTCAGTTTGCTTAGAATTTTATGAAATTCCAAGTTAAAATATGTATTCGAGAAGTCTGGGTATTTATAGTAAAAGTAAATGACTTGTCGAGAACCCAAAAGTAGACATTTCGAGTTAGTCTATCGAGAAATCATTTTAAATTACTCTTTTAGAGAACTCAACCAATTTATTCATGTTAATCATTTGTTCTTTGCTCTCTTGCTGAGGCAACTGGATTTTGGAATCTTGGTTCATCATTGGATGTTTGACTTTCATTTACAACTAAAGTACTTGAGCCATCCACAACATGTCCTTGACCAGATCTCAATGATTGTCTTTGAATCATCTCTAATTCATATGTTTTGAGAATTCCATATAAAACTTCCAGCGTTATTCTGCTTAAGTCTCTCCCTTCCCTGATTGCTGAGATTTTCTGTTCCAAATGATCAGGGAGAATAAGCAGGAACTTTAGATTCACTTCTTCAGCTTCATAGTATTTGTCATGAAGTTGCAAGTCATTTATCAGCTTATTGAATCTTTCAAACAAATCAGTAATGCTTTCATTTGGCTTAGCCATGAAACCCTGATACTGTGAAATCAGTATCCTTCTTTGGTTTGACCTAACTTCTTCAGTTCCTTCATAGACTATCTCAATCTTTTTCCATATTTGCTTGGCAGTGTCACAGTTACAATATTTTTGTACATCATATTGTTAAGTGACTCAATCAATATTAATTGCAAGCTACTATCCGGGGATACTTTCTCTTTTTCAGGATCAGTATACTTAGCAGGATCTTTTGGAGCATAAAGAGTTGGGATAATCCTGTCTCCATCTGTAGACTCCTCAATTCTAACCGTAGGAATGAAAGGTCCATCCTTGAGGATCTGAATGTAGAGTGGATTGGCCATCTTGATGAACAGCATCATTTTCTTTTTCCAAAGAGTGTAGTTAGCTTTATCAAAGGTAGGAATTTTGATACTACTGATTTTCTGTGTATCCATTCTTCCAAGATCTTAAATCAGTTTACTTTCATATTTTGCTCTGATACCACTTGTTAGGAAATGAATAACACACATGGGGGTGAATGTGTTTCACTGTTTTTGAGCTTTTCTTGAATGTTTATGGTTGAACAAAGTAAATTAATTCTTGTAGTGAGATGTGTTCATGCAGAGATTAAACTTGTAGAAAAATAAAGACCACAGATCTTAAAAACTCACTTAATTTTATATTAAAATTAAGACTGTTTTGCTACAAAATTTCTAGGCTCTTTGTTGATAAAGAGCTTAGCTTCTTCCTGAGAATGTTACAAGGAATTTGATCTAAATTGTTACCACTCACTAAAGGACCAGCGTTAACTTTATAACTTAGTTAACTGCTGGTTTACACAGTGGATAATAAAACATGCTATTAGCTTTTCTAAACTGTCACTTGTCATTTCTATTTATAGATAAGCAGATCTTCCATTTATGGCTTAGCATATCTTTAGCATCACATGTTCACTTTAATCTTTCTCTGTTAGTTAATCTTTTCCATTGATCTTGCACATTCTTCAAGCTACTTTTTGTAGACTTGTCAATCCAGCTATTGGATTATTTGTTAATTGTTTATCTTGGATATTCAACTAATCTACAATTTTGTACTTTGAGATTGTACCTCGAGATCTCCAATTTAGGTTTATAAAATACTTGACATCTCGATAAGTATATTGACTTATCGAGCTCTCCAGTATTCTATGTTTAGTTTGGCTTGTAGAGGTCTTCAGTTCTCTATAAGAGATTTTAGGCTTGTCGAGATCTATATCTTCACATCTTCACTTTGACTTATCGATAACTCTTAGTTCTCTAGTGGCTTCCTGACTTGTCGATATCTCAGAGTTCTTTAGTCAAATTCACCTTGTCGATATCTCAGAGTTCTCTACTGAATTTTGACTTATCGATATCTCTGAGTTCTCTAGTGGAACTTGACTTATCGATAACTCAGAGTTCTCTACTGAATGTAGACTTGTCGATAACTCTGAGTTCCCTAGTGAAGGAATGACTTGTTGATATCTCCAATCTTCAGTTCTTCAATTTGGCTTGTCGATATCTTCCCGAGTTCTCTAGTAGCTATCCTGACTTCTCGATAGGCCATTCTGGAGTTCTCGAATGACTTCTCTATAACATTAAATCTGTGACTTGTAGAGATCTTGACTTAGAGTATTTTTCTCCAAACAGATTTATTCAACTCCAAGCTTCTTCAAAATTCTTCTGAGGCATGATCTTCTTGATCTTCTTCTAGATAAAATCCTTAGGCTTGATACTGTTTCAGGAAAAAGTCTTCAGTCTGCTCCTTTGCATTTTTATAGACTTTAAGTGTTACAAGCATAAAATAAAAATTAAGATAACAATACAACTTACTTAGGGTTGGCCCCAAGTTTAACTAATTACCAAAAATAACAGTTCATTAATCTCCTCCTTAGATCAGATGTCCATCTGGCTTACTTCATACTTTGATCAGAGACGCTAATGATATTGTTATCTCCAGTGATCTTTGACATCATCACTTATATATATTACAATGTTTTCTTGTTGGCCATTAACTCATAAGGGGTCTTCTCGTACATCTTGTTAATTAGGGTTATGTTTTGAGTATAGCAAGCAATGTTAACTACTTCAACTCAAAAGTAGGTAAGAAGATCGGCTTTATTAAGCATAGTCCTTGCAGCTTTAACCAATGTTCGATTCTTTCACTCAACCATGCCTTTCTGTTATGGTGTTCTTGGTGCTGAAAACTGTCTTGAGATGCCTTCTCGGTATAAAAATCATTTAACTTTGTATTTTTGAATTTTGTTCCATTATCTGACCTGATAGTATACACATGTACTCCAACTTCTAACTCAATTTTCTTGACGTGATCGATAATCATATCAATTGTTTTACCCTTTGAATGTAGAAATAACACCCATGTGTATCTAGAATAGTCATCAACAATCACTAATCTATATTTCTTCCTGGATATTGACATGACATTGACTGGTCCAAATAAATCCATGTAAAGGAGTTGTAATGGTTCAGTGATGTTAGTCATTGTTTGCTTCTTGTGTGATGCTCTCTTTGACTTTACTTTCTTACATGCTTCACAAAGTCCATAAGGCGTGAATTCCATCTCAGACAGACCTCTCACCAATTTCCTCTTAACCAAAGAATTCATGGTTTTGAATTTTAAGTAGCAAATCTTCTTATGCCATACCCAGCTTTGATCTGGAGAAGCTTTACTATATAAACACATTACTTGACCATCTTCAGCAGAATTCCAGTCAACTATAAACAAATCACCCTTTCGCACTCCACTGAGAGTGAGCTTCTGATTTTTTGATTAGAGATCAAACACTTCTCTTTCTTAAACAAAATTTCACATCTTTTGTCACATAATTGACTGATACCGAGGAGATTATCCATAAGACCTTCAAACCAGAAGAGATTTCATTAATGATGACAGTATAAATTTCCAAACATCCATATCCTGTTGTATAAACTTTTTTTTCATCTCCAAAACCAACCACCGGGCCAGCTTTCTCAACCACCTTTAATAGCAGGGCTCTATCTCCAGTCATATGCCTTGAACATCCACTGTCCAGAATCTACATGACCTTTTTCTTTTAAGGCTCGGAAAGCAAAGGGGATTAAGTTTTCTTTGGTAACCAAACTAAGTTGGTTCTAGTGGACTTAGAAGCATTTGAATATTTAGAATTTTTCTTAACAAAATTAACAGGCTTTACACTCTTTGCTTTATCATTGAATGATTCCTTGTCACTTGCAGAAACACCAACAAACTTGCTTTTGGGCTTGGTGACAGGTGCCACTTTCCTAGATTTAAAAGCGCTCACAGTCTTTGATCTACCAGTATTCTTATGAGCATGCTTATCATGATTATGAGATGTACTTTGTGAGTGTGTGGAATCAATATAAGTGTTCATAAAAGAAATTACATATGGCATGCAAACAGGCTTTTTGTACTTAGAAGAATGTGCCATATTAGGTATATTATGCAGATAAGCATTTTTAGCATTGTCTGCTTTAACCTTTCTACAAGCATGAGTAAGGTGACCATCAGAACTAGAATTATTACATAATTTCCTAGGGCTATTAGCTCATATTCTACCATTTATATTCCTTCTTTTCTTAGTCTTGGAAGTAAAACCTAGTCCATCATTAAATTGTTCACTATCACCCTGACTCACTAAGTTTATTTGCCTTACTTTTCCTAGAGTTCTCTAATTCCTCAACAAGCATCTCATGATGAATATACAAGTTATCTTCATCAAAAGGTTTGACGGTAGATTTCTAAAAAAATGGCTTCTTAGCATTCTTAAGACCATGTGGTGTACTAGGGGGAATTACAACCTCTTCACTAGGCTCAGGCTCAATTACATTTTCTCAAAAGGCTTTCTAAGCTCATCAAAGTCCAATCATATCCCAACATTTCCACCAACTACCTGATCAACTATGAGCTTCTTAGAAAGATTAGCAGAATTAGTTAAAGCATGCAATTCAGTGTCTAATTCTATAAAGTTACTATTAAGTTCAAGCTCAGTCTCAACATGCTTCTTAATCTTAATTTCCTTATAATTATTATCTTGCTTAATATTTTCCATAGTGACATGATTTGGAACTAACTTATAATTTTTTATTTGAAGCTTCTTTAGTTCTTCTTTAAAGTAAACTACAGTAACACTAGTACATCATAGTGTAGTACAACAATTCATATAGAACTCTCTTAAGGCTTCATATTGCTCAATAAATTCCTTAGTTTTGCACTGAGCCTTAAGATTTTCATAAGAAAATGCATTAGAATACACTAAGACGGTTTGTCTAAAAGAAACACAATGTTCATTCTCACATAAATTTTCAGCAGGTGAAGCAGGAACAATTGGAAATTGTACCTGTGAAAAGGATTCTGCCATCAGTTCTAGATTTCTGAATTGCTCTTCTTCATCATCAGTGTCATCCCAACTTTTTCCTTCACCTATGTTAGATTTCACTAGATACTTCTTTGAGCTTCCAGAATCCTTTTTCTGATAAACTTTTCCTTTATCCTTAGCTTGTTGGGACTTTCTGCATGCAATGGCAAAGTTGTGACGGCCTCAACCCCGGGGTCAGGAGTTGACGTCACTAAACACACCAACCACAAATAATACAACCGAACTAATTATTAATACAATATAAGCACAACCCCTTACCAAGATCTTTTTCAGGTTTAAGTATGATTTAGGTTACACAACTATTACAAACCAATTTATTTTAAGCAATCCTAACCACTAACTTACTACAGCAACTTAACAGACCGTAATTGGTCTGACACTACTACCCCAAAAGAAGCCTGGTACGGAAGTAACTGGAACTCTGCCCTGATTATGATGGAAAGGGGGTCTTCTAGACATCTGTAATGAATATATACAAAACATTTTGCAAGGGTGAGCAATCAATCGCTCAGCAGTACCACTATATGAATAACAAGTAAAATAATTTACGATGAAACAGTTATAGGAACAGAATTTATAACTTCTTACAAAACAAGTAAAACATGTATAAACTGGATATAAATAACTAGCATGCTCTTTAAAAATAGTATCATCAGTTGTGTGCTATGTATAAATACCAGAGTCCAATTTTAGCATGCTATTTTCATTTCCAAAACCACTGTTCCATTTCTGGAACAACAATTCATCCGTTCCGTTACGAGAACCACAAAACCAAAATCAGACATATATTGGATGTTATCTAGGAACGGATGATCAGGCCTCCACACAAGTTATCAAGGATAGTTGGCCGGGCTATCACACAAATTGTCTAGGAAAGTTGATCGGGCTTTCACACAAATCAACTGGATCCGCAGAGACTAGCTAGGTCTCTGATTAACTATGCTGGACTAATCGATGAAGATAGGGTGCGCAACCGAATTAGCCGCTTACGTAACGTTATCCAATATCTGATATGTTTTATCCAGTTTTCAAAATCACTTTTACCTATCCCTTATTAAAAATAATTCCGTCACAGCACACTATTCAAACCTCTTTTCCAGTTTAATCACATTTTAGAGATATGGACTTTCAGAAGTTACTTTTCCCCAAAACATATTTTAAACAACATTTTCAAATACAGGGGATACATAACTTAAAACGTTTATGTTCATGTTCAAAAATAAAACAACATTTCATTCATATATACTGAACCATTAGGTATGGTTAGAGGTACTTGCCTTGCAGAGCCTTACAACTATCTCTGATTGACCTTAAACCGATTTGGACGTTTGGCTTTATCGTCTAGCTATTAGATTATCCTGGATCCGACTTTAACACTCAGGTCCTTCAATTGGAAGCTTGTTGAGCTTATCAACTGATCACTAGGCTATCTTTAGTCCGACATCAACTCTCGGGTTTTCTGATTAAACCTACAGAGTCGAAATACCCTATGTTATACGACCAGTTATGCTTGACATATCCTCACTATCAGTTCTACCCGAACGATAACACATCCCGACTCATAATTATATATTATTATTATAATACACATAACAGTTAGGCTCCGTATACTTAAAACTTGGTTCAATAATCTTTTTCAATAAACCCCTATACCCGTCATTTTGTAAAAAAAAATAGGGTTGCTAACTATTTTATAAAATATTTTATCACAATATGCAAGTAGGTTCGTACAATATTTATTTATAATTGTATAGCTATATACATTTGACGGGTAATCCCGATAATCACAGAATATATATATACCCGCATTTTCGAGTTTAATTTCCTGAAAATCGGGCGGCATCTCCTCTATTTACCGGCCTACCCATCGAAACATAATCGACATCTCAACAACCAACCAAATCAATTACGCAATTCAACAATCACAATTCACAATATAAATTATCTACTCGACTTCGATATAACACCATAAATTTCCTCTCCGAAAATTAATATAACGTACTAAATATTATTTTAATAATTGTAGGACTCAGAATAAAATCATCACCATCCACCGTCAGCTCATCGAAATTCATCGCTAACGGCGGTAAAATCTGGAGGTATCCTATTCGGGTTTCTAATCACGGGTTCTACCGATTAAATTTCTAAATAATTAAAAAAACTATTTGATTAATCACTAAACTTCATTCGAATTTTTCATAAATATTCCAAAAAATAAAAAGCAGTAACCGAATAATTCATCAAGGAATCATGAACTCCAAATTCGAGCAAACGAAAAGTATAATAGAATGAAGCATAACAACACAGAACCGAAGTAACAGGGCAACACCAAGCACACGACACACGCGTGTAAACGCGCACAGGGGAGGGGAAAAACCGGCGATAAAGTCACCGGAAAAGACAGGGACGACGATAAGTACCGGAAAAATAGAATCGCAGCCGGCAAAGCAACACCAAAAAGAAAGAAACCGAGAGCTTATATATATAAGTGTATGTATTTGTTCTTGAAGGAGAGAGAGTAGAGAAATCAGAGAGATTGGAGAGGCCAAGAAGAGAGATTGATGTTTAATAAAAATAAAATGGATGAATCACCCCTTTGATTTTGCTGAGCACAAGCCACGTGTCCAATTAATAGGACACGTGTCTCCTCCTTCCTACCTGCAAGCCTGTTATGGATAAAAAAATTAGGGTATATTTAATGCTAGGGTTCGTGAGTTTCGAGGCTCGATTTGACTGCTCTTGTGTTTCGTGACTTGATCTGTCTTAACAAGATGCCTATGTACCTTGCTATTTGCCAAGGATCAAGTCATAAAACGTAGTTCTGAATTGTGGGTTGAGGCCCCTTATATAGGTGCTGGGAGTCCTTGAATTGGACTAGGGTTATAAGACTTGGGGGACAAGTCTCAGAATTAGAATGGAGTTTGGAGTCCTATAATGCAGGAAGTTGATTCCTTATCCTATGGGATTTCTTGGAGGCCAATCTCCAAGGAGTTGTGCCCTAATTTCGATTTTATTAACCAGCTGATTTATCCCCTATTAATTAATTATGAAATTAATTAATATTCAAGGCTATTGGGCCTTCTTTGTTTCATCAGGCCTGATCAAGGTACCAACCTTCTTGGGCCTGATCATTGTGTTAACCTTCTTGGTCTGAATATCGTACATATGGACTCCTTGAATGGGCCTTGCAGTCTTAAATGTAATTAAGATTTATTTTATCCCCTATCATTTGCCCCTCAACTTCTAGGAAACCGTAAAGATTTCACAGAAGTTAAGTTCATTTGTTCCCTTACAGGTTATCATTTCTTGCGTAAAGTATGGAGCGACCTACACATTTACAACGATTTTCCTTGTACGTGGCTTTAGGGTTGTTTTGGAAACTCCCTATTACTTTCTTTACCTTATCCCTAGTATTTAGGATTCTTCTGGTATTTTTCCTTAATTTCTTGGAATTTTTTCTAATTTCCAGGAATTTTCCATTAATTTCTAGGACTTTTCCTTAATTTCCGGGAATTTTATCTAATTTTCAAGAATTTTCCCTTAATATCCGGGTTTTTTCCCTAATTTTCAGGAATTTTCCCTTAATTTCTGGGATTTTTCCCTAATTTTCATAAATATTTACAATTTTCTGGAATATCCAGCTTTTCAGCCTTTTTCGACTAGGATCCTAGTCGTTGAAATGACCTGGATTCTGGTCGAATTTATGGCCAGCTCCTGGAATCTGGTCGAATACAAATGACCAGGAATTCGACCTGGATCCTAGTCGTTTGAACAACCTGGATTCTGGTTGATTTTTTGGTCATTTCTTGGCTTCTGTTCGAAAACAAACGACCAGGATTCACGACCAGGAATTCGACCTAGATCCTAGTCGTATTAATGACCTGGATTGTGGTCGAAGTTTTGGCCATTTCTTGGCTTCTGTACGAAAATAAAACGACCAAGATTCACGATCAGGAATTTGACCTAGATCCTAGTCGTTTGAACGACCTAGATTCTGGTCGAATTTTTGGCCATTTCTTGGCTTTTGTTTGAAAACAAATGACCAGGATTCACGACAAGGAATTCGACCTAGATCCTAGTCGTATTAACGACCTGGATTGTGGTCTAATTTTTTGCCATTTCTTGGCTTCTGTTCGAACAAAAATGATCAGGATTCACGACCAGGAATTCGACCTGGATCATAGTCTCTCAATAGTTCTTCATTTTAGGTTGGGCCTTCATTTTCCAAATCCTCTTTGGATTTGGGCCTTGAAATGGGCCTTAATTTTCCAAATCCTATTTGGATTTGGGCCTTGAAATGGGCCTTAATTTTCCAAGTCCTATTTGGATTTGGGCCTTGAAATGGGCCTTAATTTTCCAAATCCTGTTTGGATATATATATATTTTTTATATTTCTCTCTCTTTTTTTCTTAGATTTTTTTTAGAATCCTAAAGAGTATTCTGGAATGATCCAGAATTTAGGCTATTTCTTTGGGCCTCTACTTTTATGGGCTTTTTGCCCCTTCGTATTCTCCTTGCCGTCTATATAAGTAAGTTGAGTTGAGTCATTTCACCTCACTTCTCACTTATTGATTCTTGATCTATCTTCTTCTCCTTCTAATAAACTCTAGGTCTTTTGAGAGTATTCAAAGCTTTCCCCGGCGAACTAGTTAATTTTCTGGCTCACGGACCTTTGAATTTCCGGGTATATCTATTGTGTTCTCTATTATTTTCCCAAATTTGTGCTTTACTTTTGTGTCCCACTTAAATTTTCTGCACATTTACATTTTCTGCACTTCATATGCATAGATTTATGCCTGAATTTTCTTCTTTTGCACTTTTTAGATGGCAGATAAGAGGATAGCTCGTTTGGAAAAAATGAATGTGGCCGAGAAATCAAGTGATTTCCTCCTTGATCAATATGATCAACACCCATGGGGACGAGTACCCTTCTGATGCTCACCTTGACGCATTTGATCATATCAGTACATTCCGTGACGCGAAGGAGCTGGACAAACTAACCAATGTTTTCAAGATTTAAAAACCCTACAAGTTGGTCTTTGCAAGCGCCACGGACAAGGGTTGCAATTGGAAAAAAGATGCTTTATGTCTCTACAGGGACACACTCAGGGCTGGAATCAGGTTTCCCTTTCACCCTTTTATTCCTGTCCTATTAGCAGATGTCGGGATCAACCCTTGTCAACTCCCTCCGAATGCATGGAGGTTGATCTTTGCTTCTTGTCACAATGTGCTAAGCACCATATACCCCCAAGGGTCTTTGTATTAAGAAAGATTTTCCAGTTTAAAAATAGCCCCGATAAGAATCCGGGATGGGTTAGTTTGAATTAACGGCCTACAATCCCCCATATAGTCAATGGGAAGTCCATCCCTGATAACAATATGGGGTGGAAAAAGAAGTTTGTGTACTTGGTCTGAAAAGGCGGTGATTGGGGCACACTCTTCCGTTCGTCCTTCGGGCAAGTGGTCGATGGAAGCCCCAACGATATGGTATTGTCTGAAGAAGAGACGATGGCTTTTAATCTCCGTACCCAGGATATTGGGACATCCCAATCCTGGGACCTCATCAAGGAGACGATTCTGGTTGAGCGCGACCTTTCTCCCATCTCTATGAAAAGGAATTTCTAACTTTATATTTCTTCTTCTGCATATTTAGCTTGGTCCTTTTCTGATTTCAACTAACTTTTAACCCTTCATGCAGCGGTTGAAAAGATTGTAGAGGCGACCAAGCCCAAGGACTTGGAAACCACGAGGATGAAGAGGACTGGGAAAGTCTTCAAGGACCCACACCTAGGTGATCGCTTCCCTGAATTTCTACTTCAGGTGCGAGAAGGGGATGAGGAAGGCTCCAGCCAACCCCTGCGCACAAAACAGAAGCCAGGGGCCTTCTTCCAACCGGCATGGGGAATCCAGGAAAAAAATACTATTGTCGAAAATACGAAGCATGCCAAAGAATGGTCCCCTCAGTCTATTTCCCCGGTAGACTACCAGGATTTTGTCCTTCAACAGGACTTGGAAGCCAATGAGCTTTTTGGTGCTCAGGCCATGGCGACAGTAACTTATTTTTTCTTTTTCATTTTTATTTCATTCCTTTTTTTAGCTGAAACTTAATTGTTTCTTTCATTTCCTTTTCTTTCAGTCCAATGTCCATTTTTAAGGGGCATTTCATCAAGCTAAGGCTTGGAAGGTGGCGTATGATGACACTAGCAAGAAACTTGAAAAGGCCAATGAATAAATCGAGAGCCTCAAGGCCCAGCTTGCCTCCTCAACTTTTGACTTGGAGACTGCTCGGGCCAAAATTATAGTTTTAAATGATGAAAAAGAAAAAAGGTTTGATGCCTGGATGGATACTCAGGAGTTCAAGAACCTGATGGAGGAGCATGACGCCCTTACTCAACCCATGAGCTACAAAGAAGTCTAGGACGCCGCGGTTGAGGCCATTCAGGCTGAGTACCCGGAAATGCTCGAGGCAGAATCCTTCCCCTGACCTCTCAAGATCCCAATGATGGGGGGAGTAACAGATAGGGTCGTGGACCTTATCCGTGAAGAGGAATGATCAGTTCATTCTCCTGATCACGGAGCTTCTTCATCTAAGGTTCCAATCGTGAGCCAAGGTCAGAAAAAAAGAGCCTGAGTCTAGCTATGGAGAAGAGGAATCCTCCTCCGAGGAAAAGGCCGAGCCTAGTGTGAAGAAGGACAGAGTGGAAGAGCCTCCAAAACCAGCATCTGAGGCGTCTGAGGATAGTTCTGAGGAGACCTCCGCGGAAACTTCTGAGGAAACTTCCGAGGGGCCGACTCGAGAAATGTCTGAGGAGACTTCAGAGAGTGGCTCCGAGGAGTCTGAGCCTTTTAAACCGAGTGCTTAGCTTTTATATTTCCTTTATTTTGTAAAGTACTTTATGAAAGTCTGACTTTGTTACCCTACGGGGTTTTATTTATGTTATTTTTCTTGCTTTTTCATAGCCTTCCCTTTAAATTTCTTAGCACTTTCGAAGTGTTATACTTTTAAGGAGGATGATAACAACTTGAACTCTATAATAGAGAAATTTTTGAAATTTCATTTCCTTTGTTATAAAACCAAGAATTTTGTTAAAGCAAACAAAGCATTATCATAAATTGGATATCCAATGTTTGAAATAATTTCTATATATAGTATGGTTTTCCAAAACCTTACATAACATGGGTTCAACCCTTAATAGTCATGAACTAGAATGTAAATCCTACTAAAACTGAGATATAAAATTATAAGCGAGCAAAGCTTCCAGGTGCTTTTGAACCTTGTTACCACTATAGTAAATACAAGCTATAGGTAGAACTTTCAGGTTTTGAGCATCCAAGTTCGAGGTACTTCTTCTCCATCCATGGTCTTCAACTTGTAAGATCCTCTTCCTTGAACGCTCTTAACCTTATATGATCCTTTTCAATTCGGGGCGAGCTTTCTTTTCTGCCCTACTCCAGAAGCTTCCACCTTCCTTAGGACCAAATCTCCTTGCTTGAAGAACCTTTCTTTCACCCTTAAGTTGTATTACAATGAAGCCTTTTTCTGATATTCCACTATCTTCGCATGTGCCTCATCTTGTACTTCATCAATTAGATCCAAGGCTAGCCTTTTCCCTTCCTCATTTTTTTCATCATTGTATGCTTGGATTATGGGAGACAAGTGTGATATCTCTACAAGAACAACCGCCTCTGCCCCGTACTCCAACATAAAGGGTGTTGCTCCAGTTGTGACTCTACAAGTAGTCCGATAAGTCCAAGGTATTGGGAGTATTTCATCCACCCAATTATTTCTGGATTTCTCGATCCTCTTCTTTAGCCCATCTAAAATTATGCGATTTGCCACTTCCGCTTGCCCATTGGCTTGCTGATGAGCTACGGAGGTAAACCGTAACTCGATCTCATTCTCCTCGCAATACTTCCTAAACTCCTCATTATTGAACTGTGTTCCATTATCGGTGACCAGGATTAGGGGAATTCCATATCTGCACATGATATTTTCCCACAGAAATTGTGCAACCTATTTGGTTGTGATCTTGGCTAAAGGTTTAGCCTCAATCCACTTAGTAAAATAATCTATAGCTACAATCAGGAACTTCCTTTGTGCAGTGGACATGGAAAAAGGCCCAAGTATATCCATTCCCCACATAGCAAAAGGGATGGGAGAGTTGATGGAAGTTAGCATCTCAGGAGGTTGTCGAACAACTGGTGCATGTTTCTGACAACTTTCACACTTCTTCACATAGTCTTTGGCATCGGCCATCATCTCTGGCCAATAAAAGCCTAAACGGGTTGTCTTATGTGCCAATGCTCTGCCCCCAATTATTGCCCACAGATACCTTCGTGTACTTCTTCGAGAGCCAAACGTGCCTCATCAGGTCTGAGACATCTTAAAGAAGGAACCACATAAGATCTTTTGTACAGAATCCCATTGATTAAGGAATATCTCAGCGCTCAAAAAGCCAATTTTTGTGCTTCAGTCACATTATTTAGCTGCCAACCAGTTTGAATATGGGGCTTAATGGGATCTATCCATGATGTCCCCAGCCCTATAGGGGCTACAAGCTTAACATCAATGCTCTGTGTTTTTAAAACACGAAAGTACATACTTTCTGAACTCTTCTCTATCTCTGATGAAGCAAACTTAGACAGTGCATCTGCCTCAGTATTTTCCTCCCTTAGAATGTGCTCAACATGGCATTCGTCGAACTGAGTCATCACAACCCTTACTAGGCGGACATACCTAGCCATTGTTTCATCTCTTGCCTCAAACTCTCCCTTGACCTGGGCTATGACCAACTTTGAATCCCCACAGACTTTCAAGTTCTTGACCCTCAATGTTCCTGCTAGGCCGAGGCCAGCTATCAAAGCTTAATACTAAGCTTTATTATTTGTGGTTGAGAAGTCTAACTTCATGGCATATTCAATCAAGAGCCCATCTGGGCTTTGTAAAACAAGCCCTGGCCCACTCGAATTTGTCTTTGATGCTCCATCAAAATAGAGAACCCAATATTCCGTCTCCTTGTTCTGCTCTCCTTCATTATACTCTTTTCTCTCCATACCCTCAGGTTCAGTACTTTCATGCCCCCCGACTTCTTGGTTGGGGATGGTACATTCAACCACGAAGTCAGCCAAGGCCTCGGCTTTTATCGCCGTTCATGGCTTATACTTTATGTTGAATTCTCCCAACTCAATAGATGATTTAATCAGCCTTCCACTAGCTTTAGGAATGTGAATAATGTTTCTCAAAGGTTGATTCGTTAACAATTCAATTTTATGAGCTTGGAAGTAAAGGCGCAACTTCCTTGAAGCCATGACCAGGGCTAAAGCAAACTTTTCAATAGTTGAATAATTTATCTCAGCCCCGGGCAGAATCTTACTGACATAATATATGGGTTTTAGGATTTTAAGCTCCTCCCTAACCAACACAGCGCTTAGGACATTTTCTAAAACGGCCAATTATAAGTACAAAGTTTCATTCAGAGCTGGTTTACTCAACAACGGGGCTTGAACCATATACTTCTTCAATCCTTCAAATGCCTCCTAAATTTCCTCAGTCCATATGAAATCTTTTATCTTCTTAAGGGATTTAAAGAATGTCAAGCACTTATCTCCGGACTTGGAGATGAATCGTCCTAAGGCAGTAACCCTTCCAGTAAGTTTTTGAACATCCTTGATAGATCGTGTAGGCTCCATATCCAAAATGGCCTTTATCTTATCAGGATTTGCTTCAATTCCTCTCTTGAAGACAATCAATCCCATAAACGTTCCAGATCCCACTCCGAAAGCGCACTTTGCAGGATTCAGCATCAATTTATGATATCTCAGGACCTCAAAAGCTTCCCTCAAATGGGTTATGTGGTCTGTCTTCACTAGACTCTTGAATAACATGTCATCAAAATAAACTTCCATAGTCTTTCCCATAAGATCCTTAAAAATATTATCTACCAACCTTTGATAGGTAGATCCTGCATTCTTGAGACCAAACTCCATAACAAAATAACAAAAAACACCAAAATCAGTGATAAATGATACATTTGGGATGTCATCCTTATGCATCTTAATCTGATTGTATACATTGAATCCATCCATAAAACTCAGCATCTCATGACCAGTAGTAACATCTATTAATGTATCTATCCTTGGCAACGGGAAACAATCCTTTAGGCATGCATCATTCAGATTAGTAAAATCCATGCACATTCTCCATTTTGCATTAGCCTTCTTTACCATTATAGGATTTGCTAACCATTCTGGAAATTGTATTTCCTCAATAAAACCAGCCTCCAAGAGCTTTTTTACTTCTTGCTTGATTACAACCTATCTCTCAGGGGCAAAACTCCTCTTCTTTTGCTTCACAGTCTTCCGATTTGGATCTACGTTCAGTTTGTGAGTGATCAGTACCGGGTCTATGCCAGGCATATCAGGTGTTGACCATGCAAATACATCGCCAATCACTTATAAAAATTTTACCAACTTCCCTCTAAGGGTCTCCTCTAGTGACACTCTAATGAAAGTTACTTTCTCAGGATCCTCGGGAGCCAAAGGATTCGGAACCAAGTCTTCTGTTGGCTTCCCTCTTTTCTCGTCATTCTCACGGATATCCAGATCTTCAATAGGCAGAACTGTAACACCCCCAAATCCGAGGTCGGGGATCCGGGTTATCTCGAGTTCCATTTCCCTTAATAACACCCAGTCTTAATAAACAACCAACTACTGCGTACAGTGACCCCACAATAAACACACATACCATAAGTTATAGTCTCAGAGATGAATACCAAAATAACACAAGTAATTTTATTCCACAATTATAAGTCATTACACCTGAAAAGGGTTTCCGAATAAATTTACATATTCTTTTCCATTAGTACAATTCATAATATTCATAAGTCTGGTGCATCAAAAGTTGAAAGCCTAGCCTATTGGTAATTCCTACCTCAGCCACAGCGGAATCAACGCCTCCAGAAAACTGTGGAACGTTTCCTAACCGCTTGCAAATTGGGAGCTTGGTCATCTTCATCTTTTCTATCTGTTGTTGTGTGATGAAAGAGGAAAGCAAGGATGAGCAACAAGCCCACCGAAATAATATGTATAATAATTAACAATATATGAGCATTTTCATAGTATTCATGAAAGTCTTGGTCAAGAAGGAATGAACCAAGTTTGATATCTTAACGCGACCAAGTCGTAAAATATTCAGTATATATGTATATATACTTTTCAAAATCTTGGAAGTCCTCTTCCATGCATAATATACACGGAGTTCCAGTTTATAACTGTATAAAAATATCGTTGCAAGGTGATCTCATATATCTAGCCTTGTCTCAACGTTTTTCTGAAAATCTTTGTCATGCATAAGATAATCATTTACTAGATATAAGTTGAAAAGATGAATTTACAAGATACTCCAATATACTTATATCTTTTCCGAATACTGCTTGAACTACCACCATTCAAGGTATAATCAGTTTCAAAAGTTTATCATATATCGATGAAGTTACAAGGTAAGACTTTTATATAACTCATTTTCGTAAATACTCTTGAGGGCTTTTATCCGCTCAAGGAAACTCACATCTTTGATCATTAATAAAATATGAAGTTACGAGATACTTCAATTGATGGAAACATCATTTTGAAAACTCAACCCTGCCAACATTCAACAGTCACCCAGCCGTAGCCTTTTTATCGAAGTGCTCTGGGTAGTGTTGCAGAAATATCCAAACTGGATGATGAACTCATTACGGGAGTTTGCCGCGCCAGGAAGACCACTCACGATGATCAGTCGCAGTAGTGCAACCCACCATTTTCTACATGTAGAGAAGAACAGTCGGATTTACTTGTCGACCGAACGCTGGACTCCTAAGGAATGGACCGTCTTAGCGGAACTTCCGGGCCATTTGGGCCAATATAATAAGGCTGGGCCGGCGCCACTCGACCACTTACGCCACTCCTAGTTCAGATGAAATCCAAGACTCTGAAATGTAAAGCTCGTCCCCCCTTTCCCCAAGTAGAAACTTGTTGATACGGCTCCATCAAGAAGTCGTATCTAGTTGGAAAGGAAAACTCACCGATATTTCCCAGGCGATGCCTGTTAATGGATAACTTATTCCAAGAATTTTACTTCCCGAGTGTTGGGTAAGTAATCAAAAACTCTTTTATCAAAACAACAACCTTGTTGCGAATATAAAAATACATCACGGAGCCGGATCCCTCAGATTTTTGAGCGAGTATTTAAATCCCCTTCGAAAGGAAGATCTTAAATTTGAAAACGAGTTTTGGGATCCGCTCTAACTTTCCAAAAAAATAGTTTTGATAAAGTTTGAAAATAATCTCTGGAAATATTTAAAGTAAGAATGATTTGATAGTATCAATTATTTTCCGAATACTTGGCGAATATTGACACATTATTCTTTAAGAAGATAAAGAATATTATTTAATAAAATAAGCGGAGTCATAAGTCCTCGAATAAATATTCAAACTAATATTCATTAAATAAAATAAGCGGAGTCATAAGTCCTCGAATGAATATTCAGACTAATATTCATTTAATAAAATAAGCGGAGTCATAAGTCCTTGAATGAATATTCAGACTAATATTCATTAAATAAAATAAGCGGAGTCATAAGTCCTCGAATGAATATTCAGACTAATATTCATTAAATAAAATAAGCGGAGTCATAATTCCTCGAATGAATATTCAGAATAATATTCATTTATTAATAGAAATAAAATAAGTTTCATAACTAGAAAATTTATTCAATAATTAAACTAGTCTTTGATCGCAATAGGAATCTTAAATGAATATTAAAAAAAATATTCACTTATAATATAAAACTATTGAATAAACATTATTTGATTAATAGTTTTGAAAACTATTTATATATGTACATATATATATATAATTTACTGGGGAACATCGCCTCCCGGTTTAGAAAAATGTTAACCTTTGGGTCCCCTGTACTAAGGGTACACGCAAGTACTGCTTATCTCTAGCATAGGTATTATGCAGTTTATAATCAATTGAATCAACAATGAGATATCAAGATTACGAAAAAGGCATGCATATATATATATATATCATATTGACATGCTCCAATATATCGTAAGATTTGCTAATAACAATCATGTACTTATCACAAGATAATGCATATATATATTTACATCACAACAACAGTATAACGGGTAGAAAACTTGTATGAGCGATCGGGGGTGGTAAAAGGTCTGGTGTGAGTCCAGTAACCTATAAACAACATATAAGCCGGAGTTAAACCACGGTCGCTTAAGAAACTAGACTTTATCCACTTAGACCCTAACGCTCGTGTTTGCGCTTAACGATTTACATTATTTGCTCGAGTACCCTCGGCTCCACCATTTTTATAAAATTATCCATTAAATGTTTTAAGGCGACTCTTTCGCGAGTACTTTACTAACTTCCTAATCCACCTTACATAATTGTTTCATAATCCAATTAGTCTTTTAAGAGCCTTAAACAAGGTTTCAAAGTTAGGCGAGGGGTAAAGGTTCGTTCGCGAAACACCGTAGCTTAAAACAGTCGTTTCTCCTAAACCATAAATCAGATCTAAGCGAACGACATATCAAAAAGAAGCTTGAAATATAACCTTTCTATGAATGGAAGTGCTTAGTTCATAGCAGTAGGTGTTCAGGTCCAACAGTTAATCACAAAATAGTTTATACAAAATCAGGCATTACGACGGCTACTTAACGATTTCCAAAGTTTAAACTACACCAAATCGTCACCAATTCAACAACAATCCAACATCCATCAACATCAAACTAAACCCATTCATCTAAGAACCATTATCATCCAAACAAACCAAACTTAAAACTAAGGGTTCAAGAGTTTATACCTTCCTTGGAGAGTGGGCAGTCACTAACAAGCCTCTAGGAACCTTGATCTATGCTTAATCAACCTTAAGCTTTCATGAAAATCAAGAAAATCAAAGTAAGTTACTATTCACTACTATTCATCATCATCTTTGATGAGTGGCTTAGCTAAGCAAACCATGGAATCTTGATCTTAAACTCATGGTATAACTAAGTTATGAAATATAGGATCCAAGGATATCTTTGATGAGTGGTATATCTTAAACTCATGGTATATCTTTGATGAGTGGCTTAGCCTAGAACTTTAGTTTTGAAAATCTATTTCTTCATTTCTTGAAAAGGCCGAATAGAAGAAGAAAGAAATGGGGGAGAGCTTTTGCTTGCTTGTCTTGCCTTGATATTTGTGCAAAGAATGCATGGTTGTGGTTAATTATTGGCTAAATATCTTGTTTTCACTTGCTTATGTCATTGCTTGCATCACTACTTTGCCACATGTCTCATTATTGTGGTGTGATGATGTCACCTTGCTTCTAACCACATGTTTTAGCTTATATTAGAAGCTTCCTTCTCATGCTACTTGCATGTGCTTGCCCCTTGGACGTTTATTTGTTTTACAGTTCGCTTAACTCTCGTTCTCATTGATTGTTTGAGGGATCATATCTGGGATCTTATTACTTGGGCTTCCCTAACCCTTTCTTAATATTTTATAGTCCTTTAATGATGCTTGCTTATAATCCTTGAATTTAAATCCTTTTAATCATGTTACCTTATACTCAATTCTTTCGGTATCTGGTGGATTTTCGGGAAAAATCAAAGTGTTCGAATTTGGATTCTGACGATCTTTACATACACTCATATACTTTATGGAGTACTAATAAGATCTCAGAATATCAATAAAAGAATTCCTACATAGTGTGGCATGAAAAATTTCCTTAATCAGCAAAATCACTATTCATAAGGGTTAAAAAAGTCCAAAATTTTTGGGGTTATTACAAGAACCTACCCCCAAACTCCATCAGCCCTAAGAGAGGCCACATAACAACTCCTTTCCATCTTTTGATCTCCTCTCTCTTCTCCAATCCCATTCCGGGTGGGAAACTTCATCATTGAATGATACGAAGAGGGGACTGCCTTAAAATCATGTATTCCCGTTCTTCACATGATTGCAATGTAAGTTGATCCAACCTTTACCACTACAAAGTCCAACATCTATGTTGCTTGTCTTGGTTCCTGACCTATAGTCATCCGTAACTTAATTATTCCTTCCACGGGGCACTCGACTCCAGCAAAACCATATATCGGCATATCAGTTAGGGTTAATTGAGAATCATTGTAACCCATTCTTATAAAGGTATCATGAAGCAAAATGTCCACTGAAGCATCATTGTCTACAAGGACCCTCTTCACTGGGTTGTTCCCTATTATCGGTGTTATGACCAGAGGATCGTTATGGGGAAATTTAACACCCTCCAAATCAGAATCATCGAATGTCATTGTTTTTCCTGTCCTAGCCCTCTTTGGGGCTTCCCCGACAATATGCATAACTTCTCTTGTATAGGCTTTCCTCGAGTTTCTGGATGAACCCGCAACAGCTGGTCCTCCAAAAATCGTATTTATCACTGGCCCTCGGGGTCGTGGTCCTCCAAAGATTGCATTTATCACCGGTCCCCTAGGCTGGGGATTTCACCCCTGATCGTCTTGATCCCTGCTATGATAATCGTAATTCTTTCTTTCATTGTTACTCCTATCTCCTCCATCTCCAGTATACTTGCTCAGTCTTCCTTTTCAAATAAGGAATTCAAATTCATATTTCAGTTGTCTACACTCATCGGTGTCATGACCAACATCCTTGTGAAACCTGCAATATTTGCTCTTTTCCAACTTGGTAGGATCAGCCTTCAGGGGCTTGGGCCATCGAATATCTCTATCTTTCTTGATTTCCATCAAGATCTGACTTCTAGGAGCGTTCAACTTAGCATATTCAGTGAACTTTTGTCCAGGTCCTCCCTTCTTCGGGGTTGAATCGGTGTTTTGCTCAGTTCTTGGATACTTGTCCTTAGCAATATATTCCAAATCGGTCTTTCGCTTCTTGCCACCAGCGGGCTCGTTATTCACTACCGTTTTACTCATGCTTTCCTCCAATTTGATGTACTTCCCGGTCTAGTCTTGGAGTTGTAACATGCTTTCAAGGGGCGCTTGGCTAACGACATCTTGAAGAACTCATCCCTAGTTCTCTGCTGCAGTGCTATCATAGCTACCTTGTCATCAAGGTCTGGGACTTTCAAAGCTTCCTTGGTGAAACTATTCAGATAGTCTCTCAAGGACTCTTTTGCTCCTTGCACAATGCTCATGAGGGATGCTAAACTTTCCTCATGCACTCTCCCACTGATGAATTGCTTAATAAAAGCTTCACTTAGCTCTCTAAAGGACCTAATAGAATTCGGAGGTAAATGGCTATACCACCTTTGTGCCATTCCCGACAGGGTTTGAGGAAAGGCCCGACACTTAATAGTGTCATTCACGGGCTGCAGCAACAGTGCATTAGAGAATGTATGATTAGCGGGATCTCCAATGCCATCATAAGTTTTGATGGTAGGCATCTTAAACTTCCTTGAGATATGGGCATTCATTATTTCTTCGGTGAAAGGTGGAGTGGGATCATCAGGATCTCCTAGGAGCAGAAGATCACTTGGATAAGCCCTTGGGACAACAACCCTTCTTTGCAGTGGACCATCCAGGTCTATGATTGGAGGAGGATTTCTCCTCCTTGGAGGTAGTGGGGGTCTTGGGGTCAGGTGCGCCTCCAGGTCACGCTTCAGCCTTTTGGATCTCAACCTCGTGAGCCCTAATTCTCTCCTGCACTTCTTGGGGATTCATCCCTCGGGTGCTCCTAGGACGTTGATTAACATCAGGCATCGGCTCTTTACCAGCATGCCTCCTTCTTGGAGCCACATCATCATCCGAAGATTCAGAGTCTCTCTCAGTGTAAGGCCCAGAGAATTCTTGATTCTCCGGAATAGGATCCAAACCACGTATGTAGGGGGCGTATGCCCTTGCGCTTTACTCCGATTTGCATGTCCACTTCCTCCCACCTTGGGGTATAGGGGCATCCCATAAGGGGGTTAGTGGTCACAACAGTAGAATACTCATACCCAAAGGGTCGAGAATTCACTGGTGCATGAAGTTGCTGAAATTGGGAATTCATCCCTTGAGGACCTGGGGGATTCTTCCCTTATGGATGAAGCTCAGTTTCCCCTATCTGGGTTCCTCCTTGGGTAGCGGCATAGGTCGAATACGGGGGTATCTCCCCCACCGATGAAATTGGTTGGGTTGTCCCAGCTGGTGTTCCTTCGGGGAGTTACTCCCACTCCGTGTTCTCACCATAGTTGTTGTTATATTTTCTCACACACGGCGCCAAATGTTATGGATAAAAACTTAAGGTATATTTAATGCTAGGGTTTGTGAGCTTCGAGGCTCGATTTGACTACTCTTGTATTTTGTGACTCGATCTGCCTTAACAAGATGCCTACATACCTTGCTGTTTTCCAAGGATCAAGTCAAAAAACGTAATTCTGATTTGTGGGGTGAGGCCCCTTATATAGGTGTTGGGAGTCCTTGAATTAGACTAGGGTTATGAGATTTGGGGGACAAGTCTCAAAATTAGATTGGACTTTGGAGTCCTATAATGCAGGAAGTTGATTATTTATCCTATGGGATTTCTTGGAGGCCAATCTCCAAGGAGTTGTGTCCTTATTTGGATTTTATTTCAATTAATTACGAAATTAATTAATATTCAGGGCTATTGGGCCTTCCTTGTTTCATCAGGCCTGATCAAGGTGCCAACCTTCTTGGGCCTGATCAATGTGTTAACCTTCTTGGTCTGAATGTCATCCATATGGCCTTCTTTAATGGGCCTTACAGTCCTAGATGTAATTAAGATTTATTTTATCCCCTATCAAAGCCCAAATTCGAATCATTTTTAATAATCTAACATATAATTCTGTGAATAATTATTAATCAAATTAAAGCCAAAATAATCTTAAAATTCTATAAATATACCAAAACTAATAAAATAAAATTTTCATAATTTTTAAATCATTTTTGAAACGCAACTCATATCCGCATTTAATAATTTAACGAACAAATGTGCGGGTAAATTTAATCTCAAAAATTTCCAAATTTTTTTTAAAATTCTCAAAATATTATAAACTTAATAAAATAAGAATTTTGTAAATTTTGAAGCATCCTGGAATTAAATACTAAATTTACAAATAAATGTACTCAGAAAATCATTTAAAGATAAATACTTAATAAAATACTAATTTCTAAATTTTATAAAATCCTAAAAATAATTATTGAAATTATAAAATCATAAAAATAATTTTAGAGACAATCCAAATATTTATGAGAATAAATCTGTAATAAAACCACTTTTAAAAGCGAAAACAAAACAATACGGCTCAACAATACACATAATCCTCATAGACCAACAATCACATATAAATAATAATAAACAACACATAGCTGTCAAAACCAATACACATACCTCTGGGGTAGTAGTGTTAGACCAGTTACGGTCTGTTGAGTTGCTGTAGTAAGTTAGTGGTCAGGATTGCTTAAAATAAATTGATTTGTAATAGTTGTGTAACCTAAATCATACTTAAACCTGGCAAAGATCTTGTTAAGCGGTTGTGTTTATGTTATACTAATAATGAGTTCGGTAGTATTGTTTTTAGTTGTTGTGTTTAGTGACGTCAACTCCTTACCCCAGGGTTGAGGCCGTCACAAAAGTGCCAAACCTCATCACAATTGTAACATCCAAACATGCTTCTGTCAAGCATCCTTATCTTGTAGCTAGACCCTGAAGATGAATTTGACCTTTATCCATGATTTCTGCTTTGAGAACCCCTAAAGCCTTGCTTCATTATAAATATAAAGTTGTTGAACATCCCTGCAAGGTTGGCCATAGTGGGATCTCTACAGCTCCTATAGTCACTTCGATCACCAAAGAGGTTTTCATCATCCATCGCAGCTCAGAGAGCATTCCAGCTTTAGACTTTGGCTTTACATCAGTTATGTCTAACTCTTTGTAATCACTTGCAACAAGTGCAGTGGTTTTGAGTAATTCAAAATTTTCTCTATCAACTGTACCAGCACCATAGATAATTTTCCTTCATTTTTACTCCATTTTATGGGTTTTCATCTTACCATATAGTTTTTCAAGTGTCATGGTCTCAAAGTCAGCATGCTCACGAATAGATGAAGCTTAATTTTCTAAATGGTGAGGCAAGGTTAGCATGAACTTCTTGTTGACTTCTCTCTGAGCATAATTATTAACATGTATACCCAGCTCATTCAATAATTTATTTATCCTTTCAAAAACTTGGGTTATACTTTCTCCTGGTAGAGAAATAGTAACTTCAAGAATTTTCTTAATTTTCTTCGAAAGGTTTAGGCTTCTTAAGCACACCAAGGACTCACCAAGCATCATCCATCAAGAAGAGAACCTACCTAGCTACCAAGAAAGGTATAAACCTTCATCCAAACTTTGTTTAAGCTTTAAGTTTTAAGAAGAGTAAGGATCTTGGATGTAAGTATGATTTTGATGGTTGTTTTGTTGATTTCTTGAATACTAGTTAGTTAGATGCTAAGGTTGATGTTGTGGCCTCAAGAACTTGATATTCTTGAGATGATTAAGTAGTTAAATATTGTTATAATGATTGTTGGTTGGTAATTAGTAGTTTAGAGTGAAAATGAAACATGAATCATAAACGTAACGGCAATAAAATGATCGAATCATGATATTAAGTTTTCGGCAAAGATACAGAAAATGTAAACTGTGTTTTATTAACTGTGATTACTGTTGAGTGGCATTTATGACACTTTATTATGCTCTAATAAGATTTAAATTAATGCATTTGTACTCAAGTTTGTAAGTGTTTTAACGTGTTTTCTAGTGTTTTTGCATTTCAGGCATTAATCTGTGAATTAGGTGAATTAGCATTGTTTTGGTGCTAATATGGCGTCTAGGTGGTGTTGGAATAAAGCCTCATTGAAGCTAGCTGGAAGTTGTAAGATAAAGAAAAAGAAAAGAAGTTGTTTCTGGCAGAAGCCCAGCGCGCCCGCGCTAAACAAGCGCGCGCCCGCGCCGAAGTACAGAAAGCCAGCGCACCCGCGCTGATGAAGCACGCGGTCGCGCCGTATCGGGATAATAAAATCACGATTCTATTACAATTCTATTTTCTGGACTCCTGGGTTGATTGGACTGCTATATATTGATAACTCGAGATCATTTTTTAATAAGGAGACTTACCAGAGCACAAGGAGAAGACGACAAGAGACCTATAACACAATTCAACAAAGGCAAATACGATCTAGTTTATTCTTGTGAATCTTTATTTTTAGTTGTAATCTTGGATGCTCATTTCTTGTTTTGTTGAACCTATACTCTTGTTTGTACTTGGTTTTATTGATTCGTTATAAAGACTACGTTTTATATACCATGCTTTCATCGGAATCCACGTTGATGATGAGTCCGATTATGGGCTAATCTTTATCGTGGGGTTCTAACCGATTTATTTATGGATTTCTTTTAAATTGTTTAATGCCTTAGTATGTGGTGATTGTATGATATCTTAGTACTGGTTGTGCGTATTCATCTTATGAGCGCCGCGAACTTATAAGATAGTGTGTTAATCCTTAATGAAGCGAAAGTGAAATTAAGGATTTAGAACTTGCCATGCTAGCATAGGTTCATGTATTGTCATGCATGATTCATAGGTAGTTGTAACCATCTTACTTTCCCTGTGTAATCAAGATAGATAACTTGTTCTTAAACCATTATGTTGTCAAATTCTATAGACATATAGGGTCTCAATATAATTGGTGTCTATTCAGCTTCTATCTCTTTTGTGGATGTCTGGTAGTATGGTACTCGTGCAACGAAATTTGGCATTTATCAGTTTCGTGTAATCTGATTAGTGTCATCACCATTGTATGCTAAGGTTAAGAATAATAAGGCTATTGAATGAAGTATTTAATGAAGTTAGAATCCCTTGTTTGTCATACTTATTAATTCAATCAATCTTATTCCCGTAGTTATAATTATTAGTTTAATTCTTAGTTATAAACAACCTCACTGTGTTATCGTCTTAGCATTCAATAATAACCATACATTGTTGCTCAAGTGCGTGAATTAATTAGTTAACCGATACAGTCTCTGTGGGAACGAACTAGAAAAGATTTTATACTACTTGTGAACTCGTATACTTGCGTGTATTATAAACGCGTTTTTAGCGACTAACAATTATACAGAAAGTATAATCATAGTTCTTATTGTAAGGATCATTTAGGCGCTTAAATCTCTTGATTTCGATTTACTGTTCAAAAGTTAGGTCTATTTTAGTGAAAACGATTTACGTGACAAAAACTGTCACGAATTACGGATTTTAGAAGTATAAATGATCGACTTAAGATTATTCTAAATTTATGAACATTTTAAATAGAGTATGATATAGAGTATACAAATTGCCATAAAAATTTCAAGTAAAAATATTTATTTTTAAATTTTATAAAAATGTCGGAGGCGAGTTCGCGCGGAGTAGGAATACCAAACACAACCCACTGTTAAAAACTGCTGCTTCAGGATTTTAACCCTCTGCCCAGAAAATCATTTTCAAATAATATATTTTAAATTTTGTCTAGATCATTCACGCAAAAACGGTGGGTCGATTGAGTTAACGGTTTGAGAGAAATCAACGTTTTAGTGAAAATGTTATGAATAGTAAATCTCTATAGTTGATTGAACTTTTAAAATATTTTTCACCTATTTAAATTCATATTTTCAAAGTGAAACTTTTATTATTAATAGTACAAACACTCAAAAAGCTCATTGAGGTGGTTCTGTATTAAAATATTAATTTCCGATTTATTAAAAATATAGGAGTGCGTAGCATAATAGTAAAATTCGGTAAAGTCAACCCTAGAAGACCATTTTGACCGTCCATTATGACCAGTGGTTGATAGTCATTTCGAGTAGGTCGAATATCGAAATTTGTAAATTATTACATTTATTAGTAAAATAAGTCATTAATGGGATTAGAAATACTGATTAAGATTATGATATTTGTTGATTAGAAAACTTGGAACGAGTGGAAGTCGGAAACGTATCTTGGACTTCAGGCAAGTTTTCAAGCCGTACCTTTTAAGAACTGTTGTGTTGTGATTGCTTTTAAATACTGCAATATTTGCATGATGAATATTCTACGGTGTTACAAATTGTTATATATACCGAATCATAAGATATGATGATTTTGGTATAGTAAAAATATCGGATTTGAAATGATATATTTACACCAAAAGTCGGTCGGTGTAAGTTTATAAAAACCCGGAAGTATTCCGGAGGTGTTTATATTTGAGAAATGTTAACAGTAGCGAGTAGCGTGATGTATAAGTTATAAGACTGAGAGTCGGTCAACTTTAATAAAGTATAAACCTGGGAATCATCCCGGAGATGTTTTGCACGATTAAAAGTCCGTAACTATTTTATTCCAAAGGACTCGATGTCCTCTTCCGAAATATTAATTAACTCGAATTTATTTAAAACGATTTACAAAGATCGTATTCCCTCAACTATATTTAATTACTCGATCAATGAATATTATTTCAGATATTCATTTAAACAGGAGAAGTATTCTCCAATGATTATTTTATTTTAAATTCAATTATTAATATTATTATAAATCTATTTAAATTATTAAATATAAATTAGTTGAGGAATATTATTTCAAATATTCTTTTAAACATAGAATTATTGGAGGTTTAACTATTTAATAATTATTATTAATTATTAAATATTTATTAAATGATTTAATATGATTTATAAATCATAAAACCTATTTTAAAAAAATTTCTGAGTTTCAGAAAATCATTCTAATCCTTTCGGATCATCGAAAAATGTTATCTCGACATATTTTAAATATTTTGATTATAGTGTCAAAGGAAACTCCCCTTGATTATTTATCTATTGACAACGGTCAACTCACATTATCATAATACTTCCTCCGAAAATTCTCGGAAGTATGTATATAGATATATACCTATGAACAACCAATATACTTGGGGAACAGTATAAGTTCTAGATTTATGATAGGATTCTTAAAGTACAAGGAGGGGTAGACTCCAGTACTTTATGGACTGAAGAGACTACTATTTAGTACCGCATGAGAAGGTACCATAAATACCGATGGACATGTGGACTATGCGTACCTGAGAGGGATGGACGCAAAACCATATCCTGAGAGGGATGGACACAGAAAAGGCCCGAATACGGCCAGGGTGATAACCGATAACAAAGGGAATCGTCCTTCTACATGTAGAGAATAATAATAATATTCTGCTATAAGATGATCATCGTATAATAGGGCTCCGGTGAATGTCCTATTCTTCCAATTGGAATTGAGATGCAATACCGTAGCCCAAGCCTAGGTGTTGGATTTACCATTAAGGTATTTGCAGACTAATAAGTTAGTCAAAGAATTGTTTTAAAAAGAGGCGTGTATCACCCAGAAAACTACTTTTGATTAAATACATATCCTCATATGGATTAATATAAATTCTCTACAGTCTTTTCATACTATTGATTATTATGGCTGAGCATTATTGCTCACTCTTGCTTTCTTTCAAAAGTCACAACATAACAGATTACCATTATGCCGGTGTGGGACTTAGTCACTTGCAATCGTGGGGAGAATCCCTTGCATCTTTATCTCAGGTGGACCAGAGTATTCAGATAGGTAGAAGATGTTAGTAGTAATTATTGTGACCTCATGTAGAGGTTACAAATAATTGACTGAGATCCTGTACGGTACATTTGAGTTATAACAAAAAAAGATTACATTTTGTACATCATTTCTAAGGCTATAACTTGTGTGTGTGTGAGGTAGTGAGATTGGGGTATGTTGTATTATGGAATCAATACAGGTTAGACATGATTGAAGGATGGCGTAATGACCCAGATTCCTGTCCCCGAATTTGGGGGCGTTACAGAAATGGTATCAGAGTATTAAGTTATAGTACTTAGAAACGTGAGTGTTAGAAATTTATCTAGATTGGAGATTGTGTAAGAGATCACATAGAGTTCATCACTGGACTACTAGAAGTAGTACCAACGAGTAAGTTAGGTTGAGATGTTTACTTGATATATTATACTAAGACCAATGGAATCACTAGAGATAATCAAATTGTAAGATGATAATCAAAATATTTTGATTTAAAACGCGAAGATGAGCCTCTAGCGCCTTTGAGGTAAAGACGATATTACCAACACCATATGTTTGTTTGGATAACACGAGCCTGGTTACTCGTACTTCTTTAGAGGTTGCCCATGAGAGGGCATCACATGTGAGAACCATGATGTCTAATTAATAATATACAGTTGAAGTTATTGGCCCAAGATAGTTGAAGGTATCATTTTACCAATGAGGATTTGAATACCGTATGAATAACGAATTCAGCAGAGATAGTGTCCAATATACCCTTGAGAATTTTATTTCCATTAAGGAAGATTTGAACGTAATATAAGAATTTATTGTGACACGAGTATACTACATGATATTATTAGTGTGCGTAATATGTGAGGCCATGATGGTGTAGCTCAGAGGTCAAGGACATTAAGAATGGATAACATGTTTGCAATTTTTTTGCGTATAATTACAACGAGCGGTGGTTCGATCTTAGAACCTTCTAAAGGGTTAGACCAGTGAGTCTAGAATGAAATTTTTAGTAAAATGTTGTCAGAGACTACATATATTTTTACCCGTAGACCTTTATATATTCGGTAATGTACATGCCATCGAACTTATCGACTGCATTGAGATCCCTGATAAAACTCTTTGATATGTTCCCAGGGGGAAATGGCCACTATAATCCGTGACTAATGCGTGTCGTAGGACCATATCGACTTAACAAATGCTTTCGAAATAATGTGCAACAAGATCTTCGAAATAAAACACCGCAATGACAGATATACTTGCGAAAGCCAAATTAGTAAGCAGCTTTAAAATGATGTTGAGAGAGACACTAGTTGAAACTTGGAATTGTGAAGACAAAGAGATGAGATCATCCTTAGAAGAGTAATGATAAGATTTAGGATAGTTGGTAACTTGTTTTGGTATTGACTATCGTCACGCTACTTCCTCCAAACTGTTTATCATTTGTATTGCCTTGATAAGTCACATGAGGCAATCCTTTTTATTCTCTACTTTGGACTTTTGATATGACCAACAACTTGAGTAAATTTTCTCTGAATCAGAACATGTTCAATTATTTTATTTGATCTAAGAACTTCTACTTAAAGTGTACAATTATCTTGTTAAGGCACAGACCTGTTATACCTTCTTTCAAATTATCCATGGATTTTTTTGTTAACTTCTTGATTAATCGATGAATATTCCTTAGAGAATATTAACACTTGATTTTCCTTCATACTCACACTCTTCACTCGATCTTGTATTAATTATCTATTTAAGGACATTGATCATCTGATATCCAGAAAGTCCTCGTGAACTTTTATTCAATTCGAGATGATGTTATATATTGGACAATGAAATCAAAGTAAGGATATCAATTTGATATTGGTATTCCAAATCTAATTATGTCCAAGGAATTGATGAAGTATGTATACGGTGACACTTTGGGTAGACCGTTTCATTAATAAGAAATATTTGATGAGAGGCTATCGATTGTTTCGATGCCAAGACCACTCGATTCAGAGTTATAATTACCATTCTCAGCCCAAATTTGAAAACTCTTTATTTTAAAATTGTCATCCAGGTAGCCATAAATTTCTTCAGTGGTTACGATGTTGAGATTTTTATGAACAAACTGAAATATGCTTAGTTGCATATGTTCTCATGAATGACTAGTTAATTGTCCTAACTATTCGAAATTTTAATTAATACGATGGAAATCTAGCTAATCATCCTAGCTAGTTTCTATGCGTCAAACCAATTGAGCTGGTCATTTTCTTAGCCAGTTGATAATATTGCTTGATATGGACTAGTTATTATTTTCTAGTTCTACTTCCAATAAAATTTTCTTAACATAATGTATTATATATGCAAATTTAATTGTTGATAAAAAATTTCAAATTATGATTTAATTGAGACCAAATTAGGTCACCCACCCAAACGAGGATTCATATCCAGTTTTATGAAATATTTTGTTCATAAAATGTTCTATTCTTTCGTTTATATAACGAATATCCATTTAAAATCCTAAAGTGATTGAAGAACAATATACTTCCTTATTTTTTAATCATTGGATATAATTCCTTCTTTCAAAATAACATTATTTTGAGACCTTAATGGTTAACCTTTGGTTGATGATGTTATTCGAGATTTCTTTCAATATTCGAAAAGAAAAGTATTCTTTGAATGGGGAGATTTATAAATATCATTTGTATGATGTTATTATTCAGAAATAATTATAGAATAATATTATAATATAAAATTCTAAAGACATGGAAGAATAATCCTTGTTGTATTCTTTCTTCCAATTCATATATCTTTTGAGTATTGCGACTCTTTTATTCAGAGATCATTATGTCTTAAGATATTCAATTTTGAAATCTTGTTAAGATTGTGTAAATTACATCGATACCGTGAAAATCATTCTCCAAGGCTGATTGCCTTCTGAACAAAGAGAGGTATAATTGAGAATCAATTGCTGTCATATGAAATTGAAAACTTAGTGCTATGACTGCGCCATTAAAACATATTGATGGGTAAAATCATGTAACGAGGTAATAATATGCTTAGAACATATCGTACGAATCTTTAATGTTATTGAAGAAAGAAAATATGAAAGATAGTGATGTGATTAGCGAAAGTATGCTCACACGAATTTTTTGTCAGAATGAGTACTTAATAACGACCAAGCTGGTATGAATTCAAAAAATAAGGTTTTCAAAAGTGAAGGTAAAGTTAGTAACAACCCCGTATTAGTAGTACTCGATAAAAAAAGGAGGATATTGTGTTAAGTGTAACAATATGTCTATACGACTTAAGGAATGTGACATAAGGTGTCCTAATAATGATCAAGAATAATCGCGATAAGGTTCGCACTGAAAGGGACAAAGAGTTCAACTTATGAGGAAAATTTGGATTTTTTATTATTATTATTATTTCCCAAAGTGTATATATACACTGAACACGAGGTAGAAGCTATAGTCAAATTGATCAAGGGTTATGATTGATAAATCTATTATCATCAAGGAAAGGCCAATATGGTGGCTGGCATTTAACTAGGAAATGATGGATTGAGGATGATAAATTTCAGAACAACTGATGAGAAGGATCGCACGAATGAATTTTGATGTTAAGACAATGCGATGTGAAACCTTTATTACGTAACAGGAAGAAATTAAAGATGCCCAGAAACTTAAGAGGATACAAGTCATGAACGAATATGAAAAGGGATGTCATTGAGTAGGTAAGTACTCAACAGGGTTGAAAATAAAAACGAAATGATGAGGATTAAAATTTTGGCAATTGCGACTTGTAAATGACCCGAATGGGAGTAAGAGTTTATTTTAATAAATTTTGAAGGAAGATTATCAAGAACCAAGTAATCCATCGTGCTAATTGGAGATTTTGAGTTATATGGTGAATAAGGCAACTTATTTTATTACGCAAACAATAGATCCCCACTTGACAAAACTGTTATGAACAGGGAAGAGACAATTGGTGATAGAGAGACCCTGTGACAATTGCTCCACGCAAGAACCCAAGAATTAATTTCATAACTGGATTATTTCCCAAAGTATTTGGTGAAAAAGAATGAGCAGGGGCATGACTTAGAGTTCTCAAATCGATAAGTGGAACGCGAGAACTATCCAGACCATTAGAGATACGTCTAACGGCTTGCCTTTTATTTAGGAGCGGTTAAGAGAATCGCCTATCGTTAAAAGAAAATTCGTGCAGGTATACTTAACACGCAAGCGTAAGGAAAAAAGACGTTAATATCCCTTACAAAGTACAAAGTGGAAAGATGAAGGGTGTTAATGGTAGAGCTGACCGAAGGCAAAGAAGATCGTATACGCCCTTTAGAGGCCACTGGTAGTAGTTCCCAATAAACGCGGATACGTCTAAGGTGCTAGCGAGAATAACTAATATGAGCCAGAAGGTATCATAGTACTAGAAATATTATACGGGAAATGATTGAAGAATTCTGACAGATAGCGGGAGCTGAGCGTTCCAAGATTCTAAAATGTATCAATCAATTGCGTACGAAATGGTGCTTCCTTCAAGATGGCAGCGGGACCACGATGTGTCTTACATGACTACAGGAGGAAATGGTAAATCTTACGCCAAGCGTGTGACAAAAGACGAGTGTGTAGGACTGTAACTAAAATGTCTTACATAAGCAATCGACAGAGATAATATATCTGAATGAGCAAACATTAAGGAACAGGACTTCAACGCGAGTAAGAGCACGTAAGGGGAACTCAAAAGGGGAAGAACCATTAAAATAATGAAAGATATGGTAATAGTACATGTTGTAGATTTTTTATAGGAAGAAGAACTGATCGGATGGCGTTAATTGAATTGCCGATAATAATGAGTTATCATGGAAGCATTGGAATGGCTATAAAGCTTTGTACGGAAGAAGGAATCATTTCCCTTAGCGTTGCGAAGAAGTTGGTAAGTGGAGGGTAATTGGACCCCGGTTGAAACCGACCAAAGAAAATCATTGACCTTATCAGAACCCGGCTAGTGGCAGCCTGGGATAAACAATAGAGATATGCGGACCGGCCCATAAGGACAGAGAGTACGAAGTAAGAGACCAAGTACTGTTGAAAGTGTCTCCTTGGGAGGGAGTGATGAGATTCGAAAGGAAAGAAATGTTGAGCCCAAGGTTTATCACACCGTTTGAAATTAATACTAAGAAAGTCAGCTTACGAGTTAGCACTACTCCCGAACAGTCGACAAGTTTATAACGTGTACCATGTATCGATGTTAGGGGATATAACTTTCAACGCCAGACATGTGATTGAAAATGAGCAAATAAACTTACATCCAGACTTAGTGTATATGGAACAAGATGTAGAGACTATATATCTACAGGAACGAGTATTTTGAAACATATCTGACAGATGAGTGAAAATTTTGTGAAGAGATCAAATACTACGGAGTCAATGTGAGAACTTGAGGTTGACATGCGAGAAACATATCCCCGTCATTTTCTAAACTGATTCCGAGACGGAATCCTTTTTAGGGGGAAGAATATAAGAACCCAAATTTTTGACATCGGTAAAAGACCTTTATGAATAGTAATCTTACGATTTAATAAAAACTTTTGCAACCCCACCATATACGAGTAATTAATATAGGTTTCCGAGTTAATATTATGAATATACGTGACAAATGAGTGTATATAAAAGTCGTTAGTTTTCAGAGAAAACCAATATTTCAAAATGACCCTATTTTATGAGCTATCGAGGAAAACGATAATTGTACCACGGCCAAAAATTTAAAATCGTACGAATAAAACACAAGTACAAGAGTAAAAAATATAAGGATCATGATTAAAGGATTTACACCGTGAATCACTTACGAGGATTGATTGAGATTACGAGGAAATGATTAAGTAATTACATAAGTGAATGAATAAACGAAACAAGGCCATGAAAATTCCATGCAAATATAATGCAAACTAATTAGCAACAAATTATCCAAGCTAGCTAATTAAATCAAAAGCTAGTAGAAAACAATTTTCCTTAAAATAAGGGTTCTTATATTTAATCATGATAAAGCTTGACAATTGGCGTGCAAGCTAGGCTTAGACTTGAAAAAAAAAGATTGTTCTATACACCTTAGATATATACAAAATGCATACAATATCCACGTTACTTCCAAAAGAAGCCAAGAGAAACTTCTCCCTCTCTCATTTTGCTTCCATTCGGCTTTTTTAAGAAGCTAAGGAAATGGAAATCAAAATCTCAAGCTTGGCTCATGGAACAGTTCTCAAATTAATTCCCATGCTTCCTCATCATCAAACTCAGGTAAGATAAATTGTTCATCCAATTATATTTATTTCTTCCTAGGTTAATATATTGGTAAAGATGATGATGAATAGTGACAAATAGTAACTTCAAGAATTGTTTTTGATTTTTTTGGAAATATTTAGGCTTCTTAAGCACATCAAGGACTCACCAAGCATCATCCATAAATAAGATAACCTCCCAAGCTACCAAGGAAGGTATAAACCTTCATCTAAACTTTGTTTAAGCTTTAAGTTTCAAGAAAAGTAAGGATCTTTAATGTAAGTATGGTTTTTATGGTTATTTTGTTGATTTTTTAAATATTAATTAGTTAGATGCTAAGATTGATGTTGTGACCTCAAGAACTTGATGTAATTGACATTATTAAGTATTTAGATTTTGGTATGATGGTTTTTGGTTGGTAATTAGTAGTTTAGAGTGAAAACGAAACACGGATCGTAAACGTAACGACGATAAAACGATCGAATCATGACATTAAGTTTTCTGCAAAGATACAAAAAGTGTGAACTGTGTTTTATTGAAAAATAAGACTTGATAATAATGTATCTTGTTGTAAGTATCGTTTAGGCACTTGAATCACTTGATTTCGATCTACGGTTCAAAAGTTAGGTCTGTTTTAGTGAAAACGATTTACGCGAAAAAAACTACTACGAATTACGAACTTTAGAAGTATAAATGAATGACTTAAGATTATTCTAAAATCATAAAACTTTTACAGAGAGTACGAGCTGGAGTATAAAAACTTCCATAAAAATTTCAAGTGAAAATATTTATTTTTCAATTTTATAAAAATGTCGGAGTTGAGCTTGCGCAGAGTAATAATACCAAAAACAACCCACTGTTAAAAACTGTTGCTTCGGGATTTTAACCCTCTGCCCAGAAAATTATTTTCACGTAATATGTTCTAATTTTTTTCAAGATCGTGCACGCGAAACAATGCATCGATTGAGTTAACGATTTGAGAGAAATCAAGGTTTTAGTGAAAAAATATGAATATTAAAATTTTGTAGTTGACCAAACTTCTAAAATAATTTTCACCTATTTACATTCATATTTTCATAGTGAAACGTGTATGATAAATATTAAAAACACTCAAAAAGATCATGGAGGTGGTTTCGTATTAAAATATTAATTTTTCAATTTATTAAAAATGTTAGAGTATGAGTCGCGCAATAGTAACATTCGGTAAAGTCAGCCCTAGAAGACCACTTTGACTGTCCATTCCGACCAATGGTTGATAGTTATTTCGAGTAGGTCGAATATCAAAAGTTGTTAAGTATTACATTTATTAGTAAAATAAGTCGTTAATGGGATTAGAAATACTGATTAAGATTATGATATTTGTTGATTAGAAAAATCGGAATGAGTGGAATTCAGAAACGTATCTTGGACTTCAGGCAAGTTTTCAAACCCTACCGTTTAAGAACTGTTGTGTTGTGATTGCTTTTAAATACTGCAATATATGCATGATGAATTTTCTACGGTGTTTTACAAATTTTTATATATGGTGAATCATAAGATATGATGATTTTGGTATAATAAAAATACCGGATTTGAAATTATATATTTAGACCAAGAGTCGGTCGGTGAGTTTATAAAAACCCGGAAGTATTCCGGAGGTTTTTATATATGAGAAATGTTGACGGTAGCGAGTAGCGTGATATATAAGTTATATGACTGAGAGTCGGTTAACTTTTATAAAGTATAAACTCGGGAATCATCCCGGAGATATTTTGGACGTTTAAAATTCCGTAGCTATTTTATTCCAAGGTACTCGATGTCCTCTTATGAAATTTTATTTAACTCGAATTTATTTAAAACGGTTTCCAAAGATCGTATTCCCTAAACTATATTTAATTACTCGATCAATGAATATTATTTCAAATATTCATTTAAGCAGGAGAAGTATTCTCCAATGATTATTTTATTTTAAATTCAATTATTAATATTGTTAGGTCACACAACACTGTAGAAGGGGGTTGAATACAGTGTAGAATACAACCAAATCGATTTAGAACACAAGTAACTGGAAACAGATGTATTCGATATAATAAACTCTGTTACAATGGAACTGTTCTCTCTCAGTGATGAACAAATATCACGAGAGCTACTAGCTTACAATGTATAATCTTCTCGATGATCGTAACACATATAGTGTAAACCTATGTTTGTATTTATATAGACACACAGTTACAAGATAATTTCTAATTGATATGAAATATAATTATATCTCCTAAAATATATCAATCAGATATCTTATACAATTCTTCTACTCCTCTAACTCTTTCCATGCATATCTTCGTCTGTATTAGTCTCGATCTTCTTTCCTGTAAATCAGCTTCCTTCATTAACTGTTAGTCCTCCAGTACTTAAGTTTTGATATTCATCTTCTAACCCATAATCCAGTAACTGATTCTTCACCCAAAGAATCTGTGCACAATAGCTTCCTGCAGCAATATATTCAGCTTCTGTAGTTGATGTGGAAATTGACTTCTGTTTCTTGCTAAACCAAGAAACCAATCTGCCTCCAAGAAATTGGCAGCTTCCACTAGTGCTTTTCCTGTCTATTTTGCATCCTGCAAAATCTGCATCTCAGTAACCAATTAGCTTAAATCTGATTCCCTAGGATACCACAATCCTAGATCAGCTGTACCCTTAAGGTACTTGAAAATTCTTTTCACAGGTATTAAGTGAGGTTCTCTTGGATCAGCCTGAAATCTTGCACAAAGATAGGTAGCATACATGATATTAGGTCTACTTGCAGTTAGATAGAGTAAGGAGCCAATCATACGTCTGTAGTTAGTAATATGTACTGATTTACCAGTATCCTTATCTAACTTGGTTATAGTGGCCATGGGAGTGGATGTAGTTGAACAATCTTGCATTCCAAATTTCTTCAGTAAATTTCTGGTGTACTTGGATTGACAGATAAAAGTACCTTCATCATTTTGCTTGACTTGAAGGCCCAGAAAATAGCTGAGTTCTCCCATCATACTCATTTGATATCTTGATTGCATTAGCTTTGCAAACTTCTCACAAAGTTTGGAATTTGTAGAACCAAATATGATATCATCAACATATATATGTACCAAAAGTAAGTCCTTTCTATGGTTGAGGTAGAATAAAGTCTTGTCAATTGTGCCTCTGTGAAATCCACTTTCCAGAAGGAATTGAGCTAAAGTCTCATACCATGCTCTTGGAGCTTGCTAAAGGCCATAAAGTGCTTTGTCAAGCCTGTAGACATGATTGGGAAATTTAGGATCTACAAAGCCTGGAGGTTGTTCAACATATACCTCTTCTTCCGATTCTCCATTGAGAAAATCACTTTTCGCATCCATTTGAAAGACTTTAAACTTCTTGTGAGCAACATAAGCCAAAAAGATCCTTATGGCTTCTAATCTAGCAACTGGTGCAAATGTTTCATCATAATCAATATCCTCTTGTGGATAGTAGCCTTTAGCAACCAGTCTTGCTTTATTCCTTGTAATTATGCCATCACTGTCAGTTTTATTTCTGAATACCCATTTTGTGCCTACAACAGATCTGTTCTTTGGTCTTGGCACTAGGGTCCAGACTTTATTTCTTTCAAATTCATTTAACTCTTCCTGCATTGCTTGCACCCAATCAGCATCTTGAAGAGCTTCTTCCACTTTCTTTGGTTCAGTCTGAGATAGAAAAGAATGATAGAGACATTCATTTGAAGTTGCAGTTCTAGTTCTGACACCTGCTTCAGGATCTCCAATGATTAAATCAGGTGTGTGTGCTTTAGTTTATTTCCTTGCAGATGGAAGTTGATCTCTTAAACTGGATCCTCCCCCATGATCCAGTTCAGGATGAGTCTTAAGAACAAAACATTTGCAACCAAATACATGAAAGTATTTCAGATTTGGCTTCTTTTTCTTCACCATCTCATATGGTGTTTTTCCATATGCTTGTTTATGAGTGTAGGATTTTGAGTAAAACAAGCAGTCTGTACAGCTTCAGCCCAAAAATAGGTTGGCAACTTTGCTTCATCAAGCATAGTTCGTGCAGCTTCAATCAGAGTCCTGTTCTTTCTTTCTACAACTCCATTTTGCTGTGGAGTTCCAGGTGCAGAAAAATTCTGCTTGATTCCATGCTCTTTGTAGAACTCTTCCATAATCGAATTCTTGAACTCAGTGCCATTATCACTCCTTATTATTTTAACAAAATCTTTGACCAACTTATCCAGCTGTCTGACATGATTAGTTAGAGTAAATGCAGTTTCATTCTTCTTGTGCAAGAAGTACACCCAAGTGTACCTCGTGAACTCATCCATTATAACCATAACATATTTCTTCTTTGCAATAGACATGACATTGACTGGACCAAATAGATCAACATGCAGTAGGTGATAAGGATCAAGAATTGATGACTCAGTTTTGCTCTTGAAAGAAGATTTTCTTTGTTTTTCCTTCTGACATGAATCATAAAGGCCATCAGGAGCAAATACTGTTTTTGGAAGTCCTCTCACAAGATCTTTCTTTACAAGCTCATTTATATTGTTGAAATTTAAATGAGAGAGTTTCTTGTGCCAATTCCAGCTTTATTCAATTGATGCTTTACTCAACAAACAGATAGCAGAACCATTAGTACTTGTTGAAAGTCTGGCTTCATAAATGTTACCATGCCTGTAACCTTTCAAAACCACTTTGCCTGTAGAATTACTTATAACTTCACAGTGTTCTTCAAAGAAATCCACATGATAACCTCTGTCACAGATTTGACTTATAATCAACAGATTGTGTTTAAGTCCTAAGACTAGAGCTACTGATTCAATGATGACATTCCCAAGATTGATCTTGCCATATCCCAGAGTTTTTCCAATGTTGCCATCTCCATAAGAAACTCCTGGGACAGCTTTCTCCACAAAGTCTGATAGCAGGGCTTTATTTCCAGTCATATGTCCTGAACATCCACTATCCATAACTAGGATGTTCTTCCTGTTGCCCTGCAATCACAAAGACCGCTAATGGTTAGTTTTAAGGACCCGGAATTTCTTGGATCCTTTGGCCTTATTAAGTTTGTTAACATTTGCAGCGGATTTAACATCAGAGTTTATGCTAACATTTTTCTTATCAGATTTTACAGTATCAGACTTTGCATCATACTTTACACTAGAAGGAATTAAAGCAACTTTCTTCAAAGAAGGTTTTATCTGATAATAATCATAGTACAAACTATGATATTCCTTACAAGTATAAATGGATTGCCATATACCACAATGTAAACAAGGATTTTGTAGCTTAAACCTAACAGACTGACTCTTAACTCCTGACTTAGGAGGTAAAAAGTTTATATTCTTATTCTTCCTGCAAAAAGAAGCAAGATGGTTAGAGTTTCCAAAGTTATAGCATTTCTTTCTAGGAGCATTAGGAACAGGCATATAATTGTTGCTTTTATTCACACCTTCCTTTCCATTCCTATTTTTATAGCTTTCTTTACCTTGTTCATACTGGTAATTTCTTTCAGCTTATGTTTAAGCTGCTTCTTTGTCATTAAGCCTATGTTAACTTCAGTTGGTTTATCCTGTTCTAATTTGCCAGAAGTTGACTCTACTATCACTTCTGACTCAATATCTTTCATCTTTTCAGAATCAGACTTTACAGTTTTAGCTACAAATTTACAGGATTTACCTTTGGTTTAGTAGTCTGTTTAACAATAATTGGCTTAACTTGTTCAGTTCCTTTTTCACTTTTATCGTCTTCATAGCCTAATCCCTCTTTCCAGTTTCCACTACTTAGTATATCCTGAGTTTCTCTACCAGAGTTAGTCTAAGTCCTTATAATCTCTCTCTCCTTTTCTAACTCAGTTTTTTGAGATTTATTCATTTTCAGCAATTCATCTCTAACATAAAAGGCATCATCTCTTCCTTTCTGAGTTTGATGGAACATGACTAACTCTTTTTCTAAATAATCATTCCTCCTTTTAAAAACAAGATTTTCAGAAGTTAATCTTTCACATGTTAAAGTTTGATCTCTGTAACTAATAAACATGGTTTTAAGATATAATCTCAACTCAGTAATATCATCAGTATGAAAGGCATAAGTTGTTTGAGGTACCTTTAACTCAGCAGCATCAGAACTGCTATCAGCATTTGCCATCAAGGAATAGTTCTCCTCATTTTCAGAATCTGAAGTGTTTGTCCAGCTTTTCTTCTTTGTGACAAGAGCCTTGCCTTTGTCACTCTTCCCTTTTCTGCAATCAGGAGATATGTGGCCTTTCTCACCACAGTTGTAGCATTTGACATTTGAGTAATCTCCTTTGTCAGACTTTTCTCCTTTGCCTTCAGATTTTCTGAATCCCTTCTGATCAGAACTTCTACCTTTCCTGGAAAACTTTTTTCCCCTTCTGAATTTCCTGTAGGCTATCTTTGTGATACCCTTCACCATTAGAGCACACAATTTCATCATCTCTTCATCAGCATCTACTTCAGGTAGACTTTCAGTTTCTGAATCATCATCATCAGAACTTGATGATTCTGAATCAGATTTTATGATAAGAGCCTTTCCTTTGCCTTTCTTTGAGACAACCACTTTGGGGGATTCCTCCCCAGCCTTAAGAGCAAATGTCCTTGACTTTCTCCCATGTCTCTTGCTTCTTTGATCCATCTCAAGTTCATAAGTCTTAAGCATACCATAAATTTCATCAAGAGTAGTTTCATAAAAAGCATAGTTGTCTCTTATAATAGTAGCTTTCAAATCCCAACTTTCAGGAAGAGCTAAAAGGAATTTTAGATTTGAATCTTCAATATCATATTCCTTGTCCACCAGTGATAGATCATTCAAGAGTTTGACAAACCTGTCATATAAGTCAGTTAATGACTCATCACTTTTTGAGTCAAAGTGCTCATACTCTTGAGTAAATATAGTCCTCATGTTTTTCTTGATTGCATCAGTTCCTTGACACCTTGTTTCCAAAGCATCCCATATCTCCTTTGCAGTCTTGCATTGAATTACCCTGTTTGACATGACATTATCAATGGCACTATGTAGCAAATGCCTTACCTTTGCATCATTGGCAATAGATGAGATATCTTCAGCTGTGTATTCACTTTTCTCCTTTGGTATGGTCTTTGCTGGCTGATCTGCAACTACAACAGAGAGCTTGGTTGGCTTATGCGGTCCTTCATAAATTATGTCAAGGTATTCTGGATCTGTAGCTTCCAGAAACATAGTCATCTTCACTTTCCACATGGGATACTCAGAAGGTCTCGGCATGGGAACCCTGATAGTCTCATATCGACTGTGGGTTTGACTCTTTGGATTTCTTCAGTTTTGGCGGGCTTGGTTGGATTTTCTGCTTCTTCAGACATGATTGTTTTGGATCTTTACTGTATGTGTGTTAACAGATAGCTCTAATACCAGTTATTAGGTCATACAACACTGTAGAAGGGGGTTGAATATAGTGTAGAATACAATCAAACCGATTTAGAACACAAGTAACAGGAAACAGGTGTATTCGATATAATAAACTCTGTTACAATGGAACTGTTCTCTCTCAGCGATGAACAAATATCATGAGAGCTGCTAGGTTACAATGTATGATCTTCTCGATGATCGTAAAACATATAGTGTAAACCTATGTCTGTGTTTATATAGACACACAGTTATAAGATAACTTCTAATTGATATGGAATATAATTCTATCTCCTAAAATATATCAATCAAATATCTTATACAATTCTTCTAGTCCTCTAACTCTTTCCATGCATATCTTCTTCTGTATTAGTCTCGATCTTCTCTCCTGTAAATCAGCTTCCTTCTTTAACTGTTAGTCCTCCAATACTTAAGTTCTGATATCAATCTTCTGATAATCTAAGTCCTGATATCCTTAAGTCCTGACTTCCAGTAAGTCCTGATTCCAGTAAGAACTGATATTTCCTGTTTGTTAAGATCTGAAAATTAAACATGAAACATATTAGACATGACATCTCAAATATATCCAACAAATATTATTATAAATCAATTTAAATTCTTAAACATAAATTAGTTGTGGAATATTATTCAAATATTTTTTTTAATATAGAATTATTCGAGGTTTAACTATTTAATCATTATTATTTAATTATTAAAGATTTATTAAATGATTTAATATGATTTATAAATCATAATACCTATTTTAAAATATTTTCTGAGTTTCAGAAAATCATTCTAATCCTTTCGGATCGTCGAAAATGTTATCTCGACATATTTTAAATATTTTGACTATAGTATCAAAGGAAACTCCCCCTTAATTATTTATCTGTTGACAACGGTCAACTCACATTATCATAATACTTCCTCCGAAAATTCTCGGAAGTATATATATATATCGATGTGTATCTATCAACAAGAAATATGATTGGGGAACAATATAAGTTCCAGATATATGATAGTATTCCTAAAGGACAAGCAGGGGTAGACTCCAATACTTTGTGAACTGGAGAGACTATTATTTACTACCGCATTAGAAGGTACCATAAATACTGATGAACATGTGGAGTATGCGTACCTGAGAGGGATGGACGCAAAACCATGTCCTGAGAGGAATGGACACGAAGTGTATACCTGAGAGGGATGGACACAGAAAAGGCCTGAATGTGACTAGGGTGATAACCGATAACAAAGGGAATCGTCCTTCTACATGTACAGAACAATAATAATATTCTGTTATACGACTGATCATCGTATAGTAGGGCTCCGGTGAATATCATATTCTTCCAATTGGAATTGAGATGCAATACCGTAACCCGAGCCTATGTGTTGGATTTACCATTAAGGTATTTGCAGGCTAATAAGTCAATCAAAGAATTATTTCGAAAAGAGGTGTGTGTCACCCAGAAAACTACTTTTTATTAAATACATATCCTTATACGGATTAATATAAATTCTTTATAGTCTTTTCATACTGTTGATTATTATGGTTGAGCATATTGCTCACTCTTGCTTTCTTTTAAATGTCACAATACAACATATTACCAGTATGCTGGTGTGGGACTTAGTCACTTGCAATCGTGGGGAGAATCCCTTGCAGCTTTGTCTCAGATGGACCAGAATATTCAGATGAGTATGAATTGTTAGTAGTAATTATTGTCACCTCATGTAGAGGTTACGAATAATTGATTGAGATCATGTACAATACATTTGAGTTGTAATAAAAGAAGATTACATTTTGTACATCGTTTCTAAGGCTATAACTTGTGTGTGCGTGTATGTGAGAGATTGGGGTATGTTGGATTATGAAATCAATACAAGTTATAGATGATTAAAGTATGGCGTGATGACCCAGATTCCTGACCTCGGATTTGGGAGCGTTATAGCCTTACTACTTTAGGAGATGAATAGTTAGATTGTATTACTAATCTATATTTATGGTCTCGAACCCAAATACTTTACATATAAGACAAGTAATCATGTAATAGATAAGAGCTATAAGTAAACACCCAAGAAAAAAAGGAAATGTAAAATAAAATAAAAAATATTAAATCTAGGGTAATCCTAATAAAATTCTAGACCTTACTCTAAACAATAAGATACCACTAAAAGTCACAAATCAAAGTAAATTCAAGTTAACTGGCAAGGCAGGAGGAAGCATTGCCAAAAGGCTAACCACCTTTCTAAGTCTCCAATCCAATTATAACGACTCATATTTTTGTATTACTAAAAGTGTAATTATTCAATAATTAAATAAATAAAATATGCATATTGGGTCTGTCAGCTGTGTGTTGCCTTATTATTAGCCATACGTGGGATTATTGGTGTACGAGAATTATTTATATAATTAATTGTTGAGCAGTATTGTTTTGCTTTCACTTTTAAAAGTAATTTTATTGAAAATTTATTTTCATAAATATTTGAATTGTCTCTAAAATTATTTTTATGATTTTATAATTTCAATAATTAGTTTTGGGAATTCATAAAATTTAGAAATCAATATTTTATTGATTATTTATTCCTGAATGATTTTCTGATTATATTTAAGTGTAAATTCATTATTAAATTCAGGAATGATTCAAAAATCATGAAACTCATATTTTCTTAAGTTTGGAATATTTCGAGAAGTTTAAAGTTATCCAGGGAATTTTTTAAATTAAATTCACCCGCACATTTGTTCGCTAAATCGTAAATTACGGGTATGAAGCACAATTCAAAAATGCTTTAAATATTATAGAAATTTTATTTTATTAATTTTTGAATATTTGGGAAATTTTAAAATTTATTTGGAATTATTTGTATTGGTTGTATTCGCAAATTATATCGTTAAATTTCAAATAGGGAGCCAGAAGCCGAATTGTGTAACAGGGGTACATGTCAAAAGAATTTGTATACGTGTTTAACTCCCGTGTAATTTGAGACACATGGCTTCATTTTGCACAGCCTTGTTTTTCCTTTTCATTCAACAACATCAATCTTACAATCTTTCACCTCTCTTAATCTCTCAATCTCTGCTCTCTCTCTCTCTTAAATCCCTCATCTCTCTCTCTTGTTTTCTTCCCTCTGCTTTCCCCTCCCCGATCTTCTCCTGTTCGGCATTTTCCCTGCGTTCTGGTAAGCCGGTCGCCTCCTTCTTTTTCCTGCCACCATTGTTGCATCAATCTATTATGTGTATGTATGTATACGTTATGTGTATGTATACATTTGTGATGACTGTGCTTCTTTGTCTTAGATGGCCGCCTCCTCTGTTGTTCCCGTTTCCGGTGACCCTGTCACCGTCGCCCGCAGGTATATGCGCATGTTGGTGGTGTGTGTATGGTTCAGTCGGTGTTTTGGATTGTTGATTTGTTGTGTTGCTGTGTAATTCGAAACCCCATTTTTCGGTTATTTAGATTATTTGATTGATTTTTGTAAGAAAAATTCGAATGAACATTCTGTGATTTTTGAATTATTAATTTTAATTATTCATAAATTAATCGGTGGTACCCGTAAATGGAAACTCGAGTTAGGGTGCCTCCGGGTTTTGCCACCATCAGCAATGAATTTCGATGAGCTGACGATGGACGATGAATTATTCTGAGTCCTAAAATTTTAAAATATTAAATTAGTTCATAAAATTAGTTTTCAGAAAAAAAATAATTATTTATTTTTAAAAGTCGTATCATTAATTGGATTGTGATTATGATTGTTGGATTGCGTAATTGATTTAGTTGGGATGATGACGTCGATTATGTTTCGACGGGTAGGCCGATAAACAGAGGAGATGCTGCCCGATTTTTGGGAAATTAAATTCGAAAATACGGGGGCATATCCCATGATTATCGGGATTACTAGTCGAACGTATACAACTATATAATTATTAATATTTTACGAAACATACTTGTGTGTTATGATATAATATTTTGTAAAATAGTTGACAACCCTATTTTTCGGAACGACGGGTATATGTATTTTTTGAAACTGATTATCGAACCCAATTTTAAGCATGTGGACCCTAAATATTCTGTGTATTATAATAGTACGTATAATTATGAGTGGGTTTTTGATATCGTTTGGGTAGAAGTGAATAGCGAGGATATGTCAAGCATAACTAGTCGTCTAACATTTGGTATTTCGACTATGTAGGTTCTAGTCGGAAAACCTGAGAGTTGACATCAGACTGAAGATAACCTAGTGGTCAGTCGATAAGCTCAACAAGGTTCCAATCAAAGGACCTGAGTGTTGAAGTCGGATCCAGGATAGTCTATTAGTAAGGCGATAAAGCCCGAGCGTCCAAGTCCGTCCAAGGTCAATCAGTGATAGTTGTAAAGCTCTGCAAGGCAATACCCCTGACCATACTTTTATAGTTCAGATTATATGAATGATCTGTTGTTTTATTTTTGAACAGGAACAGAAATATTTTAAGTTACGTATCCCCTGTATTTGAAAATGTTGTTTAAAATATATTTTGGGGAGAAGTAACTTCTGAAAGTACCTATCTCTAAAATGTGATTAAAATGCAAAAGAGGTTTTGAATAGTGTAATGTGATAGAATTATTTTTAACAAGAGATAGGTAAAAGTGATTTTGAAAATTGGATAAAACGAATCAGATATTGGATAACGTTGCGTAAGCGGCTAATTCGGTTGCACGCCCTCTCTTCACCGATTAGTCCAGCATAGTTAATCAGATACCTAGCTAGTCTCTCCGGATCCGGTTGATTTGTGTGAAAGCCCGGTCAGCTTTCCTGGACAAAATGTGTGATAGCCCGACCAGCTATCCTAGATAACTTATATGGAGGCCTGATCAGCCGTCCCTAGATAACATCCAGTATATGTCTGATTTTGGTTTTGTAGTTTCTGTAACTGAACAAATGGTTTTGTGGTTCCTGTGATGGAACAATGGATTTGGAAATGAAAATAGCATGCTAAAATTGGACTCTTGTATTTACACACAGCACACGACTTATGTTATTTTTTACAGAGCATGCTAGTTTTGGATATCCAGTTTATACATGTTTTACTTGTTTTATAACAGGTTCTGATTTCTGTTTTTATAACTATTTTATCATAAATTATTTTAGTTGTTATTCATATAGTGGTACTACTGAGCAATTAAGTGCTCACCCCTGCAGAATGTTTTGTATATATATTGCAGATGCCTAGGAGACCCTTCCGTTGTAGTCAGGGCAGAGTTCTAGTTCTTTCGGTACCAGGGTCCTCTGAGGTAGTTGTGTCAGACCAGATGTGGTGTATTAAGTTAGTTGTGTCAGGATGGTTTGAAATAAGTTGGTTTGTCATAGCTGTGTGACTTAAGTCATACTTAAACCTGGAAAAGATCTTCAAAAGGTGGTTGTGTTTATGTTGCATTAATAATGAATTTACGTGTATTATTTGTTTTTGTTATTATTCATGACGTCAACTCCTGACCCCGGGTTGAGACTGTCACACCAATTGTCCAGGTAAGCGTCATGTTTTCCTAGACACAAAAGCTCAAATACTCAAAGATTTGTTCTATATTAGATAATCTTCCTAGTTGAGCGTGAGATCATAAGGGCCAACGTCTACTTGATTTTATTAAAGTAGATAAATGCAAGATGAAGGAATTAGTGATTTGTGGGCCAAGTAAAGGGTGATGAAATTTATCACCTTACCTTTTACTTGGGTGGCACCCTTATGATTGATTATATGATGCAACACACAAAGAGCCAAAAAAACAAACACTTATGGATGTACTATACTTCGTGCATTACTCTAAACTGTATGTACCTCTTTCCTGCAGCAATCACCACAGTTTTATAAGATGGAAAAAAAATCTAGATGATGTGATCCTATGTGAGAGAATGAATAATGCAACAAATTGGTTTTTAATAATTAACTAACTAATATGTTTTTTGAATATTTATTTTTTTTATATTTTTCAATAATTAAAGTGAGAACAAAATAGAGAGTGGTGATACGAAATACCGAAAAACATTTTCAAAAATTTCAAAAGAGAGAGCGAGGCCTTCTAGCGATCTTCTTGCCCGAGCTTTTTTCCGCTTCACTATTTCCTAAAAAAGATAAAGATAAAACAAAAAACTATTCCGAAGAATTAAATATCAAGGAGTGAAAATTACCAGTAGTCCCTGGCAGTGGCGCCAAAAACTTGATGTGTAAAATAATTGTAAGTGCACAATGGTTATTTGTAGCAAATACAGGTCGATCCACAAAGACTACGAATTTTCAGATCCCTAACAATTTTAATCAGGTGAACTAGACAAAAATATTTTGGAGGAGTTTTAATATACCTAATTAGCAAATGGATCAAATAGATTAATTCTCTTTTCTTCACAAATAAATTTCAATTAACGAGACAAACATATACTACAAAACTTGTTATCTAACAATAACCTATCAAAACTTCAAGGAGTAAGCATATACTATGAAAAATAAATACGGTAACAAAAATATATCCAAATCATTTTCTCAATTAAATAATTAAGTACCAAGAAAAATTAAGAGAAATAATTAATCGAAATAATGAAATACTGAAAATATTTAAATTAATTTTATCTTCATCACATACAAGAGAGTTAACTACACGAATTTATAAAACAAACAAGATAAATATAGTTATCGTAAAAACCGAACATGAGTAGTTGAATTAAACTAAAATATTGTATAATATAATACGGCCACGAAATCACTTAAAATCCTAAGTTATTAATCTATAATTCTATATACTACTAACCTGAATGGCAACAAACAATTAATATTAAATTAATTAAACTAGCGCATGATACTAGGTAACATAAAACAACAGATTAACAAGCATAATGGACCACCCTCTTCCTCTCCTTTGCAAGATGGGTGCAACTAACTAGAATTGTGCTCTTTTTTATACAAGCATACTGGTCTGCACACTTCATTTTTCCAGGAGAAGCACAAAGTGATTCAAAAAAATGTTCACTAGATTTTTGTGGAAGGAAGACTTAGAAAAAACTGGTGGAGCCAAAGTCAAATGCGAAAAAAATCTGTCTTCCACATCAAGAAGGTTGTCTCAACCTTAAATAATCCAAAGAATGGAACCAAGCCCTCATTTTACTTCTTCTCTGTAAGGTGCTGGGTAAATCAAATTCTCTGTGGGCCACCTTGATTCATAGCACTGCTCTCAAAAGGTCCATTTTTTGGATGATGCCTAAGCCATTAAACTGTTCATCGATCTGGAGAAAAATTTTAAAACTCAGGGTAGTTGCAGCTCGGTACGTTGATTACAAAATAGGAAATGGTCAACAAACCTCTCTGTGTTTTGGTCCTTGGTGGCAGAAAAACTGCTTAGCAAAAAACAGGAAGGATCTGATCATCTTTCAATCTGGGTTGTCTCACACAGCTCACGTAGAAATTTTTCTTAACATTGGTATATGGGTCTTAACTTCTTCTAGTCTCAGAATTCACCACATTGATCCGGCCTTGGAGAACTGGTTATGTAATCTTTACTCTCCTCCCTTCAACTTGAACACTAATGACTCCATTACTTGGCATGACATTAACATTGATAAAATTAAAGCATGGCATATCTGGGATACGGCAAGATTCAGATTACCAGAAGTCCCCTGGCATAATTTGGTTTGGCACAAGCTTAAGGTTGTAAGATATGCCCACCACCAGTGGTTAGTTTGCCTTGGCAGACTCCCAACCTTACACGGTTTGGCCACCTTTGGGCTCACTGTTTACTTTGTGCTGGAGGCATATAAACTAATGATCACCTGTTTAACAATTGTTACTATAACAAGTTCATATTACTATATTTATCATCTAGGCTTCATCTACCATTCCCATGTAACTCTTTTCTATAAACTCTAATCTTTGGGGAGATATAAGTTCTACAGCTCACAAATCTCTAGCTTTATTGGCTATTCAAGTCTCCTGTTATCATCTATGGAGAGAAAGGAATGCCAGGAATCATGTCAAAGGTAGTCTTGGCCCCTGGGAAGCTTCTAAATGGTATTTTGGATGATATTATAGCTCGACCTACTAGCTCTCTCTGGATGAACAATTGAGATTACAGTAGAGCTTATTTTGATTGGTTGAACTGGCTTGTTTAGTTGTTAATGTTTGGTCTGCCCTTTTTTGCTTTCTGATTACAATCTGGGCTTTTTAGATTATCTTCAGAAAGACCTCTATATGGCCTGTCACATAGCTCGGGTTAACCCCTGTATATTCTTGTCCATATATATTTATCAGCTTATAAAAAAAACAAATTAACAAATCGAACGAACTTGGCAATTACGAGCAGGTGAAAACGAACTAATATATTAATGAAATAACTACAAGTAAGAATGAATAAATTCAAGTATAACGAGAGCTAAAAAGTTAACAGAATCCTAGGTGTCCAAATACAAGAGGAGCCCGTATTTAGAGGAAAAATATGATGAATTTGGGTCTTTGATTACAAATCGGGTTCTAAAATTTTTTTCTTCTCCAACAATTATTCAAATTTTACTCCAATTCCTTTGAATTCAAGAATGATCCACCTCCTTCCTTATTTATACCTTTTCGAACTCAAATTTGGATTTCATTATTTTTCCTACAAAACAAAGTAACTTAATTTATTTATTAACCAGATTATGAAAATGGACATAAAATAGGTATTAAAAAATGCTAAGTTACGGACCTATCACGATTATCAAATAGTAAGAAGTGACCTGGGCTCTAAAAACGTGTTCCCCAAGGGCGTGCCCCGGCGCTATTTGGCCACAAGGGGTGGCCGCTTTGCGACACAGAATGAATAACAATAAGAAGTTTGCAAGGAAGGTTGTTCCTACAACTTAGCGAAAGAAGAATTGAACATAAGATTAAACAAATAATGGAAAGGAGCCTCCGGAGAGGCTCTCCGCCCCTAGGGCGCGCCCTAACGGCCAAGAGAAGTCTTCGGAGTGCCTCCAACCATGAGGGTTCAAAAGAGGCCTCCGGGAGCCCACATTCCCTCGAAGTATTTGTAATCTTGCGAGTTGTCCTTATAGGGGAATGTTTTCTAGAATTAGTGTGTGGTTTGGGATCCTCGTCTCTGCATTCAATTGGTTGTCCTTGTTGGGAGACTTTGGGATTATCTCGCATTTTATACTTGTGCGCTTGGGATCGCTGATTTTGTAGTCTGGTGGGTTATCCTTAACGGGGGGCGAGGATGTGCTTGAGCATTTGCGATAAGTCATGGTTATACCTAAGATTACGATCGATGAAGATAGCAGTAGCGGAGATGATATTCACCGGCCGGAGAGTTTTCTTATCCTTGAAGTTTCGAAATCGTAATCGATCCTTGGGCCTTTGTGACTAGGTCGCATCATTGTGCACTCCTAAAGTAAATACATGTTTGAGTTGTAATAGCAAGTTTATTCGTCAACTCCTATTAGGTCTCGGAGTGAGAAGCCAAGTCTATATTGATTTTTTATTCTCGAATAACTACGTTTGACTTACTCCTCCATAAGGAGGTCTATATAAGGAGGTAAGTAGGCACGTTGTTAACCAAATTCCTCCATTAACACTAATCCCTTATTATAAAGTTCTTTAAATTTTTTGTTTCATCTGATCTTCCGTTGTCAGGGGAAGTCTAATGTCAAACTAGATAGTCATGAAAATCCACTTTTCTCCTCTAAATACAAAAATTATTGTCACACTAAAATACTATATATATATGGTATATTTAAATTGATTTCGAACCTATGATCGTTGATAATTTGTTATATATTAAAGTAAATTATGTTTTTAGAAACAATATAATATAATGGTCGAAGCCGAATGCCACGTTCAAATTAGAAATTACTAACACTGCAATTAATATAGGATCTACATTATACTAAAACAAAGTACAGTTTACATCATCATATATTATGTGTCAAGCTCTCCTTTAAGAGCATATATCCCCATGTGTCCAGTTCTCATCAATTTGGCTCATGTCATCTTCCACTGACAATCCCCTCCTCATTTAATTTACTTTCAACCTCTCTCTTTCATTTATTACCTCCACTAATTTTCTCTCTCACCCAATTCTCATTTCTCTCTTACCTATTTCTCATTCTCTTTCTTTCTCATTCTTATATTCTTAAATTAATAATTTTTAATAGTTTTATTTTGTTCACTAATTTTAACTTATTCAAAATTAATTTTATTTTACACCAATATTCATTATTGTATTTTAATATTTAAAAAAAAGTTGATAATCAATATTTGTAGTTTGGGTAATATTATTTTTTAAGTTATTTAAAAATAATATTTTAAAAATTAAGTATAATATAACCGGGTATCGGCCCGGGAACTAATCTAGTTAGTAGGTATAAATTTAAACAATTTATAGTAGTTGTTCATACCCAAAAATGTGGCTGAGAAAAGACAACATTTTAAGATGAAAAGATACTGCTGTAAGCACAATTAGTTAAGGTTCCCAGTAGTTTTAATGAGTTGGTTATATGCATACACTAGTGTACAAACAAAGATGATTGATGACTGTGGTTTCAATTCCTTATAAAAAAATTACAGTTGCTTTTTACAAAAAGTACAAAAAAAAGTGCAAATATAAACTTTCAAGTTTCAAATCTAAATCTTTATATAGAAAAAGACTCAAAAGTAAAGAGTAGATGGGACTCCTATTAAATATAATAGATCGACCAAAGTTGTGATTTTAATGGGCAATTTAAATGAGATAATAAATTAGACAAGGATTTATTGCAACTACTCTTTTTGGGTAACGAATAGGTGGGGGGTTCTTGTACTAGAACATAATAATGATAATATAAGGAATGGACGAGATGCCCTGAAAATGATCAGCTCTCTCCCTCCACTAGCTAGCTTTCCCGTATTACCCCCACAACATGTATCATCTTTCGGGCTACTTCACTTTTTAGGATTCCATTATTAATTATTCATTTTTTACCAAAAAAAAATATTAAAAATATTGAAACCTAATAAAACAAAAATTCAGGACGCATAATTCAGATATGAATTTACAGATATATGTATCCATATCTTAAATTGTCGAATTAAAATATAAATAAAATCCGTTTTATTTCAAATACTGATAATATCCTCTTAATCTCCGATATGAATACAGATATTTCATACGGATATCATATTTTTTTGGGTTTCTTGTACTAGAACAGAATAATGATAATATAAGGAATGGACGGGATGCCCTGAAAATGATCAGCTTTCTCCCTCCACCAGCTAGCTTCCTCGTATTACCCCCACAACATCTGTCATCTTTCGTCACAAATTGGCGGTGGTGACAAACATAAATATCTAACTATAAGGAAATAGTACAAAGATAGAATAGGAAAAGGTTGCAGAAAGGAAGAAATAAAGCAAACAGATATTCTTTTCATGCCTCCTCTCACCAACAAACATCAGTAATATACTGGTGGCTATAGACATGTTACTAACTGACAGATGGCAACTAATTTACTGGAACAACTGGTTGCTAATAAAATAAAATATAAGTCTAAACGATAGCGTATGACTCCAAATATTATGGCTAGATAAACGACATCTTTTCTTCAATTTAAACTACACTCCCGCCAATTCCTTAGCCCTAATTACACTTGTTTTTCCCCAATGTGTGACAATTGCCCTCCGTTTGAGACGATCCTTGTCCCCAAGGATTAAAGTTTGGAAACTTAGTTGTCAGCACCTCCCAGAGTTCCCATGTAGCACTCTCAGGAGTTCCATTCTTCCACTGCACAAGCACCATTGTGGTAGGTCGGTTGCCCTTCTTGATGAGTCTCCTTTCCAAAACCAGTTCAGGAATCATCACCATGCCATTCTCCTCCGTAACTTCAGGTAAATCTGTCTAAACCACTTTTTCTCTTCCTATTTTGTTCTTGAGCTGAGATACGTGAAAAGTATAATGTATCTTTGCTCCTACTGGTAATTGTAGTTGATAAGCCACTTTACCCACCTTTTTAATCACCTTGTATGGGCCAAAGAATTTAGCAGATAGCTTATGATTGTCCCTGGTTTGAACCGAATTTTGTCGATAGGGTTGAAGCTTGAGAAAAACCTCATCTCCTTTTTTAAATTCTCTGTCAGTTCTCTTCTTGTTGGTGTACCAGACCATTCTCTCTTGTGCCTTCTGCAAGTTTCTCTTAAGCAGCTTCTGCACTTCATATCTTTCTCTTAAGAATTCATCCACAATAGGTACCTTAGTTGGAGGGAATTGGTAATTAATGATTGGCGGGGACTGATGATACATAGCTTTATAGGGACACATACCAATTGCTGAGTGAAAGGTGGTATTATACCACCACTCAGCCATTGATATCCATTTTGACCACTGCTTGGGCTTCATTCCAGTAACACACCTTAAATACATCTCGATACATTAATTGACACGTTCAGTCTGCCCATCCATTTGGGGGTGATAGGCTATGCTCAATTTGAGTTGCGTTCCCATAGATTTAAAGAGTTCCTTCGAAAAAGTGCTAACAAAAATAGTGTCCCTGTCGGATATTATTGCATTTGGTATACCATGAAGTTTCACCACATTATCCAACACCGCTTGAGCCATGGTTTGAGCAGAATAGGGGTGAGACAATGTGACTAGGTGACAGTATTTAGTCAACTTGTCGATAATAACAAGAATAGTATCTTTACCAAATGACTTTGGCAACCCTATAGAAAATGGAAAGTTTGAGGCAAATTTTATATATGTTTTTGATATTATTTCCGGAAGCTAACACTTGGAGGTTGTTCCTTGACATGAGGACTTAAACTTTCATATTTGCATCTAAGACATTTTCTTAGTGGAATACATGAATATATTTAGACAAGGTTGCTTGTTTGAAATGGGTTATGGGGATTTTGTCCCACATTGATATCGTAAAAGAAAGATATTGAGTTTATATAGCATCTTGTGTTAGTGTTGTTTACAACTACTAGCATAAGTGGAATGCTTGTGTAGCCTAGTGCTAGTGGGAACTCTTATATTTTTCTTTTCTAATATAGGTTTAATTATTTATATTGATTATTTAATTATTAATATTAAATTTATTGAGTAAGGATTATTTTAAATATACTCTGAATTTATTTTATAATATTAATATTAATTAATCAGGACTTGAGATACCACATCGAGTAAAATAGAAGAAGAGCAACTTGAGATGCCTATATATTGGAAGGTATACTTGATATAAATATAACATAAGTCTCGGTTCCTACCTCACAAAGATATATGAGTTGCATAGGTTTTTTATGGGCAAACTGAGGTGCGAGCCATCGTTGATCATTGCCGGTTCTGTGGTCAGATTGACCTGTTGTTGTTTTATCCTGGAAGCGATATTGCTGCATTTCATCACAGCTTAAGTGGGGGGAAATAATCTCTTCAAAACCAGTCAAGCCCTCTTGAAGGGTTTGGCGACTCAGCTATTGTGTTCTTTTTCTTATCAGAATATGGAAAGCGATAAGAGATAAGTGTTCTTTACTTTCTTTGTCAATTAAAGTCTTTATAGTTTATTATTTCCTTCGTGTTTTGTTTCATTAGTTGATTATTTGGTTATTTTCCTTGTTCTTGTTATTATATATGTAACTGCCCATTGTTGCTGTGTAGTTAGAATTATACCCAACAATCTTGAAGAGATTATAGTTATATATATAGTTAATTAGCAAGGTGATTAACGAAACTAGTGATGTTCCTAGTACTGTTGAGGCGGGTTCTGGTTCTGGTGGTACTGCATCCATTGATTGGACCATGTATCGTTTTCCCCGTCCAATTGATTTATCGGGTAGGCCTAATAAATTCAGTGGTGGAGCTTCTTTTCTCATTGGCAGGAAAAGATGAAGCTCTGGTTAATGGATTAAGGGTCTTTGGCCAGTGGTGCAGTATGATCCTCCTGTGTTGTATCAAGTGAAGACTGAATATGTTAAGGCTTATATGCTTTTTGGGCTGAGAAGGATGGGGTGGCTAGGGAAGTCATTTTGGCAGCCTTGGTGAACACCTTGTTCGATATTTATTCATCAGATGCCCATACTACTAAGGTCTTATGGGATAAGCTGCATCAAACCCATAATACTAATTCTCAAGGACTTGAGAAGTATTCTGTGGCTAGGTTTCTTGATTTCAAGCTGGTGGATGGAAAATCCATGACTGAACCGGTTCCTGAGTTTGAGATGTTAGTTCATGCTTTGGGTGAGTCCGGTATGGTCTAGCCTGAGAAGTTTCGAGTGATGTCCGTGACTGAAAAGCTCCCCAAGTCTTAGGAGGAGTTTGCTCTTTCCCTGAAAAAACAGAAAGGAGAGATCACTTGGACTAACTTGATGTTGGACATCTCTGTGCAGGAGCAGCACAAATCCAAACAAGGACATGTGATGCCTGCGAAATATGAGACCTCGAAGGTGAATGTAGTGACTGTAGGATAAAAAAGAAAGGTTGTCACTAAGAAGGCTAGCACTAAACCTGACAAGAACAAGGCTAAAAAACCAAAAGTGAACAAACCATGTTGGTCTTGTGGATAGGTTGGTCATTGGAGCAAGGACTGTCCAAGTAAGAAAGCTAAGAAAGATGGAGTGGTAGCTCAAGTAAATACTATGCTTGGACTTGGAACCACGAGTGGGCCAGTAGCTAACATGGTCATTGGTGAGGTTGTTGCCTCTGGAATCGATGACGGGTACGTTACTTACAACGCTGTACTACTTTCGTCTTATCTATCACATGAGTGGTTGATTGATACTGGAGTTAATGTACATATTTGTGCTGATGTTAGCTTGTTTGTATCTTATCAACAGAGTCATGGAATGACAGTGATGATGGGGAATGCTAGTGCTGCACAAGTGCTTGGAATTTGAAACGTGGACCTGAAGTTTGCTTTTGGGCGGATTATATCTCTCACTAGAGTGCATCATGTTCCATTTATTCGTAGAAATATTATAAGTGGAAGTTGTTTCATTAAAAACGGTTTTGAACTTTCTTTGAAGTGTTTTAAAGTAATTACTCATACTGGTACATTCTTTGGCAAGGGTTACTTGTCTGATGGTTTGGTTTCAAATATTAGACCCGTTTTGGGTGGTTTTATTAATGATAGTGTTGCTCCTTCTGTTAATTGTGTAGAATCATCGGATTTATGGCATTTACGACTTGGTCATTTAAATTTTGGTGCTCTAAAGAATATGATAAATTTAGAGTTGATTCCAAAGTACGCCATAAAAAATCTAAATGTCAAGTGTGTGTAACTGCTAAACAAACAAGGAAACCTTTTCATAATGTTGTTAGGGATTCAGACTTGTTAGATTTAGTGCACTCAGACATATGTGAATTTGGTGGTGTGTTGACTAAGGATCACTGTAGATATTTCATTATCTTTATAGATGATTGTAGTAGATATTGTTAAGTTTATTTCCTTAAACATAAGGATGAAGCACTAGATAAATTCATTATGTATAAAAATGAAGTTGAAACACAAACTGGCAAAGTACTTAAACGTTTGAGATCTGAGAGAGGTGGTGAGTATACGAGTACCTTGTTTAATGAATTTTGCGCAAGCAATGGAATAGTTCATGAGGTTACTCCACCATACACACCTGAGTCTAATGAGGTGGCAGAGCGAAAGAACAGAACCTTTAAAAAATAATTAACAGTATGCTGATTAATTCTAGGTTGCCTAAGTACATGTGGGGAGAGGCTCTGAATACGGCTTGCCATATTCTGAATAGAGTCCCTCTGAAACATATGGACAAGACACCATATGAATTATAGAGAAATCGTAGGACAAGTTTGAGTTATCTTCGTGTGTGGGGGTGCCTTGCTAAGGTGCTTGTCCCTGAACACAAGAGAAAAAAAATGGGTCTGAAAACCGTTGATTGTATCTTTCTGGGCTATCTTGAAACCACAACTGCTATGAGATTTTTAGTATTAAAATCTGACATGGATGGTATTGTGGCAAATACTATAGTTTAATTTCGTGATGCAACTTTCTTTGAGGAAGTATTCCCTATGAATACTGGTATACCTTTGGGTAGTTCGGAGGAAGATCGCACTCACACATCGAGTTATATTCCTGATCATGTGGAAAAGATGACAAATGTGGGGATGGATCCTAGTAGTAGCTCTAATCCTAACGAAGTAGAGGAACCTAGAAGGAGTAAGCATGCAAAGGTAGTCAAGGACTTTGGAAGTGACTTTATCACTTACAATGTCGAGGATGAGCCTTTAACTTTCCATCAAGCCATGGATTCTTCGGAATCAAGGCATTGGAAAGGTACCGTAAAGAGTGAAATTGACTCAATTGTTGCAAATGGAACATGGGAGTTGGTTGATCTCCCTCATGGGTGTTCTACTATTGGATGTAAATGGATCTTCAAGAGGAAGCTAAACCCTGATGGCTAAATAGATAAGTACAAGGCTAGGCGGCTAAATAGATAAGTACAAGGCTAGGCTAGTTGCTGAGGGCTTTAGGAAAAGGGAAGGCATTGATTATTTTGATACATATTCTTCAGTTGCCTAAATGACAACAATCAGATTGCTTATTGCATTGGCTTCCGTACATGGTCTTATCATCCATCAGAAGGATGTAAAGACAACTTTTCTTCATGGTGACCTTGAAGAAGAGATTTATATGGATCAACCTGAGGGATTTGTTGCTTTTGGTAATAAGAGGAAAGTATGTAAACTAGTCAAGTCCATCTATGGCCTTAAACAAGAACTTATAGACTGGCATAAAAAATTTGATGAAACTGTTTCAGACTTTGAGTTTTTAGTTAATAAGAGTGACAAGTGTGTCTACTATAAGGTTAGAGGTAATGATTGTGTGATTCTGTGCTTGTATATAAATGATATCTTGGTTTTTGGAACCAATATTGAGATTATTAACAAGACAAGGAGTTTCTTGAAGAGGCACTTTGAGATGAAGGATATAGGTTGTAACACCCCCAAATCCGGGGTCGGGGATTCGGGTTGTCACGAGTTTCATTTCCTTTATCAATACTTAATCTTAACAGTCAACCAACTACTGAGTACTGTGACCCCACAATATACACACACACACACCACAAGTTATAGTCTCAGAGATGAATATCAAAAATAACACAAGTCATTTTATTCCACAATTATAAACCGTTACACCTTAAAAGGGTTTCTGAATAAATTTACATTTCTTTGTCATTATTACAATTCATAAAGATACATAAGTCTGGTACATCAAAAGTTGAAAGCCTAGCCTATTGGTAGTTCATACCTCAGCTATAGCGACATCAACGCCTATAGGAAACTGCGGAACGTTTCCTATCCGCTCGCAAATTGGGAGTTTGGTCCTGTTCATCTTGTATGTCTGTTGTTGTGTGATGAAAGAAGAAAGCAAGGGTGAGCAACAAGCCCACCGAAATAATATGTATAATAATTAACAATATATGAGCATTCTCATAGTACTCATGAAAGTCTTGGTCAAGAAGAAATGAACCAAGTTGATATCTTAACGCGACCAAGTCGCAAAATATTCAGTATATATATACCTATATACTTTTCATAATCTTTGAAATCCTCTACATGTATAATATACATAGAGTTCCAGTTTATAAATGTATAAAAATATCGTTGCAAGGTGATCTCATATATCTAACCTTGTCTCAACGTTTTTCTGAAAATCTTTGACATGCACAAGATAATCATTTACTAGATATAAGTTTAAAAGATGAAGTTACAAGATACTCCAATATACTTATATCTTTTCCGAATACTACTTGAACTACCACCGTTCAATGTATAAATAGTTCATCCCATAGATTAAGCTACAAGACAAAACTTGTATAGAATCAATCTTTGAAATATCATCAAAATGAAATGAAGTTACGAGATACTTCATTTGATAAAAATATCATTTTGAAAACTCGACCCTGCCAACACTCAACAATCGCCCAGCCGTAGTCTTTCTATCGAAGTGCTCTGGGTAGTGTTACAGAAATATCCAATTGGATGATGAACTCATTACGGGAGTTTGCCGCGCCAGGAAGACCACTCACGATGATCAGTCGCAGTAGTGCAACCCCACCATTTTCTACATGTAGAGGAGAAGCTGTCGGATTTACTTGTCAACCGAACACTGGACTCCTAAGAAATGGACCGTCTTAACGGAACTTCCAGGCCATTTGGGCCAATATAATAAGGCTGGGCCGGCGCCACTCGACCACTTACGCCACTCCTAGTTCAGATGAAATCCATGACTCTGAAACGTAAAGCTTGTCCCTCCTTTCCCCAAGTAGAAACTTGTTGATACGGCTCCACCAAGAAGTCGTATCTAGTTGGGTAAGTAATCAAAAACTCTTTTATTAAAACAACAACCTTGTTGCGAATTTAAAATACACCACAGAGCCGGATCCCTCAGGTTTTGAGCGAGTATTTAAATCCCCTTCGAAAGGAAGATCTTAAATATAAAAAAAAATGAGTATTGGGATCCGCCCTAACCTTGAAAATCATTTTGAAGACTCGAAAACATTTTTAAGAATGTTTGGAGTAATGCTGATTTAGTAAAATAAATCAGTCCCGTTATATTAGAAAATATCTGAATATTATTATTTAAATAATATTCCCATAAGGGTGATCCTTTTAAATATAATCGAGGTAGGAGTTTTAAAACTCATAATTGAAATGAATATTAAATAACTAAAGATATACTTATACGAAAGTAGGATCTTTATTTGAATAATCAAAAGTGAGTTTGATTATCGACACATTATTCTTTAATAAAATAAAGAATAATAATTATTAAATAATCGGAGTTATAAGTCCTCGAATGAATATTCAAATAATAATATTCATTAAATAAAATAAACGGAGTCATATGTCCTCGAATGAATATTCAAAATAATATTCATTAATAAAATAGACGGAGTCATAAGCCCTCGAATGAATATTCAAAATAATATTTATTAATAAAATAAAGTTATCGAATAAACCTTATTCGATTCATAGTTTTGAAAACTATATCTATATATATATATATAAATATATATATAATATACTCGGGAACATCGACTCCCGGTTTTAGAAAATGTTCACCTTTGGGTCCCCTATACTAAGGGTATACGCAACTACTGCTTATCTCTAGCATAGGTATTATGCAACTTATAAGCAATTGAATCAACAATATATATCAAGATTACGAAACAGACATGCATATATACCATATCACATGCTCCAATATATCGCAAGATTTGCTAATTAACCACCATGCATCTATCACAAGATAATGCATATACATATGTATACATCACAACAAGAGTATAACGGGTAGAAAACTTGCCTGAGTGTTCCCGGATAGACTTAAGCTTAGAGTGGGTCCGATAACCTATGAACAACAACATAAGTCGGAATTAAACCCCGGTCGCTTAAGAAACTAGACTTTAACCAATTGAACCCTAACGTTCGCTTATGGTCACTCCTACGCTTAAAGAATCACATAAGTCATTCGAGTACCCTCGGATCCACCATTTTTAATAAATTAACCATTAAGAATTTTAAGGCGATTCTTTTGCGAGTACTCTACTAACTGCCTAATCCACTTTACATAATTGTTTCATACTCCAATTAGTCATTTAAGGGCCTTAACCAAGGTCTCAAAGTAAAGTGAGGGGTAAAGGTTCGTTCGTGAAACGCCGTTACTTAAAACGGTCGTTTCTCCTAAACCGTAAATCGGATCTAAGCGAACCACATACCAAAACGAAGCTTACGACATGATCTAGCTAAACATGGCATATTTAAAGATTGGTCAGTGAGTTATCTGGTCCGAGATTCATGTACAACAGTCTAAGGAAAACGGGCATTACGACGCCTATATTTATGAGTTTTCCAAGTTTCTCACTACAACAAAACCTCACCAAACAACCCACAATTATTAACACATCAAAACCCCAACTACATAATACTATACCAGTCCTTATTCTCCAGATTCTTCATCTCAACCAACCACAATCAAGTTCTATTAACTATAACAAGATTCATTCACCAAATCACTCCAATTTCAAATCAAACTACTAATAATCAAAGATCATGCTTCTCATTTTGAAAATCAACCATCAAACTCACTAATAGTAAAATTAAAGGCTATGGTTTGAAGTTTATACCTTCCTTGGTAGGTGTTAATTTTCTAGGAATCCTTAGGGAGCCTCCTACAAGCTTGATCTTTCCAAAGAAATCAAGAACACAAAGTTAGGCTTTAAAATTTCTAAAAATACAATTGAAAGAACTGTAAAAATGAGGGTCTTACCATGCTTTTTTGGACGATACTTGTGAACAAGAGTTGTAGGCCATCTCAATACCTTTCCAACGAGCTATAGAACACAACATTTGAGTGAGTATTGAAGGAGATATGATAATTTCAAGTTGCTGGGTTTGTTTTGGCCGAGAGCTTCTCTTCATGGGAGCAAAGTCAAATTTTTAATTTTTGTGTTATGATATTTTGCTTGGTTGATTTCCTTTTTGGCTTGGCAAATTTTGATCTTTTACCATGGTAAAGAATGAATGGTTCACAATCAACCAACTAATCCCTCCTTTTTTTGTCATGCTTAAGTCATTCCCTTATGTCATCATCCCACACTTGTCCTCTTCTTGTTGGTGAGATGACATCCCCCTCCACTAACTCTTTGATTAACTCCTAATCACTTGGCTAATGGCCGCTGATCTGTTATACGGTTCGCTTAACTTTCGTTCTCGTTTATTGTTTGAGGGATCATACCCGGGATTTTATTACTTGGGTTCCCTTAACCTTTCTCAATACATTAAATTCCTTTTTATGATCCTCTCTTATAATCCTTGAATTTAAATCCTTTTTATCCTGTTATCTTATACTCAATTATTTCTGTATCTGATGGATTTTTGGGAAAAATCAAAGTGTTCGGATTTGGATTCTGACGATCTTTACATACACTTATATACCACATAGAGTATTAATAATATCCCAGAAGATCAATAAAAGAACCCCTACATAGTGTGGCATGAAAAGTTTTCTTATTCAGCATAATCAGCAAAACACTATTCATAAAGGTTTCAAAAATTCAAAAAATTGGGGTTATTGCATGGGTGAGGCTAGTGTGATTCTTGGGATCAAGTTGACTCAGTCAACTGATGGAATAACTTTGTCACAGTCTCATTATATAGAAAAATCTATACTTGAGAAGTACGGTTATTCAAATTGTAAAATCGCTGGTATACCATATGATTCAAAAGTTATCTTAGTCAAGAATAGTTCAGGAGTTCCTGTGTCTTAGTTAAGGTATTCTCAGATTATTGGGAGTTTGCAATATTTTGCTAATGTGACTAGGCCAAATATTTATGTCCAAACAAGACTCATTGGGAGGCACTGGATAGAGTTCTTAAATATCTCAAGAGAACTCTTTCCTTTGGCTTGCATTACCGGAGATTTCCGGGGGTACTGGAGGGGTACAGTGATGTAAGTTGGATAGCTAAGAAATCTGGTTCCAATGGAGTGACTGGATATGTGTTTACCCTTGCGGGTGGAGTAGTGTCCTGGAAGTCTTCTAGACAGACTTTAATTACTCGGTCTACTTTTGAGGCTGAGTTGTGTGCACTTGATGCTACGGGGACGGAGGCTAAATGGTTACATGGACTCATGAGTATGTTACATGTAGTAAGCATGCCGCTTCCTTCCATTTCTATTCATTGTGATAGTCGTACAACTATCGACAAGATTAAAAGTGTGAATTATAATGCTAAAAAAAAGACACATCCAAGTTAGAATGAAGTATATAAGGGGTCTTGTGTCTGATAGGATTATTGCTATGGAGTTCATAGGAACTCGGGATAATGTAGCTGATTTGCTGACTAAGGGGCTTGAGCATGATGTAGTCCTTAAGTCGAGTTTGGGGATGGGACTGGTAACCCATCATAATTCATCAACAACGAGAACCCAATACACCTGAGGGGAGATTCCTCGAAGTGTATTCAATGTGGTAATAACAAGTTGTAAGGATGAATTAGTAGTACCTCTACCATATACATTTAGATACTTATGTATATGAGTCTATCCCCTATAAACCTTAAGAGGTACTTGAACTGCTAGTTAGCAAGAGTTATTTGAACTCTGAATGGGGTCAAGTCGTTTGACGAGATGATAGCAGTATATATCTGGAGATGCCCGGCTAATCGAATGTAATTGTGTGGTTGCAATTAGAGGAAAAGGGTTATTCCTCGAAACATTCGACTAACAGGATCGAGAGATTACCATTAACGTCTCAAAGCCATAGATTGACACCCTAGCCTCTGACTTATTATCGTCTATGGAGTGTGGTTACACCCAACGGATAAAGATTCAAGGTGAAACATTTCATCTGTATCTGGTAGCCATCGAAGTAGAGGACTTAAGAGGGTTCAAACCCGGAAGGGTACCAAGTCTGAAAAACATGTCATGTATAAAATCTGGTATGCAATTTAATTATGGATTTATGGGAGATTATTAGAAAATGGAAAGTTTGAGGTATATTTTATATATGTTCTTGATATGATTTTCGGAAGCTAACACTTGGAGGTTGTTCCTTGACATGAGGACTTAAACTTTCTTATTTGGATCTAAGACATTTTCTTATTGGAATCCATGAATATATTTGGACAAAGTTGTGTTAGATATATTTGATAATGTCATGTGTAATATGATTTGTGTTTAGTTTTCAGATCTTACCTAACAGGACAAATCAGTACTTAACTGGAAATCAGCACTTATACTGAAGACATAACTTAAGATATCAGAACTTAAGTTATCAGAAGATAATATCAGGACTTAAGATGACTTTCAGATAA